>NW_028317965.1:0-335000 GCF_062004578.1 Staurois parvus | reverse complement strand
TGTCAGAAATAGCGGAGCTCTCTGCAGATACACTTTTTGCTGTACTGGAATTCTTCTTCTTTTCATTCTTCTTCTTCTTTTCATTCTTCTTCTTCTTCTTTTCATTCTTCTTTTCATTCTTCTTCTTCTTTTCATTCTTTTCATTCTTCTTTTCATTCTTCTTCTTCTTCTTTTCATTCTTCTTTTCATTCTTCTTCTTCTTCTTTTCATTCTTCTTCTTCTTTTCATTCTTCTTTTCATTCTTCTTCTTCTTCTTTTCATTCTTCTTTTCATTCTTCTCATTCTTCTTCTCATTCTTCTTTTCATTCTTCTTCTCATTCTTCTTCTTCTTCTTTTCATTCTTCTCATTCTGCTTTTCATTCTTCTTTTCATTCTCCTTCTCATTCTTCTTCTCATTCTTCTTCTTCTTCTTTTCATTCTTCTTCTTCTTCTTCTCATTCTTCTTTTCATTCTTCTCATTCTTCTTTTCATTCTTCTTCTTCTTTTCATTCTTCTTTTCATTCTTCTTCTTCTTCTTTTCATTTTCTTCTTCTTCTTCTTTTCATTCTTCTTTTCATTCTTCTTCTTTTCATTCTTCTTCTTCTTCTTTTCATTCTTCTTTTCATTCTTCTTCTTTTCATTCTTCTTTTCATTCTTCTTTTTCTTTTCATTCTTCTTCTTCTTCTTTTCATTCTTCTTTTCATTCTTTTCATTCTTCTTTTCATTCTTCTTCTCATTCTTCTTTTCATTCTTCTTCTTCTTCTCATTCTTCTTCTTCTTCTTTTCATTCTTCTTTTCATTCTTCTTCTTCTTTTCATTCTTCTTTTCATTCTTCTTCTTCTTCTTTTCATTCTTCTTCTTCTTTTCATTCTTCTTTCACTCTTCTCATTCTTCTTTTCATTCTTCTCATTCTTCTTTTCATTCTTCTTCTTCTTCTTTTCATTCTTCTTTTCATTCTTCTCATTCTTCTTTTCATTCTTCTTTTCATTCTTCTTCTTCTTCTTTTCATTCTTCTTTTCGTTCTTCTTCTTCTTCTTTTCATTCTTCTTCTTCTTCTTTTCATTCTTCTTTTCATTCTTCTTCTTCTTCTTTTCATTCTTCTTCTTCTTTTCATTCTTCTTTTCATTCTTCTTCTTCTTCTTTTCATTCTTCTTCTTCTTCTTTTCATTCTTCTTTTCATTCTTCTCATTCTTCTTTTCATTCTTCTTTTCATTCTTCTTCTCATTCTTCTTCTTTTCATTCTTCTTTTCATTCTTCTCATTCTTCTTTTCATTCTTCTTTTCATTCTTCTTCTCATTCTTCTTTTCATTCTTCTTCTTCTTCTTTTCATTCTTCTTCTTCTTCTTTTCATTCTTCTTCTTCTTTTCATTCTTCTTCTTCTTCTTTTCATTCTTCTTTTCATTCTTCTTCTTCTTCTTCTTTTCATTCTTCTTCTTCTTCTTTTCATTCTTCTTTTCATTCTTCTTCTTTTCATTCTTCTTCTTCTTCTTTTCATTCTTCTTCTTCTTTTCATTCTTCTTTTCATTCTTCTTCTTTTCATTCTTCTTCTTCTTCTTTTCATTCTTCTTTTCATTCTTCTTTTCATTCTTCTTTTCATTCTTCTTCTCATTCTTCTTTTCATTCTTCTTCTTCTTCTTTTCATTCTTCTTTTCATTCTTCTCATTCTTCTTTTCATTCTTCTTCTCATTCTTCTTTTAATTCTTCTTCTTTTCATTCTTCTTCTTCTTCTTTTCATTCTTCTTCTTCTTCTTCTTCTTCTTCTTCGTCGTGCCCCGTGACTGCCCAAATGAGTGAAGTGTGCGGTGATTCTAAGATCGACGGCACTCATCTGCATGTCATACTGACTGACAGTATTATTTTCATTCTTCTTCTTCTTCTTTTCATTCTTCTTCTTTTCATTCTTCTTCTTCTTCTTTTCATTCTTCTTTTCATTCTTCTTCTTCTTCTTTTCATTCTTCTTTTCATTCTTCTTCTTCTTCTTTTCATTCTTCTTTTCATTCTTCTTTTTCTTTTCATTCCTCTTCTTTTCATTCTTCTTTTCATTCTTTTCATTCTTCTTTTCATTCTTCTTCTCATTCTTCTTTTCATTCTTCTTCTTCTTCTCATTCTTCTTCTTCTTCTTTTCATTCTTCTTCTTCTTCTTTTCATTCTTCTTTTCATTCTTCTTCTTCTTCTTTTCATTCTTCTTCTTCTTTTCATTCTTCTTTTCATTCTTCTCATTCTTCTTTTCATTCTTCTTTTCATTCTTCTCATTCTTCTTTTCATTCTTCTTCTTCTTCTTTTCATTCTTCTTTTCATTCTTCTCATTCTTCTTTTCATTCTTCTTCTCATTCTTCTTTTCATTCTTCTTCTTCTTCTTTTCATTCTTCTTCTTCTTTTCATTCTTCTTCTTTTCATTCTTCTTTTCATTCTTCTTCTTCTTCTTTTCATTCTTCTTCTTCTTCTTTTCATTCTTCTTTTCATTCTTCTTCTTCTTCTTTTCATTCTTCTTCTTCTTCTTTTCATTCTTCTTTTCATTCTTCTTCTTTTCATTCTTCTTCTTCTTCTTTTCATTCTTCTTTTCATTCTTCTTTTCATTCTTCTTTTCATTCTTCTTCTTCTTCTTCTTTTCATTCTTCTTTTCATTCTTCTCATTCTTCTTTTCATTCTTCTTTTCATTCTTCTCATTCTTCTTTTCATTCTTCTTTTCAGTCTTCTTCTCATTCTTCTTCTTCTTCTTTTCATTCTTCTTTTCATTCTTCTTTTCATTCTTCTCATTCTTCTTTTCATTCTTCTTTTCATTCTTCTTCTCATTCTTCTTTTCATTCTTCTTCTTCTTCTTTTCATTCTTCTTCTTCTTCTTTTCATTCTTCTTCTTTTCATTCTTCTTCTTCTTCTTTTCATTCTTCTTTTCATTCTTCTCCTTCTTCTTCTTTTCATTCTTCTTCTTTTCATTCTTCTTTTCATTCTTCTTCTTTTCATTCTTCTTCTTCTTCTTTTCATTCTTCTTCTTTTCATTCTTCTTCTTCTTTTCATTCTTCTTTTCATTCTTCTCATTCTTCTTTTCATTCTTCTTTTCATTCTTCTTCTCATTCTTCTTTTCATTCTTCTTCTTCTTCTTTTCATTCTTCTTTTCATTCTTCTCATTCTTCTTTTCATTCTTCTTCTCATTCTTCTTTTAATTCTTCTTCTTCTTTTCATTCTTCTTCTTCTTCTTTTCATTCTTCTTCTTCTTCTTCTTCTTCTTCTTCTTCGTCGTGCCCCGTGACTGCCCAAATGAGTGAAGTGTGCGGTGATTCTAAGATCGACGGCACTCATCTGCATGTCATACTGACTGACAGTATTATTTTCATTCTTCTTCTTCTTCTTTTCATTCTTCTTCTTCTTCTTTTCATTCTTCTTCTTCTTCTTCTTCTTCTTCTTCGTCGTGCCCCGTGACTGCCCAAATGAGTGAAGTGTGCGGTGATTCTAAGATCGACGGCACTCATCTGCATGTCATACTGACTGACAGTATTATTTCTCTTCCCCAGCAGACTCCAAGGGCATTTAAATTAAAGGTACAGTGTTCTGCACTAATATAAAGGCTCTCTGAAGCCTAGAAACCCTTTTAATAAGTTAAATTTGCGGCGAATAAATTCGCATCGAATCGAATTTCTCCCGCAAATTCGGCGAATCAGCCGAATCGAATTTTTGAATAATTCGCTCATCTCTAGAAATAACCAGTGTACCCGAGTATGGAGGAGCAGGAGCCTAGTCTCAGCACAGAGTTCTCATGAGATCTCAGCAACCATTTCCTGGCCCAGAAGTACTATGCATAGCACAGTCTGCATCATAAGGGCCAGGGCTCTGGACAGGGGAAATATGGGTAGGGTCTGGGACCCATCTGGTAGGAATGGTAAGACTTTGTACAACGTTTCAACCCTTCAGTCATGAATGAGTTGGAGACCTGGGGCCTCAGGGAAGCCAAGGTGTTGCAATTCCTAAATTGTAGGCTTGTCTACCATTTGCATTGTCAGAAGAGTCATCCAGTAATTAAAGGGGTTACTGCTGCAAAAAGAACCACTATTTTCAGGACCTTGGAGGGGAACTAAATTCAGCGATATTTACCTTTGCTTCAACAGTCTATCGCCCGTAAGGTCTCTCGCTGATGCCGGGATCTTCTTCTTATAGGGTTCCTCCGGGATTTCTAGTGTTAACATGTGGCTACACCCCTTTAGCACCTGATAGATAAATGCATGTACAAGCTATTGGGATTTGAACGCAGGTATATCTTGTTTCTGTTGCATAGTAGGTCAGTAGCCAGTCCTAAACCTAGTAGCTCTCCCCCACTTTGTGTCTGTTTGCCCCATTGGCATTGTGTCCACAGTAGCATTTGCGTTGACAGAGCAGAGTAGGACTGGCAATAGAGGGATTACTTTTAAACAGTTGATCAACTGTCAGGGAATGTGCATATCTATGCACAGGCGCAGAACCCCTGTAAACCTACTTGTGGCCGATTGGCAAATGCGCGTGCGCGATCGTGCACAGAGGTGCACGCAAGTGCGCATGTGTGACGGCACATTGGTGCCAGGCGGGCTATTTAAGCTGGGCTAGTGCCTTGCATTGGTGTCGTTTGGTTTAATACTTCTGAGCACCCGTGAATCCTGTTACCTGTGATTCTGTTGCTGATCTGATCTGTTATTGACCCTGCTAGAACGTTACCTGTACTGACCCCTGGCCTGCCCTTTGACTATTCTTCTGCCTGCCGGTTCTTCTTATTCTGCCTTCTAGTTGCTGACCCGGACTGCCTGACCTTGCCTTACTCTGCTCCTGCACCTGAACCGGCTTATCCTTGCCACTCCAGTATCCTGCTCCTGAACTTCTGCCATCTGCCAGCTGCTCCTGCACTTCTGCCTGATTGTCATCTGCTAAGCCATTCCTGCACTTCTGCCAGCATGCCATCCACCAGATGCTCCTGCGCTTCTACCAGCGTGCCATCCACCAGATGCTCCTGCGCTTCTACCAGCGTGCCATCCACCAGATGCTCCTGCATTTCTGCCAGCGTGCCATCTGCCAGCTACTCCTGCACTTCTGCCAGCGTGCCATCCACCAGATGCTCCTGCATTCCTCACGCACATCAACATCCATCCGCAGAAATCCTACCAGGTACTCGTGCACCTCTGTGCTCCGGCGCTAACTGTTACTCTACCAGGGCCACTGAGCCACAGCTGTAAGGGAGGCCCACCTCTGCACTCCAGGTTCTACCACCAGGTACTTTACACCAACTTAAACATGTATTGCAATATGTGTGTTCTAAAATCTATATTTTTATTGCAACATTGTCTGGAAAGGGTAATGATCAGTGAGCAGAGGGTTCCTCTGGGATTTTTAGGGATTCTTCTGGGTGCCAGTTTTGGACCGTCTTGATTGGCTTGCATGGGATGACATCGAAGGAGTGCAATTATTCCAGCCCATGCGAAGGAGTGCAATCATTCCGGCACACACACACTGTCCTGAAATGTAGACTGAGCACAGTGACCAAAACAGTCACAGGCAGCTTCCAGTCTCTATTTATGAGCTGGTTTCCCGATCATGTGACCACTCAGGCAGCCAGTGTTAGTGATCACATGAATGGGAAGTCAATCTGCCTCCCTGCGTTAAGACCCACCTAAAGGGCTGCTGGGACGGGGTGGGCAACAGTTAAAGGAACAGGTGTGCTGCCTTCTTTCTTTGATACTTCTGCTGCTAAATAACTACCCATACACACTGCTGACCTCCATCTGAAAATGCTAGTTGGCTGGCAGTCATTATCCAGTTTCAATGCTTTTTGAGTCACTGACCCGGAAGACCAATGAAGCTATGGTGAAGTCATAACTCCAGATATGAATACTTTTCTTGGCCAGTGGTGTTGAAACCAGAGGATCAGAAGTGCTAAGATGTAGGTCAGCAATGACAACCTACATTTTGCTCTCACACTTTTTTAAAAAAATAAAACAACCCAAATGTTTTCCAACAAGATAAAAAATTTTCTGGCCATTGTCAACCTTGGCTGCGGAAATCGCCATTGTTCTACAGTACATTTATAAAAGCAAAATGTGTGGGCCATAGAACAGAAATAACATCACTGAACTAATCAGATCAGCTAACGAACGCATTTCACAAATCAGATTAATACAAATACGGAGAAATGGCTTCAGGACTGATCTCGTTATCTTGTAATTGTCTTCTTGACTGATTTTATGATCTGTACACATATGGAAACATTCTCTTATACAAGGAAACTTTTCATCTGTTTAATCAAATGTCATTTTACTGTCAATTTAAAATATATTTTTCTACATAAAAAATAGGTTTTGCCTATGTACAAACATCCTAAGAATAGGAGGAATTACCAAGAGCCACATATGGTACTAAGCACAGTTATGCTTAGTGTGCACCTTAAAGTGGTTGTAAATGCTCACATACAGATGCAAGAAAAAGTATGTGAACCCCTTGGGATTACGTGGAGTTTTGCATGAATTGGGCATAAAATGTGCTCTGAACGTCATCTAAGTCACAACAATAGAAGAACACAGTCTGCTGAACATAATACCACACAAACATTAGATGTTGCCATGGTTTAATTGCACATAATATGTAAACATTCACAGTGCAGGGAGGAAAAAGTATGTGAGGCCCTAGCTTAATGACTTATCCCAAAGCTAATTGGAGCCAGGAGTGAGCCAACCTTGACTCCAATCAGTGTGATGATATTGGATGTATTGCTGACAGGTGTCCTGCCCTTAAAAAACACACACCTGTTTTGGGTTTACTGGTTTCCAGAAGCACTGTCTGATGTGAACCATGCCTCGCAGAAAAGAGCTCTCAGAATACCTACGATCAAGAATTGTTGACTTGCATGAAGCTGGAAAGGGTTACAAAAGTATCACCGAAAGCCTTGATGTTCATGTGTCCACGGTAAGACAGACTGTCTACAAATGGAGAAAGTTTAGCACTGTTGCTACTCTCCCTAGGCACGGTCGTCCTGTAAAAATGACTGCAAGAGCACAGCGCAGAATGCTGCATGAGGTAAAGAAGAATCCCAGAGTGTCAGCTAAAGACCTACAGAAATCTCTGGCACATGCTAAAATTTTTGTTGACACATCTACAATAAGGAAAACATTAAACAAGAATGGAGTACATGGGAGGACACCACGGAGGAAGCCATTGCTGTCCAAAAAGAATATTGCAGCACGTTTGAAGTTTGCAAAAGAGCACCTGGATGTTCCACAGCAGTACTGGCAAAATATACTGTGAACAGATGAAACCAAGATTGAGTTGTTTGGGAAGAACACACAACACTATGTGTGGAGAAAAAAAGGCACAGCACACCAACATCAAAACCTCATCCCTACTGTAAAACATGGCGGAGGGAGCATCATGGTTTGGGGCTGCTTTGCTGCCTCAGGGCCTGGACAGATTGTTGTCATTGATGGGCAAATGAATTCTAGAGTTTATCAAGACATTTTGCAGGAAAACGTACGACCATCTGTCCACCAACTGAAGCTCCGCAGAGGATGGGTGATGCAACAGGACAATGACCCAAAGCATACAAGTAAATCAACAAAACAATGGCTGCAACAGCACAGAATACGCCTTCTGGAGTGGCCCAGTCAGAGTCCTGACCTCAACCTGATTGAAATGCTGTGGCATGACCTTAAGAGAGCGTTTCACACCAGACATCCCAAGAATATTGCTACACTGAAACAGTTTTGTGAAGAGGAGTGGTCCAAAATTACTCCAGATCGTTGTGCAGGTCTGATCTGCAACTACAGGAAACGTTTGGTTGAGGTTATTGCTGCCAAAGGAGGGTCAACCAGTTATTAAGTCCAAAGGTTCACATACTTTTTCCTCCCTGCACTGTGAATGTTTACATGTTATGTGCAATTAAACCATGGCAACATCTAATGTGTGTGTAGTATTATGTTCAGCAGACTGTGTTCTTCTATTGTTGTGACTTAGATGACGTTCAGAGCACATTTTATGCCCAATTCATGCAAAACTCCACGTAATCCCAAGGGGTTCACATACTTTTACTTGCAACTGTATAGCCATTGAAGTGACTGGCCTCAAGTGATACAAAGAGATGAAACAAATCCTTCTGCATACAGTGAATGAAATAGGTATTTGATCCCCTGCTGATTTTGAATGTTTGCCCATTCACAAAGAAATGATCAGTCTAAAAATCCAATGTTCGGTGTATTGTAACACTGAGAGACAGAATAGCAACAAAAAATTCTAAAGAAATGCATGTCTAACAAATTATGCACTGATTTTCATGTTCATGAGGGAAATAAGTATTTGATCCCCTTCACAAAACATGACTTAGTACTTGGTGGCAAATCCCTTGTTGGCAATCACAGAGGTCAGACTTTTCCTGTAGTTGGCCACCAGGTTTGCACACATCTCAGGAGGGATTTTGGCCCACTCCTCTTGGCAGATCCTCTCCAAGTCTTTAAGGTTTGGTGGCTGACATTTGGCAACTCGAACTTTCAGCTCCCTCCACAGATTTTCAATCGAATTAAGGTCTGGAGACTGGCTATTGAAAAATGTAAAAAATATCCAACATTTAAAAACATAAAAAACTACATGTTGGACTAACAAAAGAACACCAAACTTTTCCTTTCAAGAATTTGAAAGCACAGGAGTATATCAGACTTTCCTTTTCCAGAATTCGAAAGCACGGGAGCAGATATGAACATCAGACTTTCCTTTTCAAGAATTTGAAAGCTCAGGAGCAGATCAGACTTTCCTCTTCAAGAATTCAAAAGCTCAGGAGCAGATATGAACATCAGACTTTCCTTTTCAAGAATTCGAAAGCTCAGGAGCAGATATGAACATTAGACTTTCCTCTTCAAGAATTCAAAAGCTCAGGAGCAGATCAGACTTTCCTCTTCAAGAATTCAAAAGCTCAGGAGCAGATATGAACATCAGACTTTCCTCTTCAAGAATTTGAAAGCTCAGTGGCAGATCAGACTTTCCTCTTCAAGAATTCGAAAGCACAGGAGCAGATATGAACATTAGACTTTCCTTTTCAAGAATTCGAAAACTCAGGAGCAGATATGAACATCAGACTTTCCTTTTCAAGAATTCAAAAGCTCAGGAGCAGATCAGACTTTCCTCATCAAGAATTCAAAAGCTCAGGAGCAGATATGAACATCAGACTTTCCTCTTCAAGAATTCAAAAGCTCAGGAGCAGATATGAACATCAGACTTTCCTCTTCAAGAATTCAAAAGCTCAGGAGCAGATATGAACATCAGACTTTCCTTTTCAAGAATTCAAAAGCTCAGGAGCAGATCAGACTTTCCTCTTCAAGAATTCAAATGCTCAGGAGCAGATATGAACATCAGACTTTCCTCTTCAAGAATTCAAAAGCTCAGGAGCAGATCAGACTTTCTTTTTCAAGAATCTAAAAGCTCAGGAGCAGATATGAACATCAGACTTTCCTCTTCAAGAATTCGAAAGCACAGGAGCAGATATGAACATTAGACTTTCCTCTTCAAGAATTCGAAAGCACAGGAGCAGATATGAACATTAGACTTTCCTCTTCAAGAATTCGAAAGCACAGGAGCAGATATGAACATTAGACTTTCCTTTTCAAGAATTCGAAAACTCAGGAGCAGATATGAACATCAGACTTTCCTTTTCAAGAATTCAAAAGCTCAGGAGCAGATCAGACTTTCCTCATCAAGAATTCAAAAGCTCAGGAGCAGATATGAACATCAGACTTTCCTCTTCAAGAATTCAAAAGCTCAGGAGCAGATATGAACATCAGACTTTCCTCTTCAAAAATTCGAAAGCTCAGGAGCAGATATGAACATCAGACTTTCCTTTTCAAGAATTCAAAAGCTCAGGAGCAGATCAGACTTTCCTCTTCAAGAATTCAAAAGCTCAGGAGCAGATATGAACATCAGACTTTCCTCTTCAAGAATTCGAAAGCTCAGGAGCAGATCAGACTTTCTTTTTCAAGAATCTGAAAGCTCAGGAGCAGATATGAACATCAGACTTTCCTCTTCAAGAATTTGAAAGCACAGGAGCAGATATGAACATTAGACTTTCTTTTCCAAGAGTTTAGAAGCATAGAAGCTTCCCTATCTGGACAACAGAGTCTTAGACATCCAGTGATCAGATCTCAGTTGCAGCACAGTGATTACACTGCTGTAGAACTTCAAGAACTATAGAATACAAAGTCCATTTCATCCTCTGGACTGTTGCAGTTCACAAGTTATAGACGTGCAGATATTTAACCACCATGATAGATGGAACTTTTTCTTCCTTGTACAGACAGTTCAGGTACATGGCCATCAGAACAAATAGAACATTTCAGGTACTGGACCATCATAGCAGGTGGAACTTGCACAACAGTTCAGCTGCGTTTATCTCCTTTCTCCAACATGCTTCTGGTTGACATCAAGGCAGGTGTTACCAAGACTGTCAGTCTAACATTTCATAACTAACAACAATGCCCATATAGCCCATTATAGATTTCTGCACAGGTAAATCCATGATTCCTAGTGACCTGACCTAACACTAAAAGAAAAACTCAGCTTTTTTTCATTAAGGATGAAATATTGTTATAGGAACACCACCCATCTGCCTCCTGAACTCTACATTACTCTGTATCTAAAGTAAACTGTCAACCTTTAGGCCCAAACTTCAAATGTATGTGTTTCCTCTGTGTACTCTGGTCTCCTCCCGCACTCTAAAGACACTCTGGCAGGCTAACTGGCTCTTGTCTACACTGACCCCAGTAAGAGTGTACAAATTACTCATACATAATGTGTCACCATGCTCTATATGCCAGTCACACGCTCTATATGCCAGTGTTACCCTCTCTTGCCCTGTACTGTGCACATCCTGTGGATTCTGTTTCTAAAATTTATACACACTCCAGTGGTTGTGCCTTACAGTTCCACTGTAATCCAGATGATTATGGCAGAAAAAGATCGAGATTAAAAGATTAACTTTTTTGTCTGAGTATAGATCTGTGTTTGTCCCAAGCATGTTTGAAGCTATTTACTGCTGACTGGCTCACCATCTCTGCTGGAAGTTTATTCCGAGCATCGACTACTCTTTCAGTAAAATAGTACTTTCTGAGATTAGTTTTGAACTTTCCTCCAGTTAGTGTAAGGCCATATCCTGAGTTCTGGATTTTGGTTTCATGTTGAAAATACTTCCCTCCTAAACCTTATTCACCCCCTTGATGTACACCTAGGAAGGGACAATACAGGAAGATGCACAACCACATTTTTAGTGTAAATCTTTGGGTATTCTTACACCCTTTGAAGCACAAAAAATAAGAAAACCATCCCAAATATAATACAATATTACTGCTGATCAGACACTAGTATTTTTTTTTCACTATTGTTTCGGATTCAACTTAATTAGAAAAAAAAAAAATTCCCATCATGCAGCATCAAAAGTATTAGCTGCTCAGTTTACAATTAGCTCTAACAGCAACTTTCATCACATTCATACACAGGCGTACCTCCGTTTACGAATGCCTCGGTTAACGTAATTTTCGGTTTACGAAGGAAAATACATTGAAAATAATGCCTCGGTTTACTAATTTTTTTCACAATACAAAGGGAATAATTGGATTTCAATACATTTACGATTTTTTTTTCAATCATGTCCCTGTACAGTATTTATGCCTTTAAAGTGCACTTTATAAAGAGTTTTGAACAGCTAAAACTTTTTTTTACTTTTTTCTGACCTCTGGAAAGGATTAATGGGTTTTCAATGCATTTTCAAATTTTTTTATTTTAATCATGTCCCTTTATGCCTTTAAAGTGCACTTTATAAAGAGTTTTGAACAAATAAAACTTTTTTTACTTTTTTCTGACCTTCAAAATGGATTAATTGGTTTTCAATGCATTTATGAATTAATTTTTAATCATGTCCCTATACAGTATTTATGCCTTTAAATTGCACTTTATAAAGAGTTTTGAACAGATAAAAGACTTTTTTTGTACTTTTTTCTGACCTCTGGAAAGGATTAATTGGTTTTCAATGCATTTGTGAATTATTTTTTTTATCATGTCCCTTTATGCCTTTAACCCTTTGAGGACCATAAGATTTCGGAACACCAATAGAATCAATTTTTTGTTTTTAAAGTTCGTACACTTCAGTTGCTGTAACTAAGCCATTTCATGAAATATTTGGCAAATGTGTCCCTTGGTCCTCAAAGGGTTAAAGTGCACTTTACAAAGAGTTTTGAACAGATAAGACTTTTTTTTACTTTTTTCTGACCTCTGGAAAGGATTAATTGGTTTTCAATGCATTTTCAATTTTTTTTTTTAATCATGTCCCTTTATGCCTTTAAAGTGCACTTTATAAAGAGTTTTGAACAGATAAAACATTTTTTACTTTTTTCTGACCTTCAAAACGGATTAATTGGTTTTCAATGCATTTATGAATTAATTTTTAATCATGTCCCTGTACAGTATTTATGCCTTTAAATTGCACTTTATAAAGAGTTTTGAACAGATAAAAGACTTTTTTTTTACTTTTTTCTGACCTCCGGAAAGGATTAATTGGTTTTCAATGCATTTATGAATTTTTTTTATTATCATGTCCCTTTATGCCTTTAAAGTGCACTTTACAAAGAGTTTTGAACAGATAAGACTTTTTTTTTACTTTTTTCTGACCTCAGGAATGAATTAATTGGTTTTCAATGCATTTACGAATTCATATTTAATCATGTCCCTGTACAGTATTTATTCCTTTAAATTGCACTTTATAAAGAATTTTGAACAGATAAAAGACTTTTTTTTAACTTTTTTCTGACCTCCGGAATGGATTCATTGGTTTTCAATGCATTCCTATGGGAAACCACGTTTTGGTTTACAAATTTTTCACAATACGAAAAGTCACACAGAACAAATTAAATTCGTAAACCGAGGTATGCCTGTATTATATAAAAAATATCAACAACAAATAAATGATGCAAGTTATCCACAGAGGCTGTAATATCTGCCTTTAGTTCTTGGACATCAAACCATATCAGACAGGTGGATTGATGCTGTTTAGTACAATCTAGGAAAAAAAAAAATTATACGGTCTTAGTGGGTTAATAAACAGAAGATGCTAGACAATAAGTCCTCAATAAAAATATGTGCAGTCCAAACCCTATAATTCCAAAAAAAATTTTAAATCAAGTTCTTCTCAAATGATATCGTGTTCAAAAATCCTTCAGAAACTTCCTCCGATAATATTCCTCAAAAGAAAAGAAAATATTTACATAGTGCATTATCTTTTTGAATCAAATAAATTATAATGACTTCATTCAAGTGGATACCCAATCACATTAACCCTTTGAGGACCGTAAGGTTTTGGAACGCCAAAAGAATCAATTTTTTTGTTTTTAAAGTTCGTACACTTCAGTTGCTGTAACTAAGCCATTTCATGAAATAATTGGCAAAAAGCTAGATCCATTTGTTGTTTGTTGATAAGAACTAATATTTTGACTCAAACCAAAAAAAAAAAGAGTTTTAAGTTCTTAATCAGATGATACACGCAATTACAAACATGGGACAAATACGTCTCTTGGTCCTCAAAGGGTTAACAATCAGTGAAAACGTGAATAAAGTGAAAAAAACTGAATCCAAAACAATAAAAAACCACTGTTAATGTGAATCACTCTTCAGTGCTCTATTCAGACCGGCACTGTGACACTTCTAAGTGCAGTAAGGAATGCATACCCTTACCAATATTCCAAAAAACAGACGCTTTTATATCTTTCAAAAGATAGGTGGGAGACAGTCCTCCTATGGATCTTTACCCAGTTAAAACTGCCTTCATAATATCATCAGGATCCAAAAAGCCTTGAGACTCCATATATCCCCATCAAGCATGTTTCATATAAATGCAAACATATAAGGGACACAATAGTGTGATACCACCAAGATCAATCATTAAATTAACTTTTAATCAGGATGCTTACATTTTACAAACTTGAAAAACGCTTTAAAATACCAAAATGTAGTTTTGCTGTCATCCAGGAAGTGCCCAGGGGTCTTAGTGGGTTATCATCACAATTCCCTCCTAGAAATAAATGAATAGCTAGCAACAAAACACATATTCAAAACAAATTCCACAAAATAAAAAACATATGGCCATTGTTTTGTTGATTCATGAGTGCACATAAGTTTGTATCAATTGATTAATACATTAATTACTTATCACCACATGGCTTTTCATTAAAGGACGTCCATCAAAAGTTGTCGATAATTCACCATGGTTGACATGACATTCACAGATTCATCACATTTGTACACAAACATTATACATCACTGTCCACATTGATTTTTCTATTTCACACTCTTGTTGAATCCCATCCAGATCTTGGAAACTCTTTAAATTCTAGGAACAGATCTGGTTCTTTCTGCATTAACAAGAAAACTTGAAAAAAAATCATTAGTCTTGCATTCTTAAGTATCACACTTCATTACAATCACCAATAAGAACAATACAAAGATATACATTATGTACCTAGTGATCCTTCACCATCGTTGCCACCTCCTCCCACGCTTGCCTCCAGGACTTCTCTCCAGCCTCTCCCATCCTCTGGAGCTCCCTATCGCACCATGTTGGCCTTTAGGCGATCTTTGAAAACTCACTTATTCAGGGAAGCCTACCCCACCTCCACCGAAGAACTGTACTTGAGCCACTTCCATCAGAACATTGCCTACAGCTGTCACCTTTTGTACCACCTCGCCCTTCATTTAGAGTGTAAGCTCCACGAGCCGGGCTCTCCTATTCCTTCTGTACTGAAATGTATTGTAATTGTACTGTCTCCCTTATATTGTAAAGCGTTGCGCAAACTGTTGGCGCTTTATAAATCCTGTATAATAATAATAATAATAATAATTGTCCTAACTTAAAGTGGAGTTCCACCCAAAAGTGGAAGCGTCACATATTTGCCTCCTCCCCCCCATTTTTGCTCAAAGAAATGTCCACAAATGCCGGTTTGTCGCAGTTTACCCCATTTTACCACATTTTTCAGCCTTAGAGCATTTTTACAGCTAAAAAATTAATCTAGAAACCCACCAGTTCTGAGTTTTTTTTCCAGCCAAAAACCGTCCCTGTCAAAAAAACGCTGATTAACCTCCTTGGCGGTATGATTCTTTCCGATTTTTTGTGCTGAAAGCGGTACCATTTTTTTGCATGGAAATATGTAGTTTTTTTATTGTAGGCTGTAATATTTAGGAATAACTCACTGAAATCTGTCCGAACAAGAGTCTATTAAACAGCCCGGATATGATAAAATTTGAAACACGAAATCAAAAATTATAATTTAATAAATAATCATAAAAAATAATAATATAATAATAATAAATTTAATTCAATAATATAATCAAACCAAAAACACTGAAATTTGAAATACAGAGGCAAATTCGCACATCGCTGAGCAAAGTCGCAAAATCGTTTTCAGTGTCTGATGACGAATTTCCCCACGAATCATTATCACTCAATTCTGCAAGTAGTTCTGATTTACTATCGCTGTTCTAAAACCGCTTTTGACGTAAAGGGACGCTTTTTGGACGCCATGGACTTTTCTAAGTTTCCAGGCAGAAAGAACAGTCAAAATGCAGGCAGGGCGCAGGACAAAGCAGTAGGGACAAAATATATGTGAAATGCATTGAAACAGCAATGACAGCAAAAATGACATTTTTTAAAAATGTCAAATTTCCCACCGGTTCCGGCGCCCGTACGTCCCAACGTCACAGGGACCGGAACACAGAAGCCGGATGCCGGCATCGGCCGGAGGAGATGGCCGGGGATGCTGCAGGGGACACATCGTGGGAGCGAAGGACAAGGTAAGTGCTGCAGGGACCCCCAGAGCAGCGCCGCATGGTAAGCCCGAGTGTAGCTCGAGGTTACCGCTCTTGGTATAGAAATTTTACCCCGAGCTACACTCGGGATTACCGCTAAGGAGGTTAAAGCCTATGTGTGTATGGACACATAGGATAACATGCTGGGGAGATTACTAGCTGTAGAAAAAAGAGGCCTAAAAGCCAAAACAGCAGCAGTAAAAACATCCAGTGTGCACGAAGACTAAAGGTTTATTTTTTTTTTGGTAAAATAACAAACATGTCTATACTTACCTGCTGGGTGCAGTGGTTTTGCACAGAGCAGCCTGGATCCTCCTCTACTCGGGTCCCCCAGCAGGCTCTCCTGGCTCCTCCTGTCTGTCAGGTGCCCCCACAGCAAGCAGTTTGCTATGGTGGCACACTCTGCTCTGTGTGTCCATTCACACATGGGGCCGCTTCTTGGCCCTACCCTCTCTCTTCTCATTAGCTGACTGGCTGTTATTGACAGCAGCAGGAGCCAATGGCTCCCACTTGCTGTCTCAGCCAATGATGAGGCAGAGACTGGTGCAGCCAAGGCTGTCATTCGTATCGCTGGATCGAGATGAGGCTCAGGTACGTATTGAGGGCGCTGGACACAGGTTTTTTGCCTTCATGCATAGAATGCAAACCTTCAGCCTTTACAACCACTAGAAGCCAGCTCTGCTACAAATTGATTTCTCATTCAAGTTTCATTACTTAACACTTCTAATATTACACTTACATAGACCCTCACACATAAGTAGCAACATTCAAACGTTTAGATTCGGACATACACACATATCTTACATCACTGCAACAATCAAAATCTGAGCATCAGCTCATCATTTCCAAACCTCAAAAAACTAATTGCTCTGAAACTTCTTACAGCCAAGCCCAGAGTCCAACACTTTTAATATCACAAATTGAAGCTTCCTGACAATACAACCATTAACTGTATATCAGTCTCTCACCCAATTTATCAAACTAAAACAACTCCTTCACCGATTGGTAAGGAACACGATCGCAATGGGATTCCACCCAACACAGGAATGTGCTCACACCTGATCACCTACAGGCATCTCAGTAAAGCAAGCTAAGTATCTGATACATTTTCTACGCTTTCTGAATGTTCTATGGCTTACAATACAAAAACACGAAATTAAAGCACACACAATCTAGCATAATCCTGCCATTACATAGTTACATAGTTAGTCTGGCTGAAGAAAAAAAATAAAAAAAAAAGTCCATGCAGTTCATCCATTAAAAAAAAAAAAGTTATAATCCTACACCCACAGTTGATCCAGAGGAAGGTAAAAAAAACCCAGCAAAGCATGATCCAATTTGCTCCTGTAGGGGAACAATTCTTTCCTGATCCCCCGAGAGGCAATCGGATATTCCCTGGATCAACTTTACCTATAAATGTTAGTATCCAGTTATATTCTGTGTATCTAAGAAAGAATCCAGGACTTTCTTACAGCAATCCACTGAGCTGGCCACAACCAACTCTTGAGGGAGTCTATCCGACATTTTCACAGCTCTCACTGTGAAGAAACCTTTCCGTGTTTTGGAGATTAAATTTCTTTTCCTCCAGATGTAAAGAGTGCCCCCTTGTCCTCTGTGATGACCTCAGGGTGAATAACTCTACACCGAGTTCACTATATGAACCACTGATGTATTTATACATGGAGATCATATCCCCCCTTATGTATTATACATGGAGATCATATCCCCCTTATGTATTATACATGGAGATCATATCCCCCCTTATGTATTATACATGGAGATCATATCCACCCTTATGTATTATACATGGAGATCATATCCCCCCTTATGTATTATACATGGAGATCATATCCCCCCTTATGTATTATACATGGAGATCATATCCCCCTTATGTATTATACATGGAGATCATATCCCCCTTATGTTTTATACATGGAGATCATATCCCCCCTTATGTATTATACATGGAGATCATATCCCCCCCTTATGTATTATACATGGAGATCATATCCCCCCTTATGTATTATACATGGAGATCATATCCCCCCTTATGTATTATACATGGAGATCATATCCCCCTTATGTATTATACATGGAGATCATATCCCCCCTTTATGTATTATACATGGAGATCATATCACCCCATATGTATTATACATGGAGATCATATCCCCCCTTATGTATTATACATGGTGATCATATCCCCCCTTATGTATTATACATGGTGATCGTATCCTCCCCTTATGTATTATACATGGTGAACATATTCCACCTGATGTATTATACATGGAGATCATATCCCCCCTTATGTATTATACATGGAGATCATATCCCCCCTTATGTATTATACATGGTGATCGTATCCTCCCCTTATGTATTATACATGGAGATCATATCCCCCTTATGTATTATACATGGAGATCATATCCCCCTTATGTATTATACATGCAGATCATATCCCCCCTTATGTATTATACATGGAGATCATATCCCCCCTTATGTATTATACATGGAGATCATATCCCCCCTTATGTATTATACATGGTGATCATATTCCACCTTATGTATTATACATGGAGATCATATCCCCCCTTATGTATTATACATGGAGATCATATCCCCCTTATGTATTATACATGGTGATCATATCCTCCCCTTATGTATTATACATGGAGATCATATCCCCCTTATGTATTATACATGGAGATCATATCCCCCCTTATGTATTATACATGGAGATCATATCCCCCTTATGTATTATACATAGAGATCATATCCCCCCTTATGTATTATACATGGAGATTATATCCCCCTTATGTATTATACATAGAGATCATATCCCCCCTTATGTATTATACATGGAGATCATATCCCCCCTTATGTATTATACATGGAGATCATATCCCCCCTTACGTATTATACATGGAGATCATTTCCCCCCTTATGTATTTATACATGATGATCATATCCCCCCTTATGTATTATACATGGAGATCATATCCCCCCTTATGTATTATACATGGAGATCATATCCCCCGTATGTATTATACATGGAGATCATATCCCTCCTTATGTATTATACATGGTGATCATATCCCCCCTTATGTATTATACATGGAGATCATATCCCCCTTATGTATTATACATGGAGATCATATCCCCCTTATGTATTATACATGGAGATCATATCCCCCTTATGTATTATACAAGGAGATCATATCCCCCTTATGTATTATACAAGGAGATCATATCCCCCCTTATGTATTATACATGGAGATCATATCCCCCGTATGTATTATACATGGAGATCATATCCCTCCTTATGTATTATACATGGAGATCATATCCCCCCTTATGTATTATACATGGAGATCATATCCCCCTTATGTATTATACATGGAGATCATATCCCCCTTATGTATTATACATGGAGATCATATCCCCCTTATGTATTATACAAGGAGATCATATCCCCCCCTTATGTATTATACATGGAGATCATATCCCCTATTATGTATTATACATGGTGATCATATCCCCCCTTATGTATTATACATGGAGATCATATCCCCCCTTATGTATTATACATGGAGATCATATCCCCCATTATGTATTATACATGGAGATCATATCCCCCCTTATGTATTATACATGGAGATCATATCCCCCCTTATGTATTATACATATAGATCATATCCCCCTTATGTATTATACATGGAGATCATATCCCCCCTTAATCTCCTCTTCTCAAGAGAGAATAAATTCCTTTCCTCATAGCTGATCTCCTCCATGCCTCTTATCAGTTTGGTTGCCCTTCTCTGTACTTTCTCCAGTCCCCCAATGTTCTTTTTGTGAATTGGTGCCCAAAACTGAACTGCATATTCCAGATGAGGTCTTACTAATGATTTGTATCGGGGTAATGATATCTCTCTCTCTCTGGAGTCTATACCTCTTTTATCACAAGAGAGGATTTTGCTCGCTTTAGAAACCACAGGATGGCATTGCATACACATTATCATATCTCTAGTTCACACAGATTGAATTCCCGACTCCTGGTACCATCTGTTTCCTTACGGTTTCGGGGTTGTATTTGATTTTTATTATTATTATTATTATTATACAGGATTTATATAGCGCCAACAGTTTACGCAGCGTTTTGCAACATAAGGGCAGACATTACAATACAAATGAATACAGGAGGATTCAGAGGGCCCTGCTCGTTAGAGCTTACAATCTAAGAGGGAGTGTCTAGTGGTACAAAAGGTAATAACTGTGGGGGATGGGCTGATGGGCAAAATACATGTACAGTTGTTAGGTACTGGCAGAATAGGCCTCTCTGAAGAGATGAGTTTTCAGGGAAAACTTCGCTATGCGCGGAGTGATTACACAAATACTTATAAATATAACATTTGATAAAAGTATTGACAAATACAGATAACAAATATTAGAAAATGTAACAATAATACTTAACTGAACAAAAGAAATGCAGAGCTAATTATAATGTATACAAATGTCAGAAATAAAAATCTATTTTTAAAAGTCCACAAGTGAATAAAACAAGTTGCAGGAGAAGATTCTGAAGTCATAGGCCGTCACCATACACCCGAAAAAATGAGCCCTTTACCGGACATTTAGACCATATAACACCGGTCAATATGCGCAGTGCGATAAGGAATCAGTATGGCAGAAAATCTTCAATAGAAATCCTCTCCCAGGTATAGGATGGTTCCTCCTCTTTAACCACTTCCAGTCCGGACACTTTCACCCCCTTCCTGTCCAGGGCAATTTTCAGCTTTCAGCGCTATCACACTTTGAATGACAATTGCGCGGTCATGCAACACTGTAACCATATGAATTTTTTACCATTTTTTTTAGACAGATAAAGCTTTATTTTGGTGGTATTTATTCACCACTGGGATTTTTATTTTTTTTGCTATGTAAATGAAACAGTCCAAAAATTTTTTATAAAATTTTGCAAATAAATAATATTTCATCATAAATCTTGGCCAAAATTTATTCCGTTATTTTTTTAGTAAAAAATAAAATCCAAATTAGTTTATAACCAAAAATTATAATTTTTAAACATTTTTTTTACATTTTTATTTTATTTTTTTATATTATTATTTTTTTTTTTTTACATACTGTCACCCTAGCAGTACAGTGTCACCATGGTGACACTGTACTACTTGTGGGGGGTGATGAAGATTTTTTTTTTTTTTTTTACACTGATTGCTTTTACACCCATATAGGATGTAAAAGCAATCATTTCTCTTTCTCTCTGTCTGCATTCTTGCAGTCATTGAGAAGTACTGAGTGAGCTGTGATTGGTCACAGCTTGTCACATGGTACAAGGCTGTTGTGAATAGCCTTGTACCATGTGACCTCTGTGATCATTCACAGATTTCACACGTAGTAAGCAATGATGTCACAAGTGACATCTTGCTTACTACTTTGCATGTGATCACTGATTGGCCAATCAGTGATCACATGATCAGGACCTCGTACAGAGGTCCCGTCCCAAGATCGGTGTTTCACTGTGTCCGGAGGACACAGCGGGCACCGGATCGCGGTGCTGCACGCTCCCAGGGAGCGCGCACAGCTAGAAATGGCGGGTGCCGTTTATGAACGGCAACCCGCCCCTGGACTGCCACCGCCCTGCCATTTATAAACAGCAGGCAGACGGCAAGAGGTTAAAGATCTCCTAAACACAGTAGTCAGGCTGACCACATGCACCAGATGGACTTGCTAGATAAACATTTGTATGCATTACAATTACAGCTGCATTTCTTTTGTTCACTTTTGTAATATCACTTTTTGTGTGCAAGCTGCTCTTTTTTTGAACTTGGAGTGTGGTTATATCTAAGCGCAGGTTTTGTGTTTTATAATAATATGTAGCTAAATGTGCTGTTTCGCCATGGAGTCCCCACCCGCATGGTTGACCAGGTTCAGACGCATTCATGATTGCAAGCTCTGGTTTGAGACTAAATATTTCTAGCCTAGCTGTGTGTTATATACTGGACCTGTATGTAGGGAATGACCAGCCCCCCACTGCAAACCACATGATGATTCAAAACTCTCAACAATGACATATAAAGCCATCCACAACACTGCCCCAATTTACATAACCGATCTTATCTCTAAATATCACCCAAACCGCACACTCCGCTCCTCGCAAGATCTCTTACTCTCTAGTTCCCTTATCTCCTCCTCCCTTGCTTGTCTCCAAGACTTCTCCAGAGCTTCTCCCATCCTCTGGAACTCCCTACCCCAATCTATCAGACTATCACCTACTCTACTTGCCTTTTAGCGATCACTGAAAACCTTTCTCTTCAGGGAAGCCTATCCCGCACTCTGCTAATTCTGGAATCCTCTACTCTTCCAACCACTCCATCCCCCACAGTGACTACCTACTGTACCATTCACCCCTCCCTCCTAGATTGTAAGCTCCAAGGATCAGGGCCCTCAAATCCCTCTTGTATTGAACTGTATTGTTACTGTATTGTCTCCCACTATAATGTAATGTATGTTGGACAACAAAGAAAACAAATTTTGGAGACAGGGACAGTATCAAGGTCCTACCTTTCCTCAGGGCTTGTGCTGCTCCATGTGCTGGCTTCCATCTTAGGTCTGCAAAGCATTGTGGGATCCTTTATGCTTTCAGCCCTCTGCGGCTCCTCCCAGGAGGTGGCGGCTTATCACATTTAAGTCTGCTGTTTGTAGCTGTCCATTGCATTCGTGTCCTGTCTGTTGCACAGCAGCAAGCTCATGTTTAGTTAACTCATTGCTCTCCTGGATACCGACTCGGCTTTGGCTAAGACTCCTCCTGGCTTCTGACCCCGGCTCTGGCGACCATTCTTCCTGGCTTCTGACCCCGGCTCTGGCGACCATTCTTCCTGGCTTCTGACCCCGGCTCTGGTGACCATTCTTCCTGGCTTCTGACCCCGGCTCTGGTGACCATTCTTCCTGGCTTCTGACCCTGGCTCTGTTGACCATTCTTCCTGGCTTCTGACCCCGGCTTTGGCTACGATTCCCGCTGGTTCTCGACTTGATTATCCTGGAAGACGACCTCAGCAGGAGAACTTTTGTCCTACCAAGTCATCCGCTGTTGCTGTCGGACTTGCATAGAATCTTGCCTTGTTTCTGTGTAAATAAACCTACCTTTAATTGCACCTCCTTGTGTGTCTGGCTCCTCGTTCCCTGACAGACAGCACATTGTCACCTATAACTGGAAATGCTTGTCACGACAGGATCACCAAGTATTGTTTTAATGAAATTCGAAGATTCAAAAGTATTGGAAATTACTTTCAATTAGTTAACCGTATTAAATCTTGTTAGCAATTTTAGCAAGTGGAGTTGTATATTATGCTTTCATTCAGAATGGAGACACTTCATAGCCTATAGAATCCACAGACAACAGCCAGTTAGGTCTAAGCCTGCTTAAATAGCCATCAGCAATACGGCAGACAAAGGACCCATTCTTCATTGTAAAATATGTCAATATCCCCTGACCCATTACAGCAGCCATAGATATCTGACTGGCATTTAAGTGTCAAAGGCAATCACTTTGCTAAGCCCTACGGACACCTAGAGGATCAATAAAAATAATAAAAACACCAAAGAGCAGCATATGTCACTGGTGTCAGCTGCAGAGACTGCATCTTTCAGAGGCATGAATTGCAAAGCAGAAAAAAAAAACGTAAAGTAGAACTGTAGCCACGAAAACTTTAATTTACATATATTTCTCAATACCCACAAAAGGTATAAATCCACTTTGTGAGCATTAAAGGCATATGCAACCGCAGATACTACATTGGAAAAGTAGCAGTGACATCATCAGGGCGCTGTACATAGCCTGTGAAGAGAGCAGAGCTGTGGGAGGGACCCATGAGGCTCCACCCACCACAGGCTGCCTACAGAAAACCACAGAAGGGGGTGGAGACTAGACCAGTTACCCTGCACAAGCAGAGAGAGAAGCAGTGAGTGGTCTTTATTACAGAAAGTTCCTGAACAGAGGTAAAATCTCACACTAGATTACTGCACAGATCTGGAAGAAATACACAAAGCACACCAAGATTCAGGGAAGAATACACATGACTCTTGTGTTTAGGAAATATTTGCTTCTCATGGAGATCAGCTCATTTTAATGAAAGGATCTGTGCTTGGGGTTCAGGTTTTCCCCTAGGTTCACACTTATGCAGATTTCAGTGCGTTTTCCAGTTTACAGAAATGCACTGGATGCAAATGGAGAAATCGAAAAAAAAGGGCGCACAGACCTAGTACATTATCGTTTAAAATATTTATTGAAGAAACAAAGTAAGTATCATACTCAAAATAGACATAAAAACACAGGCATGTCAAACTGAACAAGATGTATGATCCAAACAACATCTGAGCCCATACGATGGAACCCTGGATGACCAACTATCTAACGCGTTTCGAGGACACAACCTCTTCCTCAGAGGTATGATCCAAACAACATCTGAGTCCATACGATGGAACCCTGGCTGACCAACTATCTAACGCGTTTCGAGGACACAACCTCTTCCTCTAAAAAACTCCTCTAGAAACCCACTAGTCCTATTTTTTTTTCAACCAAAAAACGTTACAGTCTATTGCAGGCCATAGACGGGTCGCAAATCGGCCGATTTTACGACCGAAAAAAAAATCGGCTGATTTTCGCACTGTTAGTGGGTTAATTGATCAGCCGTTTTTTGGGATTTTGGCACATTTTTTTTATCAGTGAAATTGGGAAAAAATCGGCCGATTTTGCCGATAAAAAATCTGCGCATGAGCCGTGACCTGCAAGAAGAAGAAACAGAGGAAGAAGAAGAAAAAGAAGAAGAAAAAGAATAAGAATTCCAGTCCGCTATTATATTTGACATGAAAAAGTATTGTGGTTGCAACAATGTATCTATTTGTATCCGAATAACACCATATGTATCCAAAATGGATACACATAGATACATTGTTGCAACCGCAATACTTTTTCATGTCAAATATAAAAGCGGAGCTCTCTGAAGGGACAGAAGTAATTAAATGCGGGCCGTAGACGGGACGAAAATCGGCTGATTTTTTTTACCTTTGGTGGTAACGTCGGCCTATTGAACGACCGATTTTTCTTTTCTTTTTTTTAAAAAAACAGCCGGTTTTCGACCCGTTTATGGCCTGCATATGTGTGCATGAACACATAGGATAACATGCTGGGGGGGTTTACTAGCTGTAGAAAAAAAACTTTAAAAGCCAAATACAGCCGCTGTAAAAACGTCCCGTGTGCATGAGGACTAATTCTTTCCTGCAAGACATAAACGAGGGAACAATGGATGGAAGTAACAAAAAGCAGAATCTTACCTGTGTCTGACTGATCCAAAGGAACCTTCGGTAAATGGGGACGAATATCCCTAATCAATTATTACGCTCGGATTTCATTAATCTGAGAAGGGAGTTTCTGTGGATTCCTCTTATCAGTAATATAATGTGATTTCATGAGTCATGAGGAAGAAGCTTCGATGGGTTTTTCTGGATTTTATTAAACAGTTACACTGGGGATCATGTAAGTCACAGTTGATCAACTGCGATAATGGAAGTCTTTATTATACAAGTTCTATTGCGTCTGAGGCCTGAAAGATGATCTTGTAAATATAATGGGAAATGATGACGGCTGTGAAGGACTCTGTTCATGTCTTCATCATGTCTTAAATGCCCACTGCCCAAAAAGAGTCTGTTGGGTTTTTTTCTTTTTTGCGACAAAACACTCAAAGGGGAAAACATATCAACATAAATTCAATTGTGTTTTATTTTTATTGAAATGTTTACAATCTTTAAAACTTTTATACAATAATTCTTTGCTTGTAAAATATGCTACATTTACAGATTTCCTAACATTTAGATTGCACAACATGCTGGGCTTTCTAAAAAAGAAAGTCAAGTACTAGTTTTTCACTTGCTTAGTGTCTCTGTTTAACAAGAACTTTATATGGCTCCTTATGAGCTAACAAGAGGAAGGAGTATGTGTCCTTTCTGACTCATTCAGCTGTGTGTGTTGTTTGTGTGGCCTGAATAGCAGGAAATCAAGTTATGCAGTTTATTTTAAAGTGTTAGTAAACCCACAACAGTAAAATCAGTCTGTATATGCAGTAAAGCATGCTTGTTATACTCACTGTGGAACCTAAGGGGTTAATCCTCTGCATTGTGTAAAAAGCATGTTTGATCCTGACTTCTGTTATCCTCCCCTTCTTCCACTGTCCCCAATCCATCTTCTATAGAAAAGAGCTTTGGGAGCAGGCTGCACATGCTTGGTTTGATGTGTAATCCTAGATAGTTTTTTTTTCTTGGGAGAGTGCATGTGAGCAGCACAGGGCCAGTCAGCACTGTCCAGACAGAGGATCAGGGGTTATGCAGCCTCATAGGAGAGAATGAAATCTCCTTCTACAAGTTTTAACCAGTGCTCTGTTGGAAGCTTATAGAAGTCACAAGACTGCTCTAACTACTGATGAGAAAAGGTATTTAGCAGTTTATATTTACTAAAATAATTGCATTTCCATTTTGTGTGTACTGTGGGAGACCGGATATGGTGAATGCAGGGTCCTGGGAGACCAGATATAGTGAATGCAGGGTCCGGGGAGACCAAATATAGTGAATGCAGGGTCCGGGAGACCAGATATAGTGAATGCAGGGTCCTGGGAGACCAGATATAGTGAATGCAGGGTCCGGGGAGACCAAATATAGTGAATGCAGGGTCCGGGGAGACCAGATATAGTAAATGCAGGGTCCTGGGAGACCAGATATAGTGAATGCAGGGTCGGGGGAGACCAGATATAGTGAATGCAGGGTCCGGGGAGACCAAATATAGTGAATGCAGGGTCCGGGGAGACCAGATATAGTGAATGCAGGGTCCTGGGAGACCAGATATAGTGAATGCAGGGTCCGGGGAGACCAGATATAGTAAATGCAGGGTCCGGGGAGACCAGATATAGTGAATGCAGGGTCGGGGGAGACCAGATATAGTGAATGCAGGGTCCGGGTAGACCAGATATAGTGAATGCAGGGTCCGGGGAGACCAGATATAGGGAATGCAGGGTCCGGGGAGACCAGATATAGTGAATGCAGGGTCCTGGGAGACCAGATATAGTGAATGCAGGGTCCGGGGAGACCAGATATAGTGAATGCAGGGTCCTGGGAGACCAGATATAGCGAATGCAGGGTCCGGAAAGACCAGATATAGTGAATGCAGGGTCCGGGGAGACCAGATATAGTGAATGCAGGGTCCGGGGAGACCAGATATAGCGAATGCAGGGTCGGGGGAGACCAGATATAGTGAATGCAGGGTCCGGGTAGACCAGATATAGTGAATGCAGGGTCCGGGGAGACCAGATATAGGGAATGCAGGGTCCGGGGAGACCAGATATAGTGAATGCAGGGTCCTGGGAGACCAGATATAGTGAATGCAGGGTCCGGGGAGACCAGATATAGTGAATGCAGGGTCCGGACTTTAGTAACACTTTAAGCATAGTAGTACATTTTTGCAGAAAACTTGGTGTCTGCATGCCGCTTGCTGTCTACATGTGGTATGTTTGAAAAATGTATTCATATTGCATTGCAGCCATGTTATGTGACCGGTTAACCACTTCCCGCCTCCACTTCCCAACCCTTTAATAGGATCCAAAGGTTGGTAGGTAGAGGCGGGCATTCCGATTCCGATTGGCAGTCACAGCAGTCACATGATCTGAAAGCTGATCGCAGGAAGCACAGTCAAAAGTTTACCTTGGGATGCAATATTTTATTGAGTTTTTACCATTTATCTTTTCCAACAGTTAAAATTTCAAACATAACTTATTCCATTATTTTCATTCCACATACAAAAAAAAAAATACAAACTCCCCCTTCCCCCCTCCCTATCCCACCCCTTACTCCCCCACCCCCACCCCCACCTCTCAGCTTCTTTTTCTCTTTCTTTTTGGAGTCCTGGGATACTCATAGAATTTTCCTTTCCTATACAATTTCAATTAATGTAACTTTCTTAAACTCCTCCCACTTTTTCCATTTCTCAGGAAAACCCTCCATTTTGTCCTCCTCTATGTGATATAGTTCTTCCCTAAAATACTGTTTTCACCTTACGTTTATCTTTATTTCTCCATCTCCATGCTATGGTGTGGACACTGTACACTAGGCAGCAGGCAGAATAGTCAGCTTCAGGCAGGGTTCAAGGCAGATGGCAAGCAATAGACTAATCAGGTCCAGGCAAGGGTCTTGGCAGGCAGCAAGTAATGAAGTAGTCAAGCCAAGGTAGGCATCGAAGGCAGGCAAAAATCAAGAGAGTCTTCAGGTCAATCTAGGTTTGAAGTGGTCAGGCAATCTCGCAGGTAAGTGTTATAGTTCTATAGTTCTTCGTACAAGGGTGGCTGGTGATAAGATACAGCACTAGCCACGTCAAAGGCTAAGGCTTAAATACCCTTCTGAGCAGAGGACGCACCCTACGAGTACCATTGGACATCCTGGCAAGCATTCTGAGAGTTTGTAACACTCAGCCAACATAAACCAGCAGCTTCTTATGACCTCATTGGCCTCCCTGGAGCACATTGACCCTGGACTTGCAGCCCGCCCAGGAGGGAAGGTGCACCTCCTCATCCTTGATATACACAAACAGTGGAGATAGCCATATTTATTGGCTTCCTGACTGTGAAATCGTACTGAGATTACCACAGGAATAGTTATCAGAGCTTACTAGCTGGTCACAGCACATGCAAGCCTCAATATTACACTTCAAGGACTGATACTATGGATGGCTTCTCGCCCGCGGAGGCTCACTGGAATTAGCAAATAGCTATGGTCTGGCAACACAGTATGTCAATGCTTAAAAATCCATGTATTGCAAATCCATCATTCAATACACAGCAGAGGTTGAGGCATTTCAGCCCCTTCCTGGGCCTTAGTCGTAATTTGTAATAAAGATTTTTAAGCATTGACATACCACGTTGTCGGACTTTTATCTATTTTCTATATTGGTGGACGGTGTGTGCAGCTGTAGTCCAAGCACAGGTATTTTACTTTATTGAGCGATGTGTATTAACTATTTGGGTAGTAGCATCACATCTAATTAGTTTGGAATCACTGGAATTAACACATTGGTGAGTTATCAGAGTTCACTAGATGGTCACAAAAGAGCATCATTGTTGCAGTGTCCTGTGCTAACTGTAACAAAACATTTTGGATTTCCCATCACTTTCTGTACCAAAGACAATGATCATCAAGGCCAACAGTGAGGGCAATTCTTCTTAGTGGAGACACAGAGAGCAATAAAAACCAGACCAGGGTTCTAAAGCTGCTATACACCAGGAGAATTTTGCTTGAAATTTCTAATTTTAACTTCTGTTCAGTTTTCTAATTGGCAGTGGGCTTAAAATGACATTTGAGAATTTCTAACAGTGTATGTAGTTTTTGTTTGGGAAAGCCCATTTATTCCAAAATCGAATGTTAAAAGCAAACAATTTTTAAGTATTTTTGAACAACATTTGTCAAGTCATTGAATGTACTGAGACTTTTCACACAAATTTTGGAACAATGGTTGTCTAAAACATTTACCAGCTTCACTCTTTCACACTCTATAGAAAATGTTAAAAACATTTTTGGTTTTGCATACACTTTAAAGCTTGCCATACATGGATCAAAATTCAGCCGGTTCAGCAGGGACCAAAATTTTGATCCATGTATGGGCACCATCTACAGATCAACTTGTTGCAAGGGTAGGGCAGATGGGATGATGGTCACGCTTTCTATGTTTCCCAATTAACTCATAATCTATGGCCTGCCTAAGGAGAGTATACAATCAAATTGTAGTTACATAGTTAGTCTGGCTGAAAAAAGACAAAAGTCCATCCAGTTCAACCATTAAAAAAAAAAAAAAGTTATAATCCTATACCCACAGTTGATCCAGAGGAAGACAAAAAAACCCCAGCAAAGCATGATCCAATTTGCTCCTGCAGGGGAAACAAATTCCTTCCTGATCCCCCGAGAGGCAATCAGATATTCCCTGGATCAACTTTACCTATAAATGTTAGTATCCAGTTATATTCTGTGTATCTAAGAAAGAATCCAGGACTTTTTTAAAGCAATCCACTGAGCTGGCCAGAACCAACTCTAGTACTGTAGTGTTTGTTGCTGGCTTTAGGTTAGTAAACAAAAGGCAAATGGTGGAAATTTTTCAATAATCCTAAAAAAAACTCCACCTCCAATATTTACAGAATAAAGGAACAGCCAGGGAATGAATACAGAAAAACTCAATCAAATATATATATGGATTTTATTCTCTTTTGGTTATTCTCATAAACTGGTTAATAAAGTGACAAAGGATATGCAAATGTATATGTGTGCTTTACCATCATTTATTATGCAAGCCAAGAGGATTAAATAGCAAATTAAACCCTTATAACATATCAGGAGAAAACAATTGATGCTTTCATTAGAAATTCTTTTAAGAAACTCATTTAGAAATATCGGGATTCAGCATCAACCCTTTACATTACAGAATCATTTTGTGTTTGTGAAAGTATTTTGCTGTGATTTACTAAAAAACAAATTAAAAACCAAATTACCACAAACTGAGTTTTTTGAAACGGTTAAAACATCTCTGTCAGGATTGTATGTTGATCTACCTTTACAAGGGCTTGAAGTAGAACTAAAGAGAATTAAAGACAAAACTTTTTTTTTTCCATTTTGGCTAGAGTAAGGCAGAGTTATAACCACTAGGAACCAGGGGCGGACTGACAACTCATGGGGCCCCCGGGCAATAGGGGATCATGGGGCCCCTGTGTCCTTGCCCAAACTCAAAAAAGCCTATGAAAATGGTACCAGGGGCATCCCATGGGGCCCCCTACTGACCCCAGGCCCTTGGGCAGTGCCCGAGTTTCCAAATGGTCAGTCCGCCCCTGCTAGGAACCCAAAGGACTCCTGGTGTACAGGACCCGACATCCCAGGAAACTTTGTGAATCATCTCAACACATCATCGCTTAGGCGGCCGGGACCGGAAGTGCAGTCTTTAACCAGTTCAAGTCCAATTTTCAGCGTTGTCACACTTTGAATGACAATTGTGCGGTCATGCAACACTGTACCCATATGAATTTTTTAGCATTTTTTTGAGACAGGTAAAACTTTATTTTGGTGGTATTTATTCACCACTGGGATTTTTATTTTTTGCTATATAAATGAAAAATTCCAAACATTTAAAAAAATAAGTGTTTTTCTTATAAAATTTTGCAAATAAATAATCTTTCTTCATAAATCTTGGCCAAAATGTATTCAACATTTTTTTTTTCTTTATTTATTTATTTTTAACATACTTTCACCCTAGCAGTACAGTGTCACCATAGTGACGCTATACTACTTGTGGGGGGTGATGAAGATTTTTTTTTTTTTTTACACTGATTGCTTTTACACCCATAAAGGCTGTAAAAGCAATAATTTCTCCTGCTCTCTGGCTGCATTCTTGCAGCCATTGAAAAATACTGTTTTGTTTTGATTGGTCGCAGCTGGTCACATGGTACAAAACTGTTGTGAATAGCCTTGCACCATGTGACCTCTGTGATCGTTCACAGATTTCACTAGTCGTAAGCAATGATGTCAGAAGTGACATCTTGCTTACTACTATTCATGTGATCACTGACTGGCCAATCAGTGATCACATGATCGGGGTCTCACACAGAGGTCCCGTACAGGGATCAACGTTCTAGGGAGCGCGCACAGGCAGGGAAGTGGGGAGGACGTTTATAAACAGCCACCCACTCCTGCACTGCTCCTGTCCGGCCGTTTATATACATGGGCAGACGGGAAGTGGTTAAACATGATTTAAAGGTATTTATAATATGTAAAAAAAAATGATTGTCCAAATCATGCAGGACAACAGAGGAGCAATGTGAACAGAGGCACATTAAAAAGAAGGGCGGAACTCTGCTTTAACAACACTGCCGGTGCTGAACTAAAATCTCTATCAGTGTTATTATTTATTTTAGGTACTTATATAGCGCTGTCAATTTACGCAGCGCTTTACATATATATATATTGTACATTCACATCAGTCCCTAACCCTCAAGGGGTGTACAATCTAAGGTCCCTAACTCACATTCATACATACACATACTAGGACCAATTTAGACAGGATCCAATTAACCTACCAGCATGTCTTTGGAGCGTGGGAGGAAACCGGAGTACCCGGAGGAAACCCACGCAGGCACAGGGAGAACATGCAAATTCCAGGCAGGAGGTGCCGTGGCTGGGATTCAAACCAATGACCCTAATACTGCCAGGCGGAATTGCTAACCATTTAGCAACTGTGCTGCCTGTGTTATCCACCATCAAGTCCTTCTCTACTGGACTACAGAGCGCCCCCCCCCCCCCCAATCCTCCCTGCTGCCACACCCATGCGTTACGCAGTCACAAGTGGTTAATATTCTTACACAGTTGTTTTAGAATTCCAGTCTATTTTATATTGGTTCAGACAGCTCCCTAAATCTACTCCTGGTCCTGGATTAGAACCAGGTTGCTTAGAATTCCAAACACTGCTATAATTACAATGCTAATCATACATTATGGAAGCTCCGAACATTACTGCAGATTACATCTTATGAAGGAAATCAACACAAACAAGCCAGACCATTAACATAATAAGGTGACGTTCAGGGAGCTCACAAATCAATGAAACAGAAAACAGCGGTGTGCTTGTTAACCGACTGATACAAGTGTCCCGTTGGGACCATGGCCATAGACGTCTGAGAGGCTCACAGATACGGAATTTTCAGGACTGCCAAACAAGATCAAAACTTCCCAAAGTGTCTCCCCGAGACTTCAAATGTTCATTACAAATTGGCAGCCATGCAAAGGTACCTGAATAACATCTGTGACTGCTAGGAAGCAGAACTTGGTGCCCGTCATATTGAAGGTGTCACAGAACGTCATATTGAAGGTGTCACAGAACTTCATATTGAAGGTGTCACAGAACATCATATTGAAGGTGTCACAGAGGCAACACATAAGATTCTCTCTTGATAAAAAGACATGAGCAGGGGCGAACTGACAACTCATGGGGCCCCTGGGCAATAGGGGATCATGGGGCCCCTGTGTCCTCGCCCACACTCAAACCACACTCAAAAAAAGCCTATGAAAGGTACCAGTGGCATCTCATGGGGCCCCTTACTGACCCCGGGCCCTCGGGCAGTGCCCGAGTTTCTGAATGGTCAGTCCGCCCCTGGACATGAGATATGTGATGTATAACTTTAAAGCGGTATTAAACCCAGAAGCAAACATCTATTATACTTTGGTCATAGTGCAATATAAAAAAAAAATCTTGAAAAAAAGTTGTGACATTTGGGGGATATCTGTACTGTTCTGACATTCTTGGACTTCAAGAAATTAGATTGGCCGTCAGTACTTCAGCATTGATCAATATTCAGATATATCCCATAGTTTGTGAACTCTATAACTTTCCTACAGACTAAATAATAAATACCAATTTGGGTTATTTTCACCAAAGACATGTAGCAGAATACATCTCGGCCTAAATTTATGAAGAACAATTATTTATTTGCAAACGTTTATAACAGAAACAAAGAAAAATGTGTTTTTTTTCAAACTTTTTGGTCTCTTTTTGTTAATTTAGCAAAAAATAAAAACCCCAGCGGTGATTAAATACCACCAAAAGAAAGCTTTAATTGTGTGAAGAAAATGATAACATTTTAGTTTGGGTACAGTGTTGTATGACCGCGCAATTGTCATTCAAAGTGTGAGAGCGCTGAAACCTGAAAAATGGCCTGGGCAGGAAGGGGGTAAAAGTGCCCGGTATGGAAGCGGTTAAAGTGACAATCAGCACTCCTATTAAGATCTTTGTAAACAAAATTTCCAAACAGAAGCTAAAGGGTGCTTCAAAGGCTTAAAGAAAGCTAATTGAAACTTCTTGAAAGCTTTGCAAAGTCTTGTTAAAAGTTTCATAAAAACATGCTGTTCTCACCGCTCTTATACAAGCAGAAACAGGCCTAACATGGCTCAAAGCTTTTAGTTGTATTTTCTGAAGGGCTCATTCACCTCTGCATGTTATTTTGGTGCATTGTCCTGTGTCTGAATGCATTTTTACATGTGGAACCAGTAAAGGGAACCGGAGTTGACAGCAGTATAGAGATGGCCATTATTACCCTCTTTCTAGCTCCTTGTCTGGTATTTATGTAAATCCTCTGATTTCAATACCCCTTGAGTCACAGATCTGGAACAAGTATGCAGGGAGTGAAGTCAGAGCAATCATAGCTCTGAGTGTCAGTTGCATTTCAGTGACTTTGAGAGTATTGAAGCCATTTTCAGAAGGCGCCTTCTTCAGAGGCTTTCTTTTACAACACATACTTTAGGCTTAATGGTCCATGAAAACAGTGCTACTTTTTTTTAATTCACACCAACGCCTTTTGTTCTTCAAACACATCTCTAAGAAATAAAAAGAAAGAAGTCAGCAGTACACAAAGGAAAAAGAAAGCAATTCCCAGTCAGTAAAGCGTTACTAAGACCAATGGCTTCCTAGCCTCGTACTTAGCATCCATGTATGAAAGACTCTTCTTGTGTAATGAGATGAAGCAGGAACGGTGTCTCTCTGCTAAGAGTTTTTCCTCTCTAATTAATTAAAACTGCCAGCTGTGTGCCAAAGAGGTCATCATTTGTTAAAAACAATTAGAAATGTCATTGAAGTCTGTTGCAAAATTCTGCCCACACATAAGGAGGGATAATATTGTGGCGTACATCACATTGACTAATATTTCAATTTCCAATACCTGCATACATAATCTTGTGTTCTATGTCAGTGCTAATTTCCTGCACCGTAACATTGTGCCTAGGGCAATGGGGGCATGGGGACACTTCTCTGTCTTTCCCTTTCTGGCCAGCAATGTACTTCGGGGGAATATCAAATAATGGAATTGTGTTTTAGGTTCGACAGTTTGTGGGGTCACAGTTCTCTCCACAGTTCAACACACCACCAGTAACTCTTAATGCGCAATTCTTTTCCTGATAAGTTGGTGTCAGTGACAGGCTTGCTAATGTGACGTGGCCCATTGGTTGTCCATAGATGAACAATGGGTGTGGAGATATTTAGAGACATAGAAGAGTGATGGCAGTAAAAAGGTCATGTCGTCCATTTGCTCTACCCCTTTTTTTTTTTGCCCGAGTATAGATTGGTTCATGCTTTGCTGGGTTTTTTTTTTGCCTTCTTCTGGATCAACTCTGGATATAGGATTATAAGGTTGAACTGGATGGACTTTTGTCTTTTTTCAGCCAGACTAACTATGTAACTATGTAATAGATGTATGTTTGTCCAAGCATGTTTTAATCCACTTACCATTGACTGACTCACTACCTCTACTGGAAGTTTATTCCAAGCATCAACCATTCTTAGGGTAAAATAATACTTTCTAAGGTAAGTTTTGAACTCTCCCACTTTTTACAACTCTGGTCTGGCTGCATTTTAAGTATGCAGTCCAGTTCTGGTCCCCAGTCTTCAGGAAGGATGTGTTGGAACTGGAGAGAGTCCAGAGAAGAGCAACAAAGCTAATAAGGGGACTGGAGGACCCAAGTTAGGAGGAATGACTGCAAACAGTAAACTTATTCTCCCTGGATAAGAGAGGCTTTAGAGGAGATATGATAGTGATATACAAATACCTCAATGGCGATTGAAGCATAGGGAAAAAAATATTCAGTTTCAGGGAGCTTAAGAAGACACACAGCCACTCAGTCAAACTTGTGGAGAAGCGGTTCAACTTTAAACTGCATAGGAGTTCACAGTCAGAGCAGTAAGAATGTGGAACTCCCTTCCACAATCGGTGGTGTCAGCAGGAAGAGTCGATAGTTTAAAAAAACTCTTAGATGGGCATCTTAATGAATGCAATATACAGGGATATGGGAAATAATATTGGCATAAACACACCCACACAGGTTGAACTGGATGGACTAGTGTCTTTATTCAACCTTAGCAACTATGCAAGTACTGTATGTAAAATACTGCCTTCCTGATCCTTATTTACACCCGTATTGTATAGTAAGGTGTCATGTATGTCCTTCCTTTCAATTCTTTCATCTAAACTGTACATATTCATTTTCTGATGTCTCTCGTGATGCTTTATCCCTCACAATTTTTTTTTGCCCGTCTCTGGATATCTGTCTATTTATGCATGACTCTACTGAGCACCTGGGCCTACTGGAAACCTCACTCAACTCTGGGCACATTCAATCCTTTAGTCTTCTCCATAGAAGTAAATGATGGTTAGTCCATTTAGGTTCAATCGGTCCTATTGGCCACGATGAAATATCTCCAGCCCTATAAAAAGGGACTAAAACTGGCCAAGGCTTTTGTTATTGCACTCTAGCACATTTCACAAGGCTTGATAATCACAAGTAAAATTCTGGACTATTGTGTACTTATACCATTCCACTTGTGGGCAAGTCTAAGAAGTGTGGATTACCTGGTCAACCCATACGCACTGAGGTTTCTCCTGCATGTCTCCAGAAAACACTCGATTTCACACATTTTATATGGTGGTAGAGTCCAGCTACAGTTTGCTAAACTTAATAACTCACTGTTCCAAAATCGCCCATCTGACATGGCCCTAACTCTTCCCCACACTCTGCAAAAGTAAAAAAAATTAGGACGGCTTTAATGTAGCTCATACAGAAAAAAATTTGACTTTCAAAAGCCACATCTGCAAATATACAAGGAAAAAAGAGGGTATAGGCTAAATATATAACCAGCTTACCTAAGAAACCAGACTTTACCGCCACCACATGAGAAATTACTCAACATTTATTATAAAACCATAAGCTTTATTACCAGTGTGTAAAAAAACGATAGAAAAACCAAGTAATCCTCCCAATCTGGGAACAATGGCCCTCAATATTTTGTTTATAGGAAATTGCACTGGAAATAAGGCACAGGGTGGATCAACTGTGCTTTTCCAGTGCATGAAGGTCAACACGTTTCACCAATCAATTGGCTTCTTCAGGACCCAAACAGTTCAAGAGGGTATCACTATTTGTATAAAACAGCAATATGTTAATAATTTATTCATAATATATGACAATGATACAATATATAGAAAGAGAACACATGTGGGGAGGCCCAGTCAATAGTCTTGAGGGTGGGAATAGGGGCAACCAACAGGGCCCATGCCACTCCAGAAGAAATGGAGGTGGCCAGGAGAAAGATCTAAATAAATAGATATATGTATCCCTAAGTGTTTTAGGTATATAGTAAAACAGGGTATCATTGGTGGAAATCAAGTAATAGGGGCAACCAACAGGGCCCATGCCACATCAGAAAAAATGGAGGTGGCCAGGGAAAGATCTAAATAAATAAATATATGTATCACTAAGTGTTTTAGGTATAGAGTAAAACAGGGCATCATCGGGTGAGTATAATTATTTGGGTTCAGCCATTGGGTTTGGCCATTGCCTTATTTCCAGTGCAATTTTCTATAGACAAACTATTGAGGGCGCTTGCTTCCCACATTGGGAGGTTTACCTTGTTTGTATGTCAGTTTTTACACATTGTTAATAAAGCTTATGGTTTTATGATAAATGTTGAGAAATGTCTCATTAGATAAACTGGTTATATATCCAGCCTATACCATCTTTTTGCTTTAACGTAGCAGTTTTCTTTCCCTCAATGAGTGATAGCTAAGGTACGTGTCTGAAATGTTCTGATTTATCCAAGTCAGGGTACAGCTGCTCATCCAAACAGCCCCTGGGCCTCATGCACACTGGGTGCTTAGACCCTGTGCATGAATTTCTGGTGTGTTCCTGCAGGCGTAAGGCACAGGTTCACCGTCCACCCTACTACCGGTAGTCTATAAAGCGCTATTAAAGGCTGAAAGCTGCTGTGGTTAGACACCAAGTGGTACTAATGTTTAGGGCAGTATGCAACCAAGAATGAACTCTCAGAACTACGACTCCTTAGGCCAGTGGGGCTAACAGTGTGTCTGTGCCTTCCACCCATGGGAATTTCATCCATGGGGGCAAAACACCCAGTGAGGCCTTAAACTTAAAAATCTGAGCTGAAAAAGCCATGTGGATTCCATTTTTCAGAGCAGGCTTGAATTGAGTTGAATGCAATAACAGTGGTAGCTAAGGAATGGACCTTTTTGAAATTCTTGTGCCTCCACACATAATTATGGCAGCAATGACTAATAAGGAGCTTGTAAGCTTGTCAGGATCGACAAGGGAAATGTCTCACTTAAAAGCTTAAATAGTCCACCACACATAATATTTTATTTTAAAGCACACCTACAGAGACAGGAACGTATTGAATGAAGAGCTAATTGGCTTGTATCTCCAACCCAGCAGTGTTTCTAAACAAAGGATGCAATTTAGAGAATAGATGACAGAAATATAACATTTATTAATATAAATTGCTTTATTTTATATGTGAAGAAATTATTATAACCATCTTTGAAGGATTGGAGTAAATGAATAGAGGTTTATTATCATTGTGCTCTTGGAAAACCTAAGCAGATTAAAGCACTGACACTTACTGCATTCTCCCCAATGTTTGTTATACAGTATTAAAGGGAACAACTGGCAGAGTGGTAGAGAATGCCTTTGTTTATTATAATCAGAACTAAAAGAATAAGAATGTTTTTTTTTTTTTTTTTTACCAAGGTAAACGTGATATAGCACATTCAAGACATGGATACCTGCTTTCTGCTTCTGAGCCAGCAGGTGGAGTTTTAGGCTCTGTTTCATATTTTAAAGACTCTCGGTTTGCTGCTTTGATGAAAGACGTTTGTTTGTTTACATAATGGGTTTTTTTTACTGAAACTACATGAGGCAAAATCTGGTGCAGCTCTGCATAGAAACCAATCAGCTTCCAGGTTTTACTGTCAAAGCTTAACTGAACAAGCTGAAGTTAGAAGCTGATTACCCTGCACAGTTGCACCAGTTTTAGTAAATTTCTCCCAAAGTATTGATTCATCAGCATTGATTTAGTGCAGGGGTATCCCTAGGGTTGGTGTCACCCGGTGCGATAACACTTGGTGTCACCCCTCCGACGATCCCTGCAGGATGGATTGGATTTTCGGATTGAGCATAATGGATTGGAGTCCAATCCATTATGCTCCCCAATCCGCAGATACGATCCAGCCTGCGGGGATCATCGGCTTGCAACCTATATGGGGTTAACTGATCTTTCCACGAGCTCCAAGAAAAGGAAAGTTTTAAAGCAAGCCGAGGATCCCTGCAAGATGGATCGGATCTGCGGATTGAGGAGCATAATGGATCGGACTCCAATCCATTATGTTCAATCCACAGATCCGATCCATCTTGTGGAGACATTCTGGCAATGTTTTACAATGGGGATGAGGTTTTGATGTTGGTGTGCTGTGCCTTTTTTTCTCCACACATAGTGTTGTGTGTTCTTCCCAAACAACTCAGTCTTGGTTTCATCTGTCCACAGTATATTTTGCCAGTAGTGCTGTGGAACATCCAGGTGCTCTTTTGCAAACTTCAAACATGCTGCAATATTCTTTTTGGACAGCAATGGCTTCCTCCGTGGTGTCCTCCCATGTACTCCATTCTTGTTTAATGTTTTCCTTATTGTAGATGTCAACAAAAATGTTAGCATGTGCCAGAGATTTCTGTAGGTCTTTAGCTGACACTCTGGGATTCTTCTTTACCTCATGCAGCATTCTGCGCTGTGCTCTTGCAGTCATTTTTAGAGGACGACCACGCCTAGGGAGAGTAGCAACAGTGCTAAACTTTCTCCATTTGTAGACAGGCTGTCTTACCGTGGACACATGAACATCATGGCTTTTGGAGATACTTTTGTAACCCTTTCCAGCTTCATGCAAGTCAACAATTCTTGATCGTAGGTCTTCTGAGAGCTCTTTTCTGCAAGGCATGGTTCACATCAGACAGTGCTTCTTGAAACCAGTAAACCCAAAATAGGTGTGTGTTTTTTAAGGGCAGGACAGCTGTCAGCAACACATCCAATATCATCACACTGATTGGAGTCAAGGTTGGCTCACTCCTGGCTCCAATTAGCTCTGGGAGAAGTCATTAAGCTAGGGCCTCACATACTTTTTCCTCCCTGCACTGTGAATGTTTACATGTTATGTGCAATTAAACCATGGCAACATCTAATGTTTGTGTAGTATTATGTTCAGCAGATTGTGTTCTTCTATTGTTGTGACTTAGACAGGGGCGGACTGACCATTTGGAAACTCGGGCGCTGCCCGAGGGACCGAGGTCAGTAGGGGGCCCCATGAGATGCCCCTGGTACCTTTTTCATAGGCTTCTTTGAGTTTTGGCAAGGACACAGGGGCCCCATGATCCCCTATTGCCCGGGGGCCCCATGAGTTGTCAGTCCGCCCCTGGACTTAGATGACGTTCAGAGCACATTTTATGCCCAATTCATGCAAAACTCCACGTAATCCCAAGGGGTTCACATACTTTTTCTTGCAACTGTATATTATAACATGGCTTAGTGCAAAGTTTAAGTGAAATAAAATGTGCCTAAAAGCTAGCAAGTCTGCTGTACTGTCCCTTTAGCTAGCCCATAGTGCTCCGGAAAGATTTTGTCATCTATTGTTTATTTGTAAAACAAAGAACAAATATAAATAATGGACAAAAAATATAAAATAACAATCACATTGACATGGAGGGTACTCTCACCAAACAGTCATACTGACACAGAGGATGCTCTGATTGGATGGTCAGGAATGGTCAGACTGACAAAGAGGGTGCCCTCACTGGATGGCCACGTTGACCCAGATAAAGGGATTGTGAGGTGCTGGAATTGGATTTTTCTCACTTAACAAGATGTTGGTTGGGCTTGACAACTAGTCCTTGGCTGCTCTACCTCAAAGCACAGACCCTCCCAAGAGGTGATGGCCTCACAGATTGAGAAATCCAAATTAAGTCAACAAAAAATTGCCAGACAGTCGTCCCTTATTAGGGGCACTATTATATATAGGACATGTTTAACACAACCATCAATGTTCTTTTCCTGATTCAGTACACTATCCTGGATTTGTGATCCAGAGTCCTATAGTAGGCGCATTATTCTTTTCCTCTTAAACCCCAATTTAGTAGGGATTGTCAGGCCCCAGAACGTGTTGGATACCTTTTATCTTTTCATTATCACATTGTGTTTCACAATAAATGATTATGGACTCTTAAAATGATGTGTTTTGTTTGTTTGTTTTTGTTAAATTAATTTATACCTACATGGAGGGGCACTGTCACTGGAAAGTCACACTGACACAGAGAGCGCTCTCACTAGACAGTCACATGAACACGAAGAGCCACCGGATCACTTCTACAGTGTGACGTTGTGCATTCTATAGGTCTTTTGATTTCAGAAAATATTGTTTTAGGGATTAAAGAAAATTTTCAAACCAAAAATGGGCATTTTAGAAATTATGTGAAAAAGAATAAAATGGTCCTGCAGAAAAAAGGTTAACATTTGAAAATGGCCAACAAGATTAAACCCAGAAGCAAACATATAATATATTGCAGTTTACCAGTTCTTAGATGTGATGGCTGCATTCGTTTTCTTTCCTAGACTTTGTTTTTTCCTTTTATGTTTAAACTTTTTTTCCCTTTATTATCACCATTAACAGACCAAGCTGTCCAGCAAACATGGCATTTAGAGGGTTGAGATAAACTATTAACCACTAACAGGGTCAATTGTCAGCATTTATTCATTTATGGAAAACCTTTATCCCAGCATCTCTCAATCTTTATTTACCCTTGAGGAACCCTTAAAATAATTTTTCATCAGGGGTCATTAGGAAAATGCTCATTACATTGGAGGCCAGCAGAAAGAATGCCCCTCTTACAAAATCGAATCTGATCGGGTCCGCCTGAAAAACTGACAGGCTGACCCAATCGAACCATCAATGTGAAAGGGGCCTAAAGAAAAAAAAAAGCCTAAAAATATATAATTAAAGCATCTACAGATTAGTAAACTGCAAGAGATTACATTTTTGTTTTCGGCTACTTTCACACTGCTCCACTGCAAAAGCGCAGTAAAAGCACATATGCATTTTTGACGCATTTCCAATGTGTTTTGCACCTGTTAAAAAAAAGAACATGTAACTCAAAAAATGCACTAAAAATGCAACTGTGGGTACATTGTTGATGAGTTTTCTATTCATTTCAGTGGGAGGTGAGTTTTGTGTGCTCCTTTTTGCCGCACCAAATATGCAACTTGCAGGACGTTGAAAAACGCAACGGACCCGCAACCGACCAGTATGAAGAGTTCACTAAGATTTAATGGTCATGCGTTTTTTCTTCTGCTAATGCAAAAACCGAAGAAAAACTGATGGGTGTGAAAGCAGCCTAAGGGTTTAAATACCTTTAACTCTTTGGACCAGAGCGTACACAAATACGCGGCTTCTTAATGACTGGACCTTGGCGCCGAGGGGCCACATATGTGCGTACCCAAAAGATGAACCGAGAGTGCGCCCTGTGCAATCCCAGCAGTTACCAGCGCCTCACACATAGGTTCCAGTCGCTGCTTGCGGTCGGGAGCTTTCTGATCATGTGACTCCTGTGACAGCCAGTCATGGTAGTCACATGATCCTAAACCCAGCCCTGCCTCTCAGCGGCACCAGCGCCAAGGGGTTAAAGTGTTACTAAACCCACAACAGTAAAATCAGTCTGTATATGCAGTTAAGCATGCTTGTTATACTCACTGTGGAACCTAAGGGGTTAATCCTCTGCATTGTGTAAAAAGGCTGTTTGATCCTGTCTTCTCTGCTCCTCCTCTTGTTCAAATGTCAACCACTTATCTCCTGATAAGACAGACTGAACCTGTAGCCCTTCTTCACATGCTCAGTTTAGTGTGTATTGCTAGAGAGTGAATATGATCAGCACAGGGCCCATCAGCACTGTTCTGACAAAGCTCTGGGGTTCTGCATCCTCCGAGTGCAGAAAGAAAACTCCTTCTACAAGCTGTAACCAGTGCTCTGCTGGACACTGATAGAAGTCAAGGACTGCTCTAACTGCTGATGAGAAAAGGTATTTAGCAGTTTATATTTACTAAAAAAAATTGCACTTCCATGTTGTGTGTACTGTGGGAGAGCGAATATAGTGAATGCAGGGTCTGGGGACACCAAATATAGTGAATGCAGGGTCTGGGGACACCAAATATAGTAAATGCAGGGTCCGGGGACACCAGATATAGTGAATGCAGGGTTCGGGGAGACCAGATATAGTGAATGCAAGGTCCAAGGAGACCAGATATAGTGAATGCAAGGTCCAAGGAGACCAGATATAGTGAATGCAAGGTCTGGGGACACCAAATATAGTAAATGCAGGGTTCGGGGACAGCAGATATAGTGAATGTAGGGTCTGGGGAGAGCGGATATAGTGAATGCAGGGTCCGGGGAGACCGGACATAGTGAATGCAGGGTCCGGGGAGACCAGATATAGTGAATGCAGGGTCCGGGGAGATCAGATATAGTGACTGCAGGGTCCGGGGAGACCAGATATAGTGAATGCAGGGTCCGGGGAGATCAGATATAGTGAATGCAGGGTCCGGGGAGACCGGACATAGTGAATGCAGGGTCCGGGGAGACCGGACATAGTGAATTCAGGGTCCGGGGAGACCAGATATAGTGACTGCAGGGTCCGGGGAGACCAGATATAGTGAATGCAGGGTCCGGAGAGACCAGATATAGTGAATGCAGGGTCCGGGGAGACCAGATATAGTGAATGCAGGGTCTGGGAAGACCAGATATAGTAAATGCAGGGTCCTAGGAGACCAGATATAGTGAATGCAGGGTCTGGGAAGACCAGATATAGTAAATGCAGGGTCCGAGGAGACCAGATACAGTGAATGCAGGGTCTGGGAAGACCAGATATAGTGAATACAGGGTCCAGGGAGACCAGATATAGTGAATGCAGGGTCTGGGAAGACCAGATATAGTGAATGCAGGGTCCGAGGAGACCAGATATACCGAATGCAGGGTCTGGGAAGACCAGATATAGTGAATGCAGGGTCCGAGGAGACCAGATATAGTGAATACGGGGCCTGGGGAGACCAGATATAGTGAATGCAGGCTCCGGGGACACCAGATATAGTGAATGCAGGGCCTGGGGACACCAGATATAGTGAATGCAGGGTCCGGGGAGACCAGATATAGTGAATATGGGGCCTGGGGAGACCAGATATAGTGAATGCAGGGTCCGGGGAGACCAGATATAGTGAATACAGGGTCCGGGGAGACCGGATATAGTGAATGCAGGGTCCGAGGAGACCAGATATACCGAATGCAGGGTCTGGGAAGACCAGATATAGTGAATGCAGGGTCCGGGGAGACCAGATATAGTGAATGCAGGGTCTGGGGAGACCGGATATAGTGAATGCAGGGTCCGAGGAGACCAGATATACCGAATGCAGGGTCTGGGAAGACCAGATATAGTGAATGCAGGGTCCTGGGAGACCAGATATAGTGAATACAGGGTCCGGGGAGACCAGATATAGTGAATGCAGGCTCCGGGGACACCAGATATAGTGAATGCAGGGCCTGGGGACACCAGATATAGTGAATGCAGGGTCCGGGGAGACCAGATATAGTGAATATGGGGCCTGGGGAGACCAGATATAGTGAATGCAGGGTCCGGGGACACCAGATATAGTGAATGCAGGGTCCGGGGAGACCAGATATAGTGAATGCCGGGTCCGGGGACACCAGATATAGTGAATGCAGGGCCTGGGGACACCAGATATAGTGAATGCAGGGTCCGGGGAGACCAGATATAGTGAATATGGGGCCTGGGGAGACCAGATATAGTGAATGCAGGGTCCGGGGACACCAGATATAGTGAATGCAGGGTCCTGGGTTTAGTAACACTTTAAGGTAACACATCCCATGTTTGCACTGGTGGTATATCATAAAATAGGAACCTCCCAACATCTTCCCACAAACAGTACATAATACGCCTGATTGGGTTTAAAGGGATGAGGTGGCAACCCAGACACATATTCATTACACAGGTTCTGGGGCTGATTAAAGTTGTTATTAAACTCACTTGGTGCTTTATCTTCATTAAATTATCCCCAGACCCTGTGTCATTCATATGTATTTGGGTATAAAGGGATGAGGTGGCAGCCCCACCATCTGACGGGTGTACTGCTATCTGCTGTCCATCAGACTCAGTGGGCTCTGTAGAATCACCCATCATCACTACAGGATAATTGTCCTTATCGCGGCTGTTCCCGGGAACAGAAAATAGTATCATTAATAATTATGACAATACATAAAGCTTTGGAACACGCTGAAATATCACTGACAACCTGCTCTACAAGAGGAAGGTTAGAAAGTCATCAGAAAATCAGGTTGTGACATGCAGTAATCATCCTTGCACAAAAAACGAAATGAATCCAATCACCATATGCCATGTGTAGAGATCCATTCAAGCAATCACAGCCAATTAGCAGCATAAACTAGAGGAGACGAGGGGGAGGATGCACCTTCAGCAGGCAGCCGGGCTCTACTTCATGGGGAGTAGATAACCTGTCATAGCAAAGTGGCCTCTACCCTCAGCTGAGAGCCATACGGCCATCCGTCACATGAAATGAAAAGGATGAAGCAGCACATAGACCTGTACATTAAATCAGTGGTCTCCAAACTGTGGCCTGGGGCCAGATGTGGCCCTTTGCTTGTTTTTATCTGGCCCTGGAGCCCTATTCTTCCCACTTATATAAGGCACTATTCCTCCCATTGAAACCAAAAATGGGGCATAATTGTTGTCACTGATACTGAGAATAGGACACTATTCCTACCCCTGGGGCACAAATTTTCCCACTGACGCCAACAATAGGGCACTATTTCTCCCACTGACACCAACGATAGGGCACTATTCCTCCCACTGACACCAACAATGGGGCACTATTCCTCCCACTGACACCAACAATGGGGCACTATTCCTCCCACTGACACCAACGACGGGGCACAATTCCTCCCACTGACACCAACGACGGGGCACTATTCCTCCCACTGACACCAACGACGGGGCACTATTCCTCCCACTGATACCAACGATGGGACACTATTCCTCCCACTGATACCAATGATGGGACACTATTCCTCCCACTGACACCAACAATGGGGCACAATTCCTCCCACTGACACCAACGATGGGGCACTATTCCTCCCACTGACACCAACAATGGGGCACAATTCCTGCCACTGACACCAACAATGGGGCACTATTCCTCCCACTGACACCAACAATGGGGCACTATTCCTTCCACTGACACAAAAAACCGGCACTATTCCTTCCACTGAAACCAACAATGGGGCATTATTCCTCCTACTGACACCAACAATGGGGCACTATTCCTCCCACTGACACCAACAATGGGGCATTATTTCTCCCACTGTCACCAACAATGGGGCACTATTCCTCCCACTTCTACCAATGACATGGCATTGTTTACTCCCATTAACGCCAGGGTATTGTCTACCCACACTGGCTACAGTCCAGCCCCCTCAAATTCTGAAGAACAGTAAACTGGTCCTTTCTTTAGAAACTTTGGAGACCCCTGCATTAAATTAACCTGCCTGTACATATAAAAAAAAAAACACAGAGCACTTCTCTGTGTTGCTCTGTCCCACCGATTTGTACTTTTTGCTGTTGTATTTAACTGTATTGATTCATTGTTTGATGTGTGCTGGCATCTAGTCGTGATTAGGACCTCCTCAACCTGTTTACTTAGGGGATTTGGTATCGTTTTCTGTCATGCCCTCCTGTTTAGTGCTAGTTAGTTCAGTCCTAGTTAGGCCTTCCCTTTTTCTTCCATGTTCCCCAATCAGTGTTAAGCCTGGTACACATGATCCGAATATCAGCCAGTTCAGCAGGAACCGGCCATCATTGGCACAGTGTGTACAGCTCTCTGTCAGACAGAAGCTGGTCCAACGACCAGCTTTTGTCTAAGGGGCATACTGGAAAACATCAGTGGCATCCAATCAGTGCTCCGTGTGTCCTGGTGGAAGGGCAGTCCTTCTGTCAGAATACAATAGCTCAGCAGGAGAGATCGCCGCACTAACATTACTTAGTATGATATATATACCATGCCTTGGTAGGTTTGCAGTTGTGCCATACTCTTTCCGATGGATTGAACAGCTCCGTGAGATCTTCAAAGCTTGGGATGTTTATTTTAAAACCTAACCCTGCTTTAAACTTCTCCACAATTTTATCCCTGACCTGTCTGGTGTGTTCCTTGGCCTTCATGTTGCTGTTTATTCACTAATGTTCTCTAACAAACCTCTGAAGGCTTCACATAAAAGCTGTATTTCTACTGAGATTAAATTACACACAGGTAGACTCTATTTACTAAGTAGATGATTTCTGAAGGCAATTGGTTCCACTAGATTTCAGTTAGGGGTATCAGAGTAAAGGGGGCAGAATACAAATGCATGCCACACTTTTCAGATATTTGTAAAAAAAAAAATTGAAAACCATTTCTCCTTTTCCTTCCACTTCACAATCATGTGCCATTTTGTGTTGGTCTATCACATAAAATCCCAATAAAATACATTTACATTTTTGGTTGTAACATGACAAAATTTAAAAAATTTCAAGGGGTATGAATAATTTTTCAAGGCACTGTATATATAAATATATATATTTTTTATTGTTTTATGGTCATAATGCAATCATGGTAAGAACACACAAAGCAAGCACATTAAGGCTACATGTGCACTTTTGTTCTACTGGCAGCAGAAACACGTGTGAACGTGGTACCACGTTTAGTGCTCAGATGTTTATACATTTCATTGGCCAGAGTACTTGGCATTGAAATAAATACCCACGGTTAGCGCTTAAGCATGTTTAGACGCGTTGTTGCTGCCTTCTGCATTTTTGGCCATAACATTCTTCTGAACGCAATTCGTTTAACTGCCCTAAAACTCTGCTGGTGGACACATAGGCTTTTATTGAGTTGAATTCAGGGGCTTTGGCAAAATAAAACGCCCAAAACTCCTAAACTCAGGTTTAGAAGCAGCAGTGTGAGCGAGGCCTTATTGATTAATTTGTTTATTTATTTTACAGCATTGCACCAGTTTTGAAGTAATATTTGTCATGTTTTTTTCCATGCTTGCCATAAGCGCAAAGTTTCTCTTTTATAATGGGCTTCAGTAGACCCCTGAAGGTATGCTGTGGTATCTGGCACCAAGCAGTCAGTAGCAGATCCTTTAGGTCCTGTAAGTTGTGAGGTGGGGCCTCCATGGATCAGACTTTGTTTTTTCCAGCACATCCCACAAATGCTTGATTGGACTGAGTACTGGAGAGTTTGGAGGCGAAGTTAAGACCTTGAAGACACCTTCTTCCATTGCTCCATGGTCCACTTCTCATTCTCGCGTTCCCATTGTAGCCAGTTTTGGCTGTGTACACGGGTCAGCATGGACACCCTTACCGGATCTCCGACTATGCAGCCCCATACACAACAAACTGCGATGCACTGGGGTTTATTTACTAAACCTGGTTGACTCAGAATCTTGGGCACCTGTGCATGGTAGCCAATCAGCTTCTAACCTTAGCATGTTCAGTTAAGCTTCAGCAATAAAACCTGGAAGCTGATTGGTTTTTATGCAGAAGTGGACAAGATTCTGAGTCAACCAGGTTTAGTAAATAAACCCCACTGTGTCTTCTGATACCTTTCTATCAGAACCAGTATGAACTTTTTCAGCAATTTGAGTTGCAGTAGCTCTTCTAGTGGATGGGACTACACAAGCCAGCCTTCCCTTCACACATACATGAGCGAGCTTTGGCTTCCCATGGCCCTGACGCTTGTTCCCTGGTTTTCCTTCCTTGGACCACTTTTGGTTGGTCCTGACCACTGCAGACCAGGAGCATCCCACAAGAGCTGCAGGTTTGGAGATACCCTGACCCAGTCATCTAGCCATTACAATTTGGTCCTTCTTAAAGTCCCTCATATCCTTACACTTGCCCATTTTTTTCTGCTTTCAACACATCAACTTCAGGGACACCAGGTTCACTTGCTGCCTAATATATCAAACTTTCAGATGCCATTGTCAAAAGATAATTAATGTTGTTATCTGTCAGTGGTCATGATGTTATGGCTGATCGGTGTAGTTTTTGGACAGTTTTAGTTTGTACAATCAGATTGCATTACTATAACTATAGTTGTATCACTGAAAAAGTGGGCAAGTGTAAAGATTTGAGCAAATTTGATAAGGGCCAGCTTAAGGGAAATACATACAGTAATAAAAACCTCTCTGGGATCCCAACCCCTCACCACTCCATCCAAATCTACCAAAGAAAAAGTTTGGATGTTTAACATCCATGAGAGAGGTCTGAGGTCCAAATTGATGTTTACATTCAGGCAGGTTGAGACATAAGGGTTGTTGAGGAAGGCGAATCCATAGACATTCCCTGAACTGAAAAACTATCTATTTGGCAGCCTTTAGCAACCAGTTTGGCTCAGAAAATCTCATTTCAGATAAATGCTTAGACTTTCAGCTCATTAACTTCTGTGGCTCTCCAAAATAAATTAACGAGTTGGGAGCTGTAAACTATTGAACGGCTCACATTTGTGAGTAAGCAAGTTTGTTTCCCGGAGAAGCTCCTCAAAGCACATCACACTAAAATATGTTCATTATCGGGGAAAACACCGACCATACTTTCCCATGCATCAGGCTGGATGAAGTTCTGGATATATATAAGGATACATGTTGGCTGGATTTAGGCATGTTGTCAGGAAAGGCTTGGCCATAGTGCAAGTGAGGGTTCGCAGCGCATAAATATGCACATGCACAGAACAATAACGGGCCACACAGATGTGCATGGATTTGGGCAAAAGCGAGCATGAATGCGTGCGCACAAATACGCATCCAGGCGCGCGCCTGTCACTAATGCTGGAGCCAAAAGGGCTATTTAAACTGGCTGCAGTCTTGTCTCATTGCTGTTTGGTCTGCAGCTTCTGAGTGTGTTCCTGATCCTCATGCCCAACCTCTAATATTACCCAGCTTGTTCCTGATCTTTGCTTGTCTGCTACCTGCCCTGACCCCGGATTGTCTTGACTACTCTTCTGTCTCCTGATCTTGTCCAATTGTACTTCTGCTGCTGACTTGGCCTGTGACCTGACTTCTCTGCCGTCTATTCTTGATCTGCCCGATTGTTACTGACCCGGCTCGTCTGACTTCGCATCTGCCCTACTGCTGGCTACAGTCCATCAGTCTGGCAAGTCCGCATCCGGATTCTGCTTCCTGCTGTTACCTATAACCTGCCATCAAGCAAGATCCGTGCCTAGCTGTCCACCTTCAACCTGTCCTGCTCCTTCACCTGTCTGTGGACTTCCACTCACGCACCTACTACTAGACTGATCACAGGCACTCATACCTCACCGTGCTCCTGTGGCTACTCTCCCACCACTAGTAGCCCTCAAGCCGGAGCTGTACGGGAGGCCTGCCTGTTCACATCAGGCTCACTATCTAAGGTACGTGACACACGTTTTCATTCATTTTTTTTTTCTAAATATTGATGTGGCCAGATATTCCCTTATTATACCAGGTTCAGCCCATGCTTGGAGGGGATGTTGAAATGATATGTAGTACTACCCTTGAAGGAGCCACTTGATAATTTGGGTTCTCTGTTCTGTGCTTCCACTCCAAAAACAACCTTAGCCCCGCAGACCCACCTGGTTGACTGAAAGTTACTGTTTGCACTAACAAGTGTGGATACCTTTAACTCAACTGTGAATTAGCACCAGAAAATAGACACAAGACTGCTTATTGGTAAGTGAACTTAATGTATTGGTTTGGGTTAGAATAAATGACAGTTAGAGCATAAGTGAACACACAGACGTAGGTTCAGTAGACAGTATAATCACTATGCCAAAGTAACTTGAAACAGAGTTCTGTACTAGACTGGAATTAACTCACAAATAAAATCAGCAATAAACCGTGCATATAAGCATTGACTGAATGTGAATAATGATACTATAACTAGTCTAGAGTGCATTCTAGAAGGATGGCTAGGATATGGTGCAATGTTCCGAGAGGTACCTCTTAGCTTAAGCAATAAGTAAAGGTCTCTGTGTAGCAGCTGTAAAGGGACAGTCTTTAGTCCTAACTCTTCAGCTAGCTAGCGTTGGGGCCCAATTGTACTGTTGATACACATTAGAATAGTCTTAATCACACTTGCAGGCAGCAATAAGGATACTAGATGGCTGTATGGTCAGTTCCTAAAGGGCTCAGTCTTTTTAGCAGCAGATAGTAAATCCCCACAGCAGCAGCTCATCATCTGGTCACACACAGTGATTAGTCCACTCTCTGCTCTACACCCAGGTGACCCTGTCTGTTGGCACTCCCACACTCAGCACTTCGAATCCTGTTCAGGCCACTGACATTCAGCAATGATGGTGCACACTGGTCAGCGATGTCAAGGCAAGAATGCAGCTATTTCCCCTCCTCTTGGCAATCTCCCTCTGGGAAATTCAGTTCAATCGCCATTGACAACAGTAGTTTCTCTCCTCTGGACTACAGTTCCCACAGTGCAGTGCTGCCTGACTCAGTTTATTGAACTCTTACTGCTCAGCAGCTCCCTCCTCTTGCTGATACAACTGTTAAAAAGTTCAGCGCTACAGAGCAGCAGCTGCAGAGATCAGCTGTAGCACCTGGCTATATATATATATATATATATATATATATTTTTTTTTTTTGTTCTATATATTTCTAAATACACAAGGTTACAATATACTGACCATGTAAAATATTGTCAGAACACACAGTAAATTACAGTTTGTTGGGTATGGGGCTGTATAGCCACACACCGGTAAGGGTGCCCATGCTGACTTATGTCCACAGCCAAAAATGCCTACAATGAGCATCAGAACTGGACCACTGAACAATGGAAGAAGGTGGCCTGGTCTTATGCATTTAAGAATGGTTTGAGGAACACAAGTTTGAGGTCTTGACTCGCCCTCCAAAATCTCAATCCAATTGAGCATCTGTGGGAAGTGCTGGAAAACAGTCCCATTCATGAGGGCCCCACCTTACAACTTACAGAACTTAAAGCATCTGTTACTGAAGGTTTGGTGACAGATATAACAGCATACCTAGTGGAGTCCATGTCTCAGTGGCATCTGGTGCAGCTCTGCAGAGAAACCAATCAGCTTCCAGGTTTTATTGTCAAAGCTTAATTGATAAAACTGAAGTTAGAAGCCGATTGGCTACCATACAGAGCTGCACCAGATTGTGAGTGCTCCAGTTTTAGTAAATCTCCCCCCAAAATGCATTGGGTTTGGAATGTCTCACAGGAACATCTCTATGGATATGACTGCATTGGGCTAATATACAGAGTCTTATATTAGGGTGGTATCTATGAAAAAAAATGATGTATCAGCCAACACTTTTCATGGATGTTTTTACTCATATATTAAAAAAAGCCCATTTTTTATTTGTACATCAGGGTTGTATTAAAGTGGTTGTAAACTATTACATATACCCAGTGAAATGACTAATCATTAGGATGATACACAGAGATGAAACAAATCATCCTACATAAGTTATAACTACCTTTCTGCAGTCTTCTCTTCTCTACATCCATTCGCAGTGCAGAATTTTAACAGTTTGAGCTTTCAGAAAGCAGAGGGTGGGGAGCTGAAGTTGCACTCTGCAGAGCTCAGTGAGAGCTGATTGGAAGGAAGGGATACACCCCCCCCCTCCTTTCACACAGCACACAGAAACAGAGCTGATGCTGTCAATCACAGGCTGGAGCTCCCTCCGGTCACCTTTTTTCTCTTGGTGTCAGGAAAACTTGTCAGAAGTGACACATGCAGATAGCAGAGAAACAAAACAGCAGACAGAAATGACAGTTGGTGCTCTGAATTGAGACAAGTACACACTATGGAGGGAACTGTTTTGTTCATATTTCGTGTCTGAGGTTTACATCCACTTTAAATATTGCAACTAAAAAGTCCTATGTAACCTTGCAACACTATATTTTATTTACAGACTGAAGGAGCTTTACACATGTCACAACTTTTTTTCAATATTGGCTGTAGAGTCTGTCAAACACTGAGTTCTATGGGTGAGCACCTCAACTGCAACCAAAAATGCCTGAAAATTGATATAAATTTTGTCTGGGTACATCATTGCAGGACTGTGCATTAACAGTTAAAGTAGCACAGTGCCAAATAGCACGTGAAGTGGGTAAAACCTTCTGGAGATGAAGCGGTTAAAATAATAAAAATGCTATCATTTTATTTTCAGGTTACTCGTGTCTGATCAGCACATTTTTTCTGTAGGTATCAATGAATGGTGCTGCAGCCTGTCCTGTAATCCACTTTCTGACTTTCTTTTTAGCGGTCCTTTAGACGCTGTGCTTTCAAAATGGCATCTTTTGAATTATGTATGACACAATGACACATGTACCTACCTCTGCAAGAAATCTACACATTTTTATCTTTTCAGATCCATAATAAGTAACAGCTTCAAAACCCCCCAAGGTGAAGCCCTGGCAGCCCAGCGTAGCCATCTGTCCACATAACTAGAATACCATGACTACACCTGTTTAGTATGGTGCCCTCCGGTGCACAAGGACGTGTTTACAAACAAGCCGATGCCTGGCAGCGCTTGACCCTGGCACATGATTCTGGGATGGCACAGCCTGCAGCTAACCTCATGCAAATATCCCCTAATATTTTCAGCATTGCTAAGGACACACCACACAATGATCATTTTACACAAACCCAATCTGCATAAGAAAAGTAATTGCACTGCTCACTTAAGGGGACATTTATAAAACGAATGTTACCATTCGGTAATTGGATTTTTTTTTTACCGATTTACTGGAGGTTAAGTAAGGAAGGCTGATTACAGATATTGTTTTGTTACACTATTAGGCTCCATTAGCATTTTGTTGTTTATGAGGTTCTTCTTGTATGTGTCCCAATTTAGCTGCAGTTTAAAGCTGAATAGTAATTTTTACATCGTTGCATTGGTTCAGCTTGGATCAATTTATGTAAATATCCACTTTCCGGCTGGCCCATGTAGCTCTACTGCTACAGGGCGGCCACTCTGTGCAGAATCACGTGTACTGTGTAAATATATATATATGTATGATTCTGCTTTATCAGGTAGGGTGGCCACTCTGTGCAGAATCACGTGTACTGTGTGTGTATATATATATATATATATATATATATATATTTATGATTCTGCTTTATCAGGTAGGGCGCACGCAGGTGTGCCCGCCTTCCCGCTGTCCTTACATGTCATGCAAAAAAAAATAAAAACCCCAGTGGTGACCAAATACCACCAAAAGAAAGCTCTATTGGTGTGGAAAAATATGCTAAAAAGTTCACTTGTGTGCAATGTTGCATGGCCGCGCACTTGTCAGTTAAAATGGTGCTGTGCCGGATAGAAAACAAAAATGGCCTGGTCATGAAGAGGGGTTACATTTTCTGAAGGGCAAGTGGACATGCATGTGCCATACCTGTGGTATCCCCATGGAAGCTGGAAACCACTGTAGAAGGTGCTGCTACTACAGTGATCTCTAGCTTCCAGGTCCTATGCTGAGCAGTTGACCTGCTGTTTACTGAATACAGGAGTGTGCCCGCTTGGCATAGGTGCAACTCAGGGAACACTTTGAATCTCCTCAAAGCACTTGCACTTATATTTGCTCTAAAGAAGAGCAGAAACTGTGTTTTCTGGGATGTCAGACATGCTGGGCTCTGCCAAATCAGCTGGATCACTTGGTGTCCCCTTTCCTAAAAGCCATACATGGGACACATGAACGGGGGGGGGGGAGGAGATCTCACACCAGTAGAAACATGTTAAAAAAAACATTGTCTTTAGAATATTCAAAGGAGCAGGATGGAAATTTTTTCTTGAACAAATTAAATTCTACCTTTGGTTTTCATTGTAAGGGCTTTTCGAATGAAATTAGTTGACTCAATGAAACAAGATGGAATATTCTCATAACGAGAATCTAACCATGTAGGTCCAGCTTTGCTTTTCTGCAGGATTTTTGCCATCACACACATGAACACCACCGAACAACTAAGCAGACACCCGGCATCTACAGTATGGCTTCCTGGCAGAGTTGGGTTTGCAAGATTTGCTGCTCGTACTAAATATAGTCCTCCTCTATGGTCATCTGCTCTACACCTAATCACATGCGGAAGGTCCAATGCTGTTCCTCTGTAGGGATATTAAAATAAATCCAGCTGACCACAGGAGCTTGCACTCAGCTGCTTCACAAGCCACCTTGAAGTGATCCTTCATTGCCTAATTGGAACTCTGCATATGATTTGCAAGGCAGGACTTATTTGACTCTACAAAAGCAAAGTTTTCCACTTCATAAAAAAACAGTGCAGCGCTCTAAGAGACTGTATCTACAACTAAATGATAATAAATCAATACCATTAATAAAATATAATAGTGCCAAATAAATAAAGTAAAAAATTAGTGCCAAACCATGATGAAAAAATAAAAAAATGAAGTGCCAAACCATAACCATGTAGATGGTGTGTACACAATTAGTAATACTAAATCACACTCCAAAAATAACATCCAATAAAGGAAATCTTAGCAGTTCTCACACAGTGCCACAAAAAAAATGAACATAAATAAATGCATCCAGAACAATGTCCTTTTAGTGAAAAATGACATAAATCATGCGATGTGCAATAGTGATATTGAATGCAACACGTGACTGTGCCAAACTCCTCCTCGTTAGCGGCTAAATTGCCTCCTCACCTCCTCCTACTGACCCCAAGGGGCCAACAGGCTTGCAGGATCACCCTGGATCCTTAATAGACCATGGCCAGCAGCTTCCTTCCTTCCCTGGATCTCCTTAGAGGGGCTCCTAATTCCCCTATTCAGTCAGGGCAGTCCTGAAGAGTAATAGCTCACAATCCAGTGAGCCACAAAAAAGCCTCTAAGTGCAGTATTCGATTAACTCAGTTTATTTCAAAGAGTAAAAAAGGTTTCACTCACATTACAGACAATCTTCCCTCCTCACTGATGTGTGGGTGTACTGCATGTGGCTGGGACCTCTTGGGTGTAGCAAAATGGCGTCTCCCGCCGGAAATGCGTCACCACGCACCGGAACTACGAACTTGCGTACCAAGTGGTACACCCACACATCAGTGAGGAGGGAAGATTGTCTGTAATGTGAGTGAAACCTTTTTTACGCTTTGAAATAAACCGAGTTAATCGAATACTGCACTTAGAGGCTTTTTTGTGGCTCACTGGATTGTGAGCTATTACTCTTCAGGACTGCCCTGACTGAATAGGGGAATTAGGAGCCCCTCTAAGGAGATCCAGGGAAGGAAGGAAGCTGCTGGCCATGGTCTATTAAGGATCCAGGGTGATCCTGCAAGCCTGTTGGCCCCTTGGGGTCAGTAGGAGGAGGTGAGGAGGCAATTTAGCCGCTAACTAGGAGGAGTTTGGCACAGTCACGTGTTGCATTCAATATCACTATTGCACATCGCATGATGTATGTCATTTTTCACTAAAAGGACATTGTTCTGGATGCATTTATTTATGTTCATTTTTTTTGTGGCACTGTGTGAGCACTGCTAAGATTTCCTTTATTGGATGTTATTTTTGGAGTGTGATTTAGTATTACTAATTGTGTACACACCATCTACATGGTTATGGTTTGGCACTTCATTTTTTTATTTTTTCATCATGGTTTGGCACTAATTTTTTACTTTATTTATTTGCCACTATTATATTTTATTAATGGTATTGATTTATTATCATTTAGTTGTAGATACAGTCTCTTAGAGCGCTGCACTGTTTTTTTTATGATTCATTGACACTGTGGATTGGTATCAGTTTTGAGTGCTGGCAGCTATTGAATAGGTTGAGTACTTTCATTCTCATAGCGCAGGAGGACCTTGGATTATTTTTCAAAGTTTTCCACTTGCCGTCAGTCAGTCAGTCAGTCAGTCAGTCAATCTGTCATGATGTTTGTGGGGTTGCATTTGATGCAAGAGATATCACACAAATACTTTTCTATAACATTAATATAACATTTAATACAAGTAATGACAGATATAATTTTTATTTATTACAGGTACTTATATAGCGCTGTCAATTTATGCAGTACTTTACATATATACAGTTGTGTTCAAAATAACAGCAGTGTGTCGAAAAAAGTGAATAAAGCTCAAAATCCTTCTAATAGCTTTTATTTCCATCCACACAAATGCATTGGGAACACGACACATTCTATTCCAAATCAAAACATGAAGAAAAATAGATCAAATTTGTGTTGTTCCTCTAACAAAATTGAAGAAAAGTGAATATTAGACGGTTCAAAAAAATAGCAGTGTTGTATTCTTCTTTACAAACTCAAACATTCACTATATAAACTGAAAAATGTTTGAAGATTTTGCTTTCCTTTGAATCACTTAATGAATATTTGGTTGTAGTCGCACTGTTTCTGAGAACTGCTGTACATCTGTGTTGCATGGAGTCACCCAACTTCTGGCCCCTGTGATCAGGTATTCCAGCCCAGGATGATTGGACCACATTCCACAGTTCTTCTCTATTTCTTGGTTTTTCCTCAGAAGCTGCATTTTTGATGTCACCCCACAAGTTTTCTATTGGATTAAGATCCGGGGATTGGGCTGGCCACTCCATAACGTCAATCTTGTTGGTCTGGAACCAAGATGTTGCACGTTTACTGGTGTGTTTGGGGTCGTTGTCTTGTTGGAACACCCATTTCAAGGGCATTTCCTCTTTAGCATAAGGCAGCATGACCTCTTCAAGTATTCTGATGTATTCAAACTGATCCATGATCCCTGGTATGCGATAAATAGGCCCAACACCGTAGTATGAGAAACATCCCCATATCATGATGCTTGCACCGCCATGCTTCACTGTCTTCACAGTGTACTGTGGCTTGAATTCAGTGTTTGGGGGTCGTCTGACAAACTGTCTCCGGCCACTAGACCCAAAAAGAACAATCTTACTTTCATCAGTCCACAAAATGTTGCGCCATTTCTCTTTAGGCCAGTCAATGTGCTCTTTGGCAAATTGTAACCTCTTCAGCACGTCTTTTTTTCCAACAGTGGGACTTTGCGGGGACTTCTTGCAGATAGCTTGGCTTCACATAGACGTCTTCTAATTGTAACAGTCCTCACAGGGAACTTTACACCTTCTTTGATCTTCCTGGAGCTGATTGTTGGCTGAGTCCTTGCCATTTTGGCTATTCTTCTATCCATTCGAATGGTAGTTTTTCACTTTCTTCCACGTCTTTCAGGTTTTGGTTGCCATTTTAAAGCATTTACGATCATTTTAGCTTAGCAGCCTATCATTTTCTGTACTTCTTTATATGTTTTCTCCTCTCCAATCAACTTTTTAATCAAGGTACGCTGTTCTTCTGAACAATGTCTGGAACAACCCATTTTCCTCAGAATTTCAGAGAGAAATGCAGTGTAACCAGCATGTCCAACATTTGCTGCCTTCCTTCCTTAAATAAGGGCAATAATTGCCACCTGTTTTTCAAAGAATGAATGACCTCACTAATAGAACTCCACACTGCTATTATTTTGAACATGCCCCTTTCAATTAGTGATTCAATTACACAGAATCAGCAGCATGCATGTCATGACTGTTGGGTCTGTTGGATTTCTATTACTCTACTACACCTGCTAGTAAATTATTTGCCATGTAGAAATATAATTTCTACCAAAAACAGTGATTGATCTGGTTAGTGATGTCTGACTGCTATTACTTTGAACACAACTGTATATTGTGCATTCACATCAGTCCCTAACCCTCAATGGGCGTACAATCTAGGTCTCTAACTCACATTCATACATACACATACTAGGGCCAATTTAGACAGGATCCAATTAACCTACCAGCATGTCTTTGGACTGTTGGAGGAAACCGGAGTACCCGGAAAATCCCACACAGGCACAGGGAGAACATGCAAACTCCAGGCAGGTGGTGTCATGGTTGGGATTCAAACTAACAACCCTAGTACTGCCAGACGGTACATTTAGCCACTGTGCTGCCCAGACAATATTATTAGAAAATATAACAATACTTAACTAAAGATGCTGTTTCCACCACAAAGTCCCACCTGTGTGCGCAGTGTGGCACAGGTAATACCAGACGCATGCATGATTGCAAGCTCTGGTACAGACTAAGATCTTACCAGTTTTGGTTGTAGAAATATAGAAAGTGAACGTAAGGAAATGGTCAACCCCCACTACAAGCAAAATGACCTTCTAAGGAAAATGGCACATCCCCGAAAGGAGAGCGTGCTGGCTTGTCCATATAGTTACATTCCTTTGGTATGAGTCATTTAAGGTAATCAGACTTTGCTCTCGTACAGTATAGCCCCCCCAACCAAGACATTCATAAACATTCGTGAGCCACAATATTAATAAGGAAATTAATAACTGTAATATGCAGTTTCTCTATCAGTCATCAATATCTTCTGTGAGATACAAGATATCATCCAGTGGACAGGGCTTCACATGTAATGGAGAAGACTCCCTCCCTTACAGCCTCTGCATAAGAGGAACACCAGCCTCCCCCCTTAAAGTTCCAAGTTAGAATTCTGACACTCTTTTCCTCATCCTGCAATGTAATACATTGTACAGCACTTCAGCACTTCATTGTTCAGCGTAAACCAGCAGTTCTCAACCTGGGGGTCGAACGACCCTTTCACAGGGGTCACGCAAGACCATCGGAAAACACATATTTCCGATGATCTTAGGAACCGAGACACCGCTCCTCTATCCATCTCCAGGCGGGTTCGCCCACATACGAGTACTCGGCGTGATGACATCATCGCGCCAACCCCATCACATACACCCCGTACAAATACAGGTGTGACAGGGTTGGCACCATAATGTACTTATGTGGACCAGTCACACATGTGTAAAGAGCAGCTACTGTGTTGAAAGCAGCTGCTCTGTTAAAAGCAGCTACTGTGTTGAAAGCAGCAGTATTGGAGGTAAGATATTTACATTACAATTCATAATAGTAGCAAAATTACAGTTATGAAGTAGCAACGAAAATAATTTTATGGTTGGGGGTCACCACAACATGAGGAACTGTATTAAAGGGTCGCGGCATTAGGAAGGTTGAAAACCACTAGCGTAAACCGAGATCTCCCACCACGTTACATCCTGAACAGGTCCGCAGACACAGAAAAACCCAATGCGCATGAGGGTAGAAGATCAGAAGTGACCACCCACCCAGTTAAAGTGGCTGTAAAGCAGGTGTTTTTTTTTCTACCTTCATGCATTTTATGCAGTAAGAACCCGTTTACATGCAGCTCCTCCACAGCCCCTTTAAATACATACCTGAGACCCATCTCGATCCAGCATTGTGCATGAGAGAGCCAAGGCTCTCCCAGGTCTCTTGCTCCTGACTGGCTCAGAAACAGCAGCAGGAGCCATTATATTTTAACCTTGGCTCTGGAGTACAGGAGACAAACTTGGTCATCTAGGAGTTGGGCAATTATTTATTTGAATTAAAAGGTATGGCCTTTTCAATGATTTTTGGATAGACACATCAATATAAAATAACTGATGCTACAATACAGTTAGGCCCATATATATTTGGACACAGGCACAGTTTTAGTTTTTTTCAGGTATTTACCAAAACATATTCAAGCTATAATTATATAATGGATATGGGCTGAAAGTGCACACTCTCGGGTTTAATTTGAGGGTATGTACATCCAAACTGGAGGAAGGGTTTACGAATTACAGCTCTTAAGTAGCCATCCACCCTAGGGACCAATTGAATCTGAAAGCTGTTTCATGGCCAGGTGTGGGCTACTCCTTCCTTATTTCTTCTTCATTTAAGCAGGTAAAAGGTCTGGAGTTGATTCTAAGTGTGTTATTTGCATTTGGAATCTACTGCTGTGAACCTACATCGTGCGTTCAAATGAGCTGTCCATGCAAGTGAAACAGGCCATTGTAAGGCTTCAAAAACCAGTTCTGGAAAAGCATTCATTGGACGGATGAAACTAAGATTAATCTGTACCAAAATGAGTATCAGTTGGTGGATATATGGAGAATCAGGCATATGAAAGATAGAGATTATACATTTTATTCACATGTTCATGAGACTTACTCCAGATTGGATTAAGTATTGGTAGAACATCAATCTATAGACTCCGTGGTAGAGGTTATGATTGGAGGGAGTTCTATCTCAGACCATTCTCTGGTTGCAATGAAGTTAAGATGGGGTAGAGAAGATAGAGGTGGTTTTGTGTGGCGGATGAATGAAGCACTTCTTCTGGATGAGGAGATCGATCGAAAGATTAAAATAGAAATTGAAAGATATTTTGAGGAGAATGATACTGGGGAAGTGTCGGTTGCAACATTGTGGGAAGCCCATAAAGCCTATATCAGAGGATTACTTATTGCAATAGGGGTAAAAAAGAAAAGAGAAAGGAGAGAAAAGATCAATAGACTTTTAAATGAAATATCTGATCTGGAACAGGCTCATAAAAGGAATATCTTGAAAGAACTAAGGCAGAAGATAACAAAGAAGAAAGATGAACTAGAGAGGGCAATAGAGGAAGAAAAAAGAAGAGTCTTTAATAAGTTAACAGGCGAAAGGTATAGATGGGGAGATAGGCCGGGAAAACATCTAATGAGGGCGTTGAGGGAAAAGAAAAATAGGAATTATATAGAAAAAATAAGAAACTCCAAGGGTGAAATGGTCCATTCAACTAAAAGAATCGCCAGAGTATTTAAAGATTATTATAGTGAATTATATAACATTATACCCTAGGACACCCCCAATAATACTGATACAGTAAATAAAGAAAAAAGTATATTTCTAAAAAATGCAGGTCTAACAAAACTAAGTAAAATCCAACTGAATTCCTTGGATTCAGAAATTACGTCAGAAGAAATAGAAATAGCATTGAAGGATACAGTGGTGGGGAAAAGTCCGGGCCCAGATGGGTTTACTGTAAAATACTATAAAAAATATAAAGAGTTATTAATACCCAGATTGAAGACATATATGAATGCCCTGGGAGACAAGTTGGAAATTAGGGGAGAGTCTTTACAGGCCAATATAGTTTTAATTCACAAGGAAGATAAAGACCCCTCTCAGTGTACAAGTTATAGACCTATTGCGCTGTTGAATGTTGACACTAAATTGTTTGCAAAAGTTCTGGCAAATAGGCTTAAGGTCTTGTTGCCAGAATGGATACATGGGGATCAGGTGGGATTTGTCCCGGGAAGAGAGGGTAGAGACAACAGATTAAGATCATTGTTGCTTATACAAGAGGGGAAAAAAGGGAAGGCCCCAGTAGTATTATTGTCAATTGATGCAGAGAAAGCATTCGATAGAGTGAACTGGAGTTTTATGATGGACACCTTGGTGGAGATAGGGTTGGGGGATAGAATTAGGAAGTGGATTGGTAATTTATATAAAGGCCCCACAGCCACTGTTATGGTAAATGGAGGAAGATCGGAGCTCTTTAGGATGTCAAATGGAACAAGACAGGGATGCCCCCTATCCCCATTGTTGTTAGTCTTGTCCCTGGAGCCATTGTTGTCGATGATAAGAAAGAATATTAATATAAAAGGAATAAAGAAAAGGTGATAGAGAACATAAAGTAGCGGCCTACGCGGACGATTTATTGTTTTTCGTTGGAAACCCTCGAATTTGTCTACCAAACTTAATGAAAATACTGAAAGAGTATGGGGAAATATCAAACTTAAAAATTAATCCAACAAAATCTGAAATTTTAAATATAAATCTTAAAAATAGTGAAAAAGAAAAAATACAAGAAGAATTCCCCTTTGTGTGGAGAGAGAAAGAATTAAAGTATCTTGGGGTAAAATTGACTGCTTCAATTAATAATATGTATAAGATTAATTATATTTCACTTTTAAACGAGATAAAAGAGGAATTGAAGAGGTTGAGAACTGGAAATCCGTCTTGGATGGGCCTTATAAATTTAATAAAAATGATAATTTTGCCCAAAGTCTTATATAAGTTTCAAATGATTCCAATTAAACTTCCAGAGGTTTTTTTCAGGACACTAAGGAAAATGTTGTTGGGGTATATATGGAGGAAAAAAAAACCGAGGATATGCTATGAAACGCTGACTAGAATTAAAGAGAGAGGAGGCCTAGGGCTCCCAGATTTTAAGAGATATTATAAAGCGATCTTGATCGCGAGAATATTTGACTGGACTCATAACCCAGGGAAAAGCTGGGTCAAAATTGAAAATATATTGAGTGGGTCCAATCTAAATAGAATTATATGGTTACCTACACATTATAGAGGTCTAGATGTCAACACAAGTATATACACTTCTATTGTTTTAAAAGTTTGGGAGATGTTACACAGACAAAGGGGTTGGGTTTTTAATTCACAGTTAATGCCACTTAAAAATACAGATTATTTTGCACCTGGGAAGGAAGATATCACAGGGAATTGGATTATTAAACAGGATGCGCAACTGAGAGATATAATGATGGGTGAGGAACTAAGATCTTATAGAGAGATGGAGAAATTAAAGGGAGAGGTCTTTAGCAGAATGGACGAGGTTCGGTACCATCAATTAAAACACTTTTTTGAGAGTCTCCCAAAACCGGTGAGAATTAGAAAGGAGTGGAATTTATTTGAAAGTTTATTAGATACACGGGGAGATGGGAGACACGGAGTTGCCAAAATATATAGAATCTTAATGGCACTAGACACTGACACAAAATTAACTTATGTAGAGAAATGGGGAAAAGACATGGGCAGGGAGATTAATGAGGAACAGCAGAGGAAAATGTTTAGATTAATTCACGAAAATATTAGTATGAGAGAAGTAGAATTAAATTAGAAGTGTTTAGTTAGATGGCACATCACACCGATTGTGGAGCACAAGTTGAACGGGGAGAACTCTCCACTATGTTGGAGAGGTTGTGGAGAGGTGGGCACACTATATCACATTTGGTGGGAATGTTCAAAGATACAGGTGTTTTGGGGGAAAATCGTTCATTTAATGAGGAAAATTACTAAGATCGATATTAGATTGGATCCAGAGTTATGTCTTCTTCATATCTCTGAGCTTACAGTAAGATCATATAAGGAGTCAGGGATTTGGTATTTTCTGAGTGCAGCCAAAAGCTTGATTCCTAAGTTTTGGAAAAAAAGGGAGGTGCCGACGGAAGAAGATTGGTTGATTAGAATGAATCAGTTATGTGAGATGGAAAGACTTTATCACACGCACATAGACGGGATAGAGATGTACCATAAAAAGTGGGGAAAATGGGAAGAATTTAGACTGAAAGTGAAATATGGTTGATTTATACCTTTTGAAATGAATAATGTATTTTAGAAATGAGTTTTAGAAAGAAAAGGATAGTGCTATATATTTATTGATTTATTTATTTTTTTCTTTTTCTCTTTCTCTTGGATTAGAAAAGAAAAGGCAGAGTGGGATGGAGGGGGGAGGGGGGATATGAGGACGAGTGTGGGCGGGGAGGGGCTTAGGAGGGTATCAGGACTGTGGGAATTAAATAAATTATGAGGAATATAATGATTATTTAATGAAGAAAAAGCTTGTTAATTATATCTGATCGAAAACTAATAAATATTTATAATAAAAAAAAAAAAATCTGTACCAGAATGACAGGAAGAAAAGTGTGGAGGCTTGGAACAACTCGTGATCCAAAGCACACAACGTCATCTGTAAAACATGGTGGAGGCAGTGTGATGTCATGGGCATGCATGGCTTCCAGTGGCACTGGGTCATTGGTATTTATTGATGATGTGACAGAAGACAGAAGCAGCCGGATGAATTATTCAGTGTTTAGAGATATATTGTCTGCCCAGATTCAGCAAAGATGATTGGACGGCACTTCACAGTAGAGGGACAATGATCCAAAACACACTGCAAAAGCAACCCAGGAGCTTTTGAAGGAAAAGAAGTGGAATATTCTGCAATGGCTGAGTCAATCGCCTGATTTCAACCCAATTAAGCATGCATTTCACTTGCTGAAGGCAAAACTAAAGGCAGAAAGACCCACAAAAGACTGAAGACATCTGCAGTTAGAGCCTGGCAAAGCATCAGAAAGGAGGAAACCCAGTCTTTGGTTATGTCCATGGGTTCCAGACTTCAGGCAGTCATTGCCAGTAAAGGAGTCTCAACAAAATATTAAAAATTAATTTTATTTATGATTATATTCATTTGTCCAATTACATTTGAGCCCCTGAAAAGGGTGGGACTGTGTATAAAAATGGTTGCAGTTCAGAAAATTTGTACTTGATATTTATGTTCAACCCCTTGAATTAAAGCTGAAAGTCTGCACTTCAAATTCATTTGGATTTTCATTTTAATTTGTGCTCTTGGTATACGGAGCCAAAAGCATGAAAATTGTGGCTATGTTCAAATATATATGGACCTAACAGTATGTACACAGGTTCTGTTTCCTGCAGCACAGCAGACCCCCCTAGAAAAAGATATTGCCAGCTCAGCAGACTGTTTTACAAAAGAGCTAGATGCATTCCTGAGGCTCCAACCACACTTGGAAAGGGGTTCTCAGTAATTAGCATGGAGCGGAAGCCCCACTGAAAGCAATGGGAGGCTGGCTGCTCCCACAGCTAATCATAATCACTTGCATGTAATCACCCAAGGAGTGATTACCTGTGAATAATTGGCCCTGGACACAGGCAGACTTGATCCAGGGGTGATCATTTGCATATATTATTTCCCCTTGATAACTTCCAACTGGAGGAAATGCATCAGGGCTGAGACTTGGTGCTGATGTCATGCCGTTGCACGATCCAGGATGGGGAGCGGCCATTTGTGGGAGCTAGATTGCTTTTACATTACCTTTTATTGAAGAGTACACTTGTGTACTATTGAGATTTGATCTTTTTAATAAAATACTGCACTATTAGCATTATTTAGCTCCTGGTGAGCTTTCTTTGACATATTTGGTACTGGACTTGGGTGCCATTGAGTGGAGGAGGTTTGAGGCGAATGCACATACCATGGAAGGTTCCTTATCTTAACACATGCAATTGATGCTGTAGTTGTTGCAGCATGCATGTTTGATGAGTTTTCATTTCAAAGGAAGGTGGTGGCTGGTGTTTTCTCTGGCTCACAGAATGAGAAAGTTGGTGGAAGATCTCTCTCACTTTCACACTGGCAGTGCTTTTTGGTACTTTTTTTATTCATTTATTTATATTTTTCCATGGTATATTGATGGTGAATGCTTATATTTGATATTGCACTGGAGATACTAGACAGTTAATCGTTGTTGCATGTTTATATGTGTGGCACTACACAGTTTATTTTGATTACTTGCGAGTGCTTTACACAAGCCCTATGGTTTTAACTAGCCCGTAATTAGTAAACTACTGAATGACCAAGAAATATTTTACATATTATACATTTCCTAAAACCCACAAAGTCTAAATATGAATCTGCCTGAGAACGAAAAACAATTGCACCATCTTTGTGTCTAGCATGAAAAAAAAAAAAAAACCGATACACACCTCTGTAAGCATCTCCGAAGACATAGTCATTTCCATGTGAGCACAAAAAGCGACTCATCTGTTAAATTCAATCATGTAGTATTGCTCCAGATCCTCTGTAATACCGTCACTGTGTAGGACGAGCTGCCTGTTGACCTGACAACACTATAAAAGACTGCATTGATTTTCCAAGCACTTCATCTCTGCTGAAATAACCGAATCATTCTGTGGAATATAGGAATAGAAAACTTTTTTCATAACTTAATGGCCTGGCCATGAAGAAAAGGTACTTGTCTTTTTAGATTTTGTTCTTGAAATGACACAATTTTTTTTTCAATAAATCTAGAGATGACAGAGACACAGCCCACAATTTCAGGAGGAGTTTGGCAACAGTATTGCTCTCATGACAGGTTTTCCTTTAAAAAAAAAAAAAAAAAAAAGCTAGTTATTTTACAACTTAGTATGTGTAAGGGGTGGGGTGGGGTGGAGTGCCCTTGGTTATGAAGGGCAGTACCAAGACTTACCCTCTGATTCTCAAAGTCCCACACTTTTTATAGAAGGCAGTGCAATGAGTAAGGCTTGCCATACACATGTAGTTCAAACGCCGTAGGAGTTGCTGATGAATTAGGTCCTATTTCCCCACTTAGGCCATGCACAGCATTTCCTGCACTCTTTCAGTGGCCCCAAAGAACAGTCCAGCATTTTCTTTTTGTGTATTCATTGGGAACAATGAACTTGGATAGGGAGAGGGAGCAAGGGATTCCCCAATAAACTGTAGAACCAAATAACTTGAGGACTCCTCAACTTTGACTGCAGCATACAAAAAGGAATGTTCTACAGGATCCCTATGCTGATGGTGACTATTATTATTATTACATTGAGTTTATATAGCGCCAAAGGGTTTGCTCAGCGCTGTACAATAGAGGGGGGGGAGACAATACATGAAACAGTACAGCAATAACAAACAGCACACGAGGGGTTAGAGGGCCCTACTCTTTCGAGCTTACAATCTCCTTCCAAAGTTTAAAAGCTACACATAGTAACTAACTTTTCAGCACTGGAGTCATTTGCTCACATAGCCAGAGAATCATCGGTTGCCTCCTGCCGTTATCCACCAGGCTTTCCCTAGTGAGGGAGATGTACACTCCTAAAAAAATATAAAGTAAGTGAGCGCCTTCCAGTCTATCAATTCCCAGATTACAGCAGCTGTACACAAAAGGCACCATATAAGACCTCTAAAACAGATAAAAAACATAAACGTGCAGCGCTGTTAAAACCAATAAATAAATACATATACAAACATGTAAAAAAGTGCACACAAATATATAAAGTGACACTGTGCATCTATGTATGTGCCACTAGAATATGTGGCCAATATAAACGTGAAAGAAAACACTGTGTCTAAAACATAAGTCCAGAGTGCAGGCGTGAACGAGATCTCAAATGATCTTCTGGTATCCAAAAGACACAGATTGTGGATAAGGTGAGACAGTTAAAAGTGTAGATTGCGCACTCACCAGATACGCAACCTTTTTGCGCATTTGTATGATATAATAAGGACATCAGACTTCAGACATCTCATCAAAAAGGTCTGGTCAGATCTGGTCAATGCCTCCTTCGCTATCCCACGGTTTGCACTTAGCCTTCCCAAATGGTAACCACTCTGCGGATGTACCTGGCTCCTACAGGAGCTCAGAAAGAAACAACAGAGGAGGCCAGTAGTGCAATATTGCCTTAGGATGTTTATTCCACACAATGGGTATGTATACAGCAAGAAAGCAAATAAAATAGATTACTGACCGATTGCAAGCTGCCGCCGGGACCCCTTGTGGTGCCGGCGGTAAGGCGTCAAAACAGCTACAGCCCGACCCTGAGGCGTTTCGAGCAAGTGCTCTTAGTCATAGGGTGTCCTGGCCAGTGCAAACAAACCAAACCAAACCACCCACAGATAACAGTACATATAAGCAAGCGTCGTCAGGCAGGCCGGGTCAATATCAATTGGGCAGGTAGGTACAGGGGGAGCAAGCAGAGAATGGTCGGGGTCACAGGCCAGGTTCAGCAGGTAGCAAGCAGCGTAGTACAGAGGGTCAGGCAGAGGGATGGTCAGGGTCACAAGCCAGAGATCAAAACAGGTAACAAGCAGCGTAGTACAGAGGGTCAGGCAGAGGGACAGAAACAGGATGCAGGACAGATACAGGGCCCAGGACAAACACAACACCAAGGCAGAGTCTGTGGGTCTGGCCATCCCTTAAATACCCCAGCATCATCAGTTCCAGGTGTTAGCTGGCTGAAAGGTTGAGTCTCTGATTGCTGGGAGCACCCGCTGGCCAGCCCTGGTACTGCAGATCAAAAGGCAGGTGAGTCCCACCATTGCTGGCCAGTCCATTCCTGACAGTACCCCCCCCTCAAGGAGCGGCCTCAGGACGCTCCAAACAGTCCTAGCTGGGAAAAATGTTCCACCGCCCGGGTCTGGTAACTGGCAGGATATCAAAGACTGGCACACCGGGCAGGACTCCGGGCAGAGGCACACCGGGCTGGACTCCGGGCAGAGGCACACCGGGCTGGACTCCGGGCAGAGGCACACCGGGCTGGACTCCGGGCAGAGGCACACCGGGCTGGACTCCGGGCAGAGGCACACCGGGCTGGACTCCGGGCAGAGGCACACCGGGCTGGACTCCGGGCAGAGGCACATCGAGCAGAGGCACACCGGGCAGAGGCACACCGGGCAGAGGTACATCGGGCAGAGGCACACCGGGCAGAGGCACATCGGGCAGAGGCACATCGGGCAGGACTCCGGGCAGAGGCACATCGGGCAGGACTCCGGGCAGAGGCACATCGGGCAGGACTCCGGGCAGAGGCACATCGGTTTACCAGGCGAAGCAGCAGGCAGCGGGCCACCAGGCGGAGCAGCAGGCACCGGGCCCCCGGGCGGAGCAGCAGGCACCGGGCCCCCGGGCGGGGCGACATGCATCGGGCCCCCGGGCGGAGCAGCAGGCACCGGGCCCCCGGGCGGAGCAGCAGGCACCGGGCCCCCGGGCGGGGCGACTGGGCCCCCGGGCGGGGCAGCAGGCACCGGGCCCCCGGGCGGAGCGGCAGGCACCGGGCCCCCGGGCGGGGCGGCAGGCACCGGGCCCCCGGGCGGGGCGGCAGGCACCGGGCCCCCGGGCGGAGCGGCAGGCACCGGGCCCCCGGGCGGGGCGGCAGGCACCGGGCCCCCGGGCGGGGCGACAGGCGTCGGGCCCCCAGGCGGGGCGACAGGCGTCGGGCCCCCAGGCGGGGCGACAGGCGTCGTGCCCCCAGGCGGGGCGACAGGCGTCGTGCCCCCAGGCGGGGCGACAGGCATCGTGCCCCCAGGCGGGGCGACAGGCATCGTGCCCCCAGGCGGGGCGACAGGCATCGTGCCCCCAGGCGGGGCGACAGGCATCGTGCCCCCAGGCGGGGCGACAGGCATCGTGCCCCCAGGCGGAGCGGCGGGCGCCGGACCCCCAGGCGGAGCGACAGGTCTCGGGCCCTCAGGCGGAGCGGCGGGCGCCGGACCCCCAGGCGGAGCGACAGGTCTCGGGCCCTCAGGCGGAGCGGCGGGCGCCGGACCCCCAGGAGGAGCGACAGGTCTCGGGCCCTCAGGCGGAGCGGCGGGCGCCGGACCCCCAGGAGGAGCGACAGGTCTCGGGCCCTCAGGCGGAGCGGCGGGCGCCGGACCCCCAGGAGGAGCGACAGGTCTCGGGCCCTCAGGCGGAGCGGCGGGCGCCGGACCCCCAGGAGGAGCGACAGGTCTCGGGCCCTCAGGCGGAGCGGCGGGCGCCGGACCCCCAGGCGGAGCGACAGGTCTCGGGCCCTCAGGCGGAGCGGCGGGCGCCGGACCCCCAGGCGGAGCGACAGGTCTCGGGCCCTCAGGCGGAGCGGCGGGCGCCGGACCCCCAGATGGAGCGACAGGTCTCGGGCCCTCAGGCGGAGCGACGGGCGCCGGACCCCCAGGCGGAGCGACAGGTCTCGGGCTCTCAGGCGGCGCGGCGGGCGCCGGACCCCCAGGCGGAGCGACAGGTCTCGGGCCCTCAGGCGGAGCGGCGGGCGCCGGACCCCCAGGAGGAGCGACAGGTCTCGGGCCCTCAAGCGGAGCGGCGGGCGCTGGACCCCCAGGCGGAGCGACAGGTCTCGGACCCTCAGGCGGAGTGGCGGGCGCCGGACCCCCAGGCGGAACGACAGGTCTCAGGCCCCCAGGCGGGGCGGCGGGCACCGAGTCACCAGGCACAACCGTGGGCTCCGAGTCAACTGGGATGACCGCTGGCACTGGGTCAGACATTGGATCGTCTGGCTGGACAGCGGGCATCGGGTCACCAGGCATCAGGTCATTTGGCTCGACAGCGGGCACCGCGTCATCTGGCAAGGCAGTGGACTCCGAGTCAACAGGCACGACAGTGAGCACCGGGTCATCAGGTACCGGATTGTCTGGCTCGACAGCGGGCATCGGGTCACCAGGTATGACAGCGGGCACTGGGTCACCAGGCATCAGGTCATTTGGCTCGACAGCGGGCACCGGATCAGGTACCGGATCATCTGGATCAACAGCGGGCATCGAGTCAACTGGCCTAATAGGATCGTCAGGCTGGATCAGTTCATCATGCTGGGTAGAGGCATCAGGCCGAGTAGAGGCATCAGGCCGAGTAGAGGCATCAGGCCGAGTAGAGGCATCAGGCCGAGTAGAGGCTTCAGGCCGAGTAGAGGCATCAGGCCGAGTAGAGGCTTCAGGCCGAGTAGAGGCATCAGGCCGAGTAGAGGCTTCAGGCCGAGTAGAGGCATCAGGCCGAGTAGAGGCTTCAGGCCGAGTAGAGGCATCAGGCCGAGTAGAGGCTTCAGGCCGAGTAGAGGCTTCAGGCCGAGTAGAGGCTTCAGGCCGAGTAGAGGCATCAGGCCGAGTAGAGGCTTCAGGCCGAGTAGAGGCTTCAGGCCGAGTAGAGGCATCAGGCCGAGTAGAGGCATCAGGCCGAGTAGAGGCTTCAGGCCGAGTAGAGGCATCAGGCCGAGTAGAGGCTTCAGGCCGAGTAGAGGCTTCAGGCCGAGTAGAGGCATCAGGCCGAGTAGAGGCTTCAGGCCGAGTAGAGGCTTCAGGCCGAAGAGAGGCATCAGGCTGCATACAGGCATCAGGCTGCGTACCGGCATCAGGCTGAAGAGAGGCATCAGGCTGAGTAGAGGCATCAGGCTGAGTAGAGGCTTCAGGCTGAGTAGAGGCTTCAGGCTGAGTAGAGGCTTCAGGCTGAGTAGAGGCTTCAGGCTGAGTAGAGGCTTCAGGCTGAGTAGAGGCTTCAGGCTGAGTAGAGGCTTCAGGCTGAACCACGGAAGGCAGGCTCACCGGTTTGGATACTGGCAGGATGGTATTGGTTGGAAAGAATTTTCGCTTTTTTCTGGTTTTAACTACTGGAGCACTGCAAGTAAACGCAGGTCTGCAAACGAATGGAGCAGCTGGAGACAGAGAAGAACTGGAGGATGGAACAGGAGAGGGAGCGGTTGCTACAGAGGGCTCTTTTACAGGGTTAAAGGCAGGATAGGTGCAGCGAGTGGGAACAGGGTACTGACATGCGGTAGATAGCAGGGCAGGAGGAGCTGTTGGGAATGCAGGAATAGAGTTTTGAGGAAATAGATTAGAAGCAGGACTGGGTCTTTGTAAGCTGACTGAGGCTGGGTGCAACAAATCTGTCCATGTCTGCAGTATGGGTTGAACAAAGCTGAGCTTACACAAAGCCTGTCTGGTCAATGACTGCACTGCGTTTATACAATCTCTTAGTGTCTGTGGTGAACATGTGGAATAACGCTCCAGAAAGTAACCCACATCATCCTCTAATAACCACACCAGGGACTCTACCTGGTCTGCACTAAATGGTGGCAAAAATTCATCCCTGCATTCGGGGGAACCAGATGAAACCAACTCAGCACAAACCTCAATCAATGGCTGCACCTCAGAGAACTCTGTGCCCTGATCTACTAGAACATGAGCGATCCGTATACATTCTAGCAGTTCATCCCGGGGATACTCCTTCAGAGTTTGATAAGCATACTCCCTGTCATCAAACACTAGCAGATATAAATATTCAACCTCATCAAGATCCATCCTTCCCATCAACAAGCCAAGATGGCTTCCCTGTGCAGCCACTTCTGGTCAGGATTGGCCTTGGTGTAATGTCAGGGCTCCCAGGTATGACCAGAGGTGTGTGACTGATGCAGGGAAACGCAGACTTCAGATATGTGATAAACAATACAATTTATTAACACTAACCATACAAACATAAACGCAGTGCAATACTAAACATAATACAGTGCAAACAAACCAAACCACCCACAGATAACAGTACATACAAGCAAGCGTCGTCAGGCAGGCCGGGTCAATATCAATTGGGCAGGTAGGTACAGGGGGAGCAAGCAGAGAATGGTCGGGGTCACAGGCCAGGTTCAGCAGGTAGCAAGCAGCGTAGTACAGAGGGTCAGGCAGAGGGATGGTCAGGGTCACAAGCCAGAGATCAAAACAGGTAACAAGCAGCGTAGTACAGAGGGTCAGGCAGAGGGCCAGAAACAGGATGCAGGACAGATACAGGGCCCAGGACAAACACAACACCAAGGCAGAGTCTGTGGGTCTGGCCATCCCTTAAATACCCCAGCATCATCAGTTCCAGGTGTTAGCTGGCTGAAAGGTTGAGTCTCTGATTGCTGGGAGCACCCGCTGGCCAGCCCTGGTACTGCAGATCAAAAGGCAGGTGAGTCCCACCATTGCTGGCCAGTCCATTCCTGACACACAGTGTCACTTTATATATTTGTGTGCACTTTCTTACATGTTTGTATATGTATTTATTTATTGGTTTTAACAGCGCTGCACGTTTATGTTTTTTAGATGTACACTCCACCACACGACAGCTGGACCTCTTTCCCACCAACATACTCCTGGCTCTCTCCAGTAAGCTTCTCCAGACCCTAGTTGATATTTGGACTCAAATTTGTGCATAGCCCCAACCCCCTCCCAGGCTGAGTCTAGTTGGTACTCCAGTGTTTTCCTAATAGCTTCTTCTAGCAATCTTCTCCAGGGCAGAGTCACCCTGCACAGGGGTCTTCTCTAGCAGGACAGGACCCAGGAACTCTATACCCTGCTGCTCAAACATCAGTCTATTTATGGGCTGGGCACACCTCCCCAGGGATTGGTTGAAGTTCCATAAATATTCAGGCTGCATGACCTGTTCCTCCTCCCACTATGATTCAAGAATCCACTAGAAGACAGGGGGAAGTAACAGAGCAGAAGCCTGTGAGACACTAAGCCACCCTAATTAATCAACCCCTGCTCCTCTAATTACAGTGGTGCCAACTAAATTTACCTAGTAGCCTACTCTACCCTAGGAGGGTGCCACACACACACTTAGATTTCCATGTAACAATGGCAGTCAGTGAGGAAAATGCCAACCTTACAGACAGCCAAAAAGAGCATTGGTGTCATGTTGTTGGTTCAGCCAAGTGGTCTTGAACCTGTAACTATGCAGGAAGAATCAAATGGGAGGTCTATCAGCCACAGCTCAAGGAACCTCTAGAAACCTCTGGAAGAACATTGGTTAAGAATGTCTGCTTTAGTGATTTCCAAGTGGGCTGGTAGAAAAATTCCAGGCGAAAGTTTAGGAGTGGCAGGGGCATCAGAATTGAGTAAACAAAATAAGCTATTTTTCCTTACAAGATCTTTTTGACACATTCTATGCCCAAAAGTTCAAAAACAAGGACTTTTGGTTACAGAAAAACATTTCTGCTACCCTGACTTGCAGAACAAAGTCCAAACGTACTTTATTGCCTTCCCAACATCCTATTTATTAGAACGAGATTTCAGTGTAATCACCTTCTTTTTAAATATAAAAACAGACTGAAAATTACTGAATATAGGAATCTAAGACCTCTTTTTAGTACTTTTCAGCCTAATGTTGAGAAGCAAAAATTCTTGCACCAAGCACCCCCATCCAATTAAATGTTTAGACCAACAACGAAGTATGTAATAATACGTTTATTTTAAATAAATTGGTTTACCAAGTTCAAGTTGTATATAAAGTCAAAATCTATGGATATGGAGCTAGGGATGAGGAATGGGTGGGCACCACAGGGTGAACATAGCAAGAGACTTTTTTATTCTAATTGTGACAGATTTCTATTTTTTAAGGAAATTCCCTTTATAGCAAACAGGTGGTATAATTGGAATATAAAAAAATATGGAGAACTGTGGAAGGAGACAATACACCAGGTTTTCCTAAAAATAGTAGATGTTTTGTTTTTTAAAGCATCAGATTTAAAACTGAAGTTTAGGTATGCATATTTTTGCATAGTTACATTGGTCCACCTTGCACCAAAGTATTCAAAGTGTGTCATACCTGGAAGATCACCATGAAAGCTGGAAATCACTATAGTAAGCACCACTACAACCATGATTGCTACTGATGTCTAAGTTCCATTCCAAGAAGCTGCCCTACTGCTTTGTGAACACAGAAGGTCACTTCCCTGGCTTGGGTGCCATTCAAAGAACACTTTGCATTTTCTCAATGACTGCAAAGTGCTCTCTGATTGGGACAAGTTGGAGATCATAACGTCACCACCCGCCTCTCCACAAAAGAATGCTTTGACAGCACTTCCTTTCTATACTGTTCCTTTTTTGTGCATATCATTTGCCAGAGGGGATGTGCCTGTATTAAAGCCACTGAACCCCTTTGTGTTTCTTTCAATGTGTATACATTTTTTTATTGAGGGTTTACCAACAAGGGAAGGCCTGTTTCACATGGACTTCCGCTTGTATGAGTAGTGTGAACAGAAAGCTTTGACAAAGAATTTTCAGAGCTTTCAGCAAGCTTTGTTCAAGCTTTTAAAGTACCATTGAACTCCAATTTATAAATGTTGAACAAAGGTCCTAATGGGAGTGTTGATAGCCACTTTAAGCAAGCTGCTAGCAGGCTTCCTGCAAGTTTCAAGAAGTGCTGAAGCCTGCTAGCAGCTTGCTTAAGCCCAGGTGAAACAAGCCTTACAGTGAGCAACTTGTTAAAACAGTAAATTATCTGGTATACAATAAGTACTTTATACAAGACCATGCACATACAGTATGTCTATTCTTGTAAATTATCTGGTATACAATAAGTACTTTATACAAGACCATGCACATACAGTATGTCTATTCTTGATGGGTATGAAAAGTTCTTAAATCCACATGTTGGATGGTGGATAAGTACATGGGAAATGGACTTCCGAGTGGTGCTACAGGCAAAAAGAAAGGAAATGGAAAAAACTGCAATCCAGACCTACTTAGTTATTTTATAGCGTGATTCTTAAAAGTATGTTAATCACTAAACTGCGCCAATTGATGCTTTTAAATATTCAATATTATATCCAATCAGCTGCCACTTTAAAATACCATGTAAAACTTATTCCAAAAAATACCACTCCTAATATTGGTGATAATTAGCGGCGCATTATATATATGTGTCACACTAATGCCTTTTGATGGTCTCTTTGTGCAAACTCATTTACACAAATATTAATTGACATAAATTATATGTGACATAAAATAAGCAAACAAATTATATGTTATAATAGTGTACCAATAAATAAATAATTTGCGCTAGTAAATGTGTATAAATATATAAATATATATAAAGAAATCATCAAATCATAAGTCCAGAAAAAAATATATATATATGCCAATGTGGTATTGGCATATATATATATTTTTTTCTGGACTTATGATTTGATGATTTCTTTATATATATTTATATATTTATACACATTTACTAGCGCAAATTATTTATTTATTGGTACACTTTATATATGGTGATTTTTTGCAGCTGGTACACTATTAGTAAGTTATATAATTTTGACCATAGGCGCTATTATTAATTTTTCTTATGTTATAATAGTGCCCACTACTGGACTTATATTTTACTGTGTTTTTTGGGCACTATTATAACATATAGTTTGCTTATTTTTTGTCACATATAATTTTATGTCACATATAATTTATGTCACTTAATATTTATGTAAATGAGTTTGCACATAGAGACCATCAAAAGGAATTAGTGTGACACATATATATAATGTGCCGCTAATTATCACCAATATTAGGAGTGGTATTTTTTGGAATAAATCCAGACCTACTGCTTACTAATGGACTAATGGGTTTGCAGCCAATAGAAAGTCATGAATACTAACATTGACAAATGAGGTTATGGAGCATGGTGATAATGAAGTTCTGTATAGAGAAAAGTGCTGGAAATAATGAAGATGGAATGGAAAGGAGAGAAAAGGAGAAAGAAAAGATGGATAGGAAGGGAAGGAATAAGAATAAGGAATGAAGGAGGGAAAGGGGTTACATCAAGAATCCCAAAATGTTTGCTTCTATAAGGAGGTGAAGCTTTCAGACCCTTGGGGACTCCCTTGTATTACTTTAATGGGCATAACCCATAACAAGGATCCCCAAACAGACTGTCCAAGGAGCTTATGCATCTTCCATTGGAAAACTTCAATTTCTAAAGTAATATTTGTGTTTGTTAGGACAAACCACTTGGCATTAAACAAAAACAAAAAAAAAATCTTGTTATACACAAAAGCTTCAGGGAATGTCTGTGCTTCTCATCTCAATGTTTTAACAAAGTTTTACATATTAAAGAAGCAGTAATTTCCCTGGCAGAATCTAAACAGAAGATGAAGATAGAACAGCTGTGCAGAGCAGGGAGACAAATTACTGATGAGCCAAACGTAGCCAACTACTGGAACGTCCTTAAGAAACCTCATCAGTGATAGAAAATCACAGCTTTCAACAGGAGGGTGTAAAATGATTTAATCTTTTACAAATATCCCAGAAAACCAGATATGCCAAATATCACACATCAGAACCACATTTAGTGAAATAAAACAAATGTATTCAGATTAGCAAAAGTGAAGTGTTTCAGATAAACGGTTCACATTCTGATGGATAAAGCTGAACGGGCAGATAGTTACTGTGGAACCCCACCAAGGGGAGCTCCAATTAGCATTTTTTAAAAGCTGCAATTTTCAGAAAATCTGCTTATACTCAGGAAAAAAAAAAAGTAGGCTGCTATTGCTCACTATTCTTCGGGTAAATGATAGTTGTCTGGCTGTCACGCTGATTCACTGGCATATCCTGGTGAAAGCAGGGCATGTGGCTGGCCCAGGTACAGTACAAAAAATGGCCACCATCCCAACCTATAGCCAGCCTTAGCAGCAAGGTGCAGATGGAAGGGCAATGCACATCTCAAAGTATTTCCCAGCACACTTACCAGCCAGCCTGCAAAACCACCAATTTGGCCCTAACAGTCTGCGTTAAAAACAGTTTTGTTTGCACACGTTTGCAAATACATGTATAAGTCGTAGTCCCACGTCAAGGGTCCTATGTATACTGTGGATCGAACTCTAAAATTTTCAATGGATATAGTAATAGATAGGTTAAAGCAGAGTTCCACTCGACCTATCAAAAAAATTAAAAGTCAGCAGCTACAAAAACTGTAGCTGTTGACTTTTAAAAAACAGCCACTTTCCTGTCCCTCGGTCCCGTGGTGTGTCCCCCGGTCCCGTGGTGTGTCCCCCGCAGCTCGTTTGACCGGCCGTCCTGTATGCCAGGAGGCCGGCATCTTCAGTGTGGGCACCCGGCTGTGATAGCTTGCAGCTTCACAGCCGGGTATCCACTGCGCGTGTGCAAGTAGCGCTGCGCTTCATGAATGGTCCTGTAGTCTTCTGGGACCTGTCACATGTCCCAAAAGACTACAGGGAGGGGGGACACTTTCCGCTTCCGATCGCCTAGGTGATCAGACAGGAAGTGAGAGCGGGTGCTTGTCAAATTTGGGTACCCACTCCCCAAAGGTGCCAATCCTTAATGGGGGGTGGGGGAGCAGTCCTTAAAGCAGAACTTCCCCTTTTGGGTGTTTGGGTGGAGCTCCACTTTAAGGGAAAATGTGTGCAAACAAAACCCTTTGTTTTAACGTAACTGTTAGGGCTTTTTGGTTGGTTGTTTTGCAGGCTGGCTGGTAAGTGTGCTGGGAAATACTTTGTGATGTACATTGCCCTTCCATGTGCACCTTGTTGCTAAGGCTGGTTATAGATTGGGGCGGTTGTAATTTTTTGTACAGTTGGCTGAATTAGATGCAGAGACACACTGGATGCCTTTGCTTGTAATTTTGCTATAGCTGGTCCTCCCGTGCATCCTTGTACTTTAAAAAAAAGGAGTGGGCTCCCTCCAGGTAACACAAATTGCTAATCAGCCCATCACATGGCAGCAAAGGAAGAAAGGGGATTTAAGTGACTTGGTTGTTGGTGTCAGACAGGCTGGTCTGAGTATTTAAAAATCTGCTCCTCTACTGGGTTTTTCCATGCACAACCATCTCTAGGGTTTACAGAGAATGGTCCGAAAGAGAGAAAATATCCAGTGAGCGGTAGTTGTGTGGACGAAAATGCCTTGTTGATGTCAGAGATCAGAGGCGAATGAGCAGACTGGTTCGAGATGATAGAAAGGCAACAGTAACTCATGTCAATATGGACCAATATCTCTGAGGAATGTTTCCAACACCTTGTTGAATCTATGCCACAAAGCATTAAGGCAGTTCTGAAGGTAAAAGAGGGTCCAACCCGGTACTAGCAAGGTGTACCTAATAAAGTGGTCGGTGAGTGTATGTGCTCCTACTGTGAAGGCTCTGGAAATTTCAGTGTTAGGTCCGCAGTATACAGAGGACTCATGACGTTGGACTGCGGATTACACATTTATTTGCAAATGTGTGCAAACAAAACCCTCAGTTTTTAACGCAAACTGTTAGAGCTAAATTGGTTGTTTTGCAGGCTGGCTGGTAAGCATGCTGGGAAATCCTTTGTTTGTGATAGCCTGCTGTGGGGTACTTTATGAGGCTGGGTGGCAGATTTCCAATGCAATGGCACCCAGTCTGCACATTATCACTATATGGGGCTCCCTGCAAGCCAACTTTAAAGTATTGCCCTGAAGTCTCTTCCATCACTCCACCTGTAAGAAAATTTTTATTTTCCAGTAAAGTTCACTTTTATACTTCCATATTTGTATGATCAACATGGCAATCCAATAAACATAGTATGTGGCATGTCATAAAGCATGGCATCTTTACCAAAGCATTTCTTATCTGCCATTACATGTAGTGCATGGATACTGACACCAAAGGACTGTACTATTTTATTGAAGGGAGATTCTTCTTTATGCACTTTTCCTCAATCCTTTCTGTCCTTGGTTTTATCTGCATATTTGGTATGCTTGGAGTCTATGTACTCCCTGACCTCAGTGTCAAGGTCCTACCTTTTCCCAGAGATTGTGCGGCTTCATGTGCTGGCGTCCATCTTGGGTTTCTGCAGAGCATGGTGGGAGTCTTTTATGCCTTCAGGTCTCTGAGGTCCATCCCCCAGAGGGGTGTGGCTGAGCACATATAAGCCTGTGATCCGCACATGCCCTTTGCACTTGCGTCTTTGTGTAGCTACAGCTCTGTTTATACTCTCATGACTCTTCTGGAATCTGACTCGGCTTGTGACTAGACCATTCTCTGTGTTTTCCTTTGATCTGACCTTTCGTTGCTGAACCTGGCCCATGACCTGTGATTCTCGTCTACTGTTCTGTAACGTTTTGTCCCGTTGTTGTCGACCCGGCCTGCCTGACTACGCTATTGTCATTTCTACCAGCTACACTATTGGCGGCGGCCATTACCGCAGCCGGGGTGTCTCGGGGGTCGCGACCTGGTTCCTGGCTGCGTCAAGTCCATCCCCACCATCAGTGGCCCTGGTGAAGGGCAGCCTGGGACTTAGACTCCGCGCCCTGAGGGACTTCGGTCTGTTGGTGGTGGTTGTCGTCAGTCAATGCGTTACCCTGCCACTAGGCCTACCTGTCCGTTCCACAGCCCTGCCCTGACATTCAGGCCTTATGAATGTTACAAATGTCAGGGAACAATTTAGCCTTTCAGGCAACTATAACATGGTGCATGTGTTTATTGATAGCTAGCAATAGCAGTGGAGTTAATTCAGATCCTCCATTGTTCGGTGGTATTTGTAATATTTATAGGAAATGTGCACCTCGTGGAACTTTGGGTCAGAAGTACATCTGCTGGAACCATGCAGAGAACACAGATAAAGCCAAGGACAGAAAGAACTGGTGAGACGTGCACAGAAACTAGAAATGCCTCCTTTGTGCATCCATGCCAGAAGCCTGTTGCTAGGCCAGCTCAGGAAACTTGAAAGATGCGAGGAACACTGAGGCCCAGACAATATTGTTTACGTATTGAATTCCAAAGTGGTTGATTGGAGACACTGGTTAAATTTATACTTATTTTTTTTTTGTACAATATTCTATGTTACCCAACATGACTTTATTCCTTTTTCTATCTGCTACAGAGTATACTGTTTTAGGTTAGACAACAATGTCTTGATATAGTACATTAGGAAGGTGTTCATTATTTTGTAGGCTGGCTATTTTATCTGGTTTGTATTAGCACAAGAAGCCACGTGTGATAAGGTAACCTTCATCCAGTTCTTAAAAATATCACTGCATATCAGAACAAACTCTTGGCCTAGGTTCATACTACGGCAGGCAATGGGGCCTATGTTTGAATGGGCTGCTGTGCCCGCATATCCCACAGAAAAAAGGTGCTTTCATCTTTAAAAAAAACCCCCCAAAAAACAAAAAAATGCGTCCAGCAGGGAAATGATATTGTCCTTTTGACCATGTGATTTCCCTTTGGTTTCTGCAAACGTGCTGCAGGTTGAGATACATGGGGGTGCCATTCAGAATGAATGGCAGCCCTGCAAGTCTTGTAAGAGCAGCACAATTTGGCAGCAAATGGTTGGGGGTGCGGGAACAGGTGCGATTCCTGCACCCGCAACCAGCCTGCACATTGCGGGCAAGTGTGAACCTAGCCTTAGGCTGGGTAAGGAAAAATTCCCCCATCCACAGAAAAAAGGTGGATGGTCTTTTACAATGATGGAGAAAAACACACTATCATTGCTAATCAATGTAATCCTCCCTTAAATTTGAAGTTAGCGGAAAAGACACTTTACATCTGTAGTCATTATAGAAGTGATCCTTATATTGGATGTCATTGTAGAAACAACATAATATGGCCACTGCTCATGGTACCCCTCAGCAAACTGTGGAGGGGCCATGGTTGAGAAAGGACCCAATCAGCAACTAGTGCTAGTCTGCCCACTGACATCCCACACACCTAATCGACACATTGCTCCTGCAGTATGGGTACGCCTTATTAAAATGAAACAATCTGTTAATACTCCAATTTATAGATTACTGGAGATTCTAGCAGAAGGATGAGCTACTAAAAATCCTCCGTGTAACTTTTTCCTCATGAGGTGACTGCCAGCAAGAGGTTAAATCTTAGTAGCAAAATATTTAAAAAATTACACAAAATTAGCATAACCCTAACACAATGGAGCCTTAATAAAAAAAATAAATAAGGTAAATGCATATTAACCCCTTTGCGCCAGCGCCTCCTGGCCCTTTAAGAGTTTCAGAAGCCAGGAGGCGGGCAGGTTTTAGGGTCATGTGAGCACTGTGATTCACCATCACGGCGGTCACATGATCAGAAAAGGTCCTGATCGCAAGGGGAGATCGGGACCTTTCCGTGAGTCATGGAGATATGTGCTGGGAGCGCGCAAAGCGTGCGCTCTCAGCACACATGTATTTTTTAACGGCATGCAAATATGTGGCTGCTCGGCGTCAAGGCCCAGACGCCGAGAGGCCGCATATCTGCGTGTGCTCAGCGTTAAGGGGTTAATACATGTACGCAAGTAAGCCATTGTTATAAACGGTACTAGTTCGTTCACATCTGTGTGACGTGTTGGCCTTCATTCTCTGTCGATGTACATTATAGGGTCTATTGATGAAAATGACAATGCACGAAAACACAATTGTAAAACAATTGGGGAAACCATGATTTTAGCCTTAGAACAGAACAGCAGCCAAAAACAAAATTACATTGAATAGCACATAATAAAAAAAAAAAACAACCAATCAGCTCTTATTGTAATATTTGCTTTCACTCCAGAGATTTCCCCACAGTACTTTTTTTTGCAGCTAGATATCCTCATTCTGATGGCCAGCATCATTTAATCTGCTTTCTCAGAACCCAAGTTGTTCTAGACCCGCCCCAGTTTGTGACTGGACAGTGAAAGAAGCAGCAGCACAGTGATGAGTCCATCTCTCTATCAGTCTGCTCCCTACTATTAGCATACTCCCTGTCAGCACATGAACCGATTGCCTCCTTGAACTGCTTCTTCCTCACACTCCAGCCCTGCTGTACAGGGACTAATACCAAGGCAAATTCAGGTACATACATCATTAAAGCAGAACTTCATCCTAAAATGGAAGTTATGCTAATGTACTCCCCCCCCCTTTCCACATTTGGGACATTATAAAATTATTTTTGGGGAAGGGATAACCATTTTTGATAGGTTCCCACTTCAACAAGTGCAGCATGGCTAGGAGTGCCCTATTATTAAATGTTAACAGTTACAGTATTTGTAGCTTCTGACTTATAATTTTTACTTTCTAGTGTGAAGATCCTCTTAAATGTTTTTAATGCAAACAGTGAAAGAGCTGCAATACCGGTGCTTTTAAATCACCTTTAATGCCTTTGCATTGACTGTGACCGTTTACCAAGACACTTCCAAAGTAAACGATAACCTTTATGAATGAAAGAATAAAGTTGAACATCTGCTTACTTAAAGCTATTTTTCATTGTTATAGTTTTAAAACACAGGCCCTCGTTAACAAGGAACACTCACTGATTAATACAGAGCTAAACATTACAATAAGGAAATGCAGGTACTCAATTACTGTAGAGATAAGTAAAGGATATTTAAAAAACTGTGTTACAACACAATCATATTAGTCATTACATCCTCCCTTTCAGGATAATGGAATCCTTTCTATGAAGAGAAATGATATAACTTGAACCAAGGCTCTATAGGCAATATTCGAGCAAAAACACAAAGTGCAGCTTATGCATTCTACAGTCAATACATCACAAGTACAGAGGAAGCAATCTATATTTTTAATTACAATCTGCTTCTCCGATGGCAGATGTTTCAGCCAGGCGTTACGCACAAAGAAAATGCTTTTGGGCAAAAAGCGATTCATTCATATAAGTAAGCAAATAAAAACAATAACTTGCGTCTGAAGAGTGGTATTATGACGGCGTGGAGTCAGCTAAAAGTCTTATTAGGAGCAGGGGTTTCAGCACATTTCTTTCAATGAAGAATAATCAACTCTACAATTTGATGCTGCACATTTCAAGAGAAGCCCTTCACTTATGAATGATTACATGGGAAAATACTCTGTCGCACAACTGAGTGAAAATGAATTTATGGGACTAGAAATATAAAAACTGGAGCATGGAGAAACTGAACACTGCAATCAGGCAGACATTAGAAAATTATGCTAAGTATTATATCTACAGAATAAGGGATATATATATATATATATATATATACACACACATATCTACAGTATAAGCTGCCCACATGATATTAGGTGAGTCTAACAAGCAGAAAGAAAAAAGGGACTTCAGGAGCCTCCGACATGGACTGGAGTTCTCAAAAAGCAAAAGTCAACTTCCAGACAGAGGTCTGGCCAACTAACCGTTTTATAAAAGCGACAGAGTTTTGTGCATAAGGGTTCCATTATGCTGTATTGACTGATGGGCATGGTGAAATGTGGATGCTCTTGAAGGATATGCTGTAGTTTAATGAGCTATATACCTTTTTACATCTTCAGCATAGCTTCTTTTGCAGCTCTTGCCATTTGGTCAAATGACATCTCAAAGCTTCAAAGGAAGCTGGTGCTGGAAGATTTCCCCCTGCCAGAAACTTATAACAAGCCCAAATAGTTAGCAGGTCCGGTATCTACAAAATGCCCAACATGTGTCACTAAAACCTGTCCCTCTTGAAGGTCTAAGTATTTAAAGTGGAGTTCCACTCACCTGTCAAAAAATAAAAGTCAGCAGCTACAAAAACTGTAGCTGCTGACTTTTAAAAATAACAGCCACTTACCTGTCCCTCAGTCCCGTGCAGGGGCGGACTGACCATTTGGAAACTCGGGCACTGCCCGAGGGCCCGGAGTCAGTAGGGGGCCCCATGAGATGCCCCTGGTACCTTTTTCATAGGCTTTTTTGAGTTTGGGCAAGGACACAGGGACCCCATGATTCCCTATTGCCGGGGTCCCCATGAGTTGTCAGTCCGCCCCTGGTCCCGTGGTATGTCCCCCACAGCCCGTTTCACCGTCCGTCCTGGATTCCAGGCCGACATCTTCAGTGTGGACACCTGGCTGTGATAGCTTGCGGGTGAACAGCCCGGTGCCCACTGCGCCTGCGCGAGTAGCACTGCGCTTCATGAATGGTCCTATAGTCTTCTGGGACCTGTCACATGTCCCAAAAAACTACAGGAAGGGAGGGAGGGAAGCCGCCTTCCGTTTCCGATCACCTAGGCGCTCGGACCGGAAATGGGAGCAGGTACCTGTCAAATTCGGGTACTGGCTCCCCCACCCCCGCCCTCAAAAGGTGCCAATCCTTAATGGGGAGAAGTCCTTAAAGAGGAACTTTCCCTTTTGGGTGGAGTTCCGCTTTAAGTATCTCCACTCAGGACTACCAACTAATAATATCTCATTAGTACTGGTTAAGGGACAAATATGCCCCTGCCTAGTCCTCTCCTGGTTCTGACTTACTTGTAAAGAGACATAAATTGCTGGAGGTATACCGGAACTAAAGACAATATATCAATATTAAAGATTGGTGGTTGTGACAGACCCAACCACAGCTTTTGGAGGGAACTGCAGGCTAGGCTCTTGTCTACTGACTATGGTCCCTGGCATTTGAGTGAGCTCTATTCCTTGGGAGGTGTGTAGCTGAGGAGACCTTTTGGAGGAGTTCAACTTCAGATTCAAGTCCATACCTCCTTGAAACACAAACTCCGAAAACTGGAGGACCAGGATAAAGATTTGGGGCCTCTGTGCCCAAACCAGCATTGACTGCTTCAATCCCCCTCCTAGACTCAGAGCAGAAGATTATAATCAGCTCAAAACAACCTGTGGACAACTTTAATCCTATAGCTGCATTCAGAAATGGTTTTTGATGCTTTTAATGACCACTGTTGCTGCTAAATCATTTTGTTCTGTGCATCTAGTCTTTTTTTAGGACTTCTACGAAGCTACTTTAATGAGATTCACAATTCTTGATTCCTAATGCATGTCCCTTATAATCTGTGCATGTAATATGGAAGGTTAGACCTGCAGATAGTCTGCAGGCTGCAATAGCAGCACAAGGAGCCGTATAGGTAAGTAACAGATGCAAGAGAGCACATGATAGTGGGTAGCATGATGACACTTATCCAAGGTCCAATGAGCAGACTGGAGCCAAAGACAAAATACTGGAAAGTGTGCAGTTCCAATACTGAATAGTAATGAATCACTAAGAGTATTCAAATGGAATTACAAATATTCGGGTAGAGAAAGCACTCACCAGAAGCCCGTTTCAGAAAAACAACATTCTGCAGTTTCAAGACAACTGAGCCATAACATGCAGGGCAGTTACATCTAGTAGAAAACCCTTCATTAATGACTTTCATTTAGATACAAGGCACTGATTTATAAACGAAAACCTCCCATGTGCGTTGAGTTTAGTCCAACTGCAACCCTATATTTAGAAAGTCCTTGCTGCAGGGCTACTGTAGGCAACAACAAATAGATTAGACAACTTAATGTGCCTTGCAAGTGTCTGGTTTAGAGATGACTAAGTAATGAATCTCTCATCTATGGCCTCGCTCACAGGGGCATACTTAAGCGTAAGGCCGTGTCTGCCCGAACAGGGAGCACATGTATTCTGTGCATCCCCATGCAGGCTGTCCCATTCATGTCAACTGGGATACAGCAGAGAGAGTGTGAGGTTGCCGGGAGACAAGGAGGAGTGGCGATACCACGTGGGCCGCCGAGGTGTACAGCTGGGAGAGAAAGAGACCGGCCGGCGTCCTAGGAGGCAGAGGAAGCGCCGACATCCACTGCAGAGCTGTCTCCAGGGATTTCTCGGGGTATATGCAGAGGAGGACAAAGAGACCCAAGGGAATTCCCTGGATGAGGAGGACACGGCTGCAGGAGAAAGGGCAACCCAGGACTGCAACTCGGAAGCTACTCCAGGAGGGTGAGTGAGAGCTGTGGGTCTCCCCAAATGTTAGTTTTTCAAGCTGTGCTACTGACTATCTGACATCCAACATAAAGAATAAGAAGGGAATTCCCAGATTCCCAGAGAGGGTCTGAAGAAAGCAGTGACAGTTTAAGTATATACCCCAGAATCTTGAAAAAGCTCTAAAAATCCTATATGTGACATGAAAGGGAAAAATAGTAAAGGAAATATGCCCAAGAACTCCCAAACTGGAACAATAAAAAAATACACGTCGCAGGGGAAATTAACTCCAGTAAAATCCCAGGAAATAAGTGATAGAAGTGAACTGGAAATAAGCTTAGACAATAGCTTAAGATCTTCCCTGGGACCAGCTAACAATAGCCAACAAACACTGGAAAGTATGGAGTTGGGAGAAACTGAAAAAGAACTGCAAATACCAAATAAAAAGGAAATGGCGGAGATGTTTAAAAATTTAGAAAAATCTATAAAGCAAGAGATGGGGATAATTCGGAAAGAAATGGGACAGTTGTTATCTAGAGTGGAAGAAACGGAGGAAACAGTTAAATCCCATACCCAAATTATCCCAAAATTAGAAAAACTGATAATAGATACTCGGAAGGAACAAAAAAGACTGCTTTATATGATGGAGGATCAAGAAAATAGGGACAGGAGAAATAACATTAGAATAAGAGGAGTCCCAGAGCTGCAACAGGGGGAAGATCTAAAGGAGACCACAGGAAAAATTTTGAATGCCATAATGGACAGATCTGGTGCGGAAATGTATAAATTAGACGGAGTGTACAGGATAGGAAAGCTTCAACAAGAAAAAGGCCCAGAAAAATCAAGAGATATAATCGTTCGGTTCCATAATTATAGAGATAAGGATGAGATATGGAAGAAGATTAAAGGAAGAACGAATATCAATTATGGAGGGAAAAATATTCAAATTTTTGCAGACATAGCAGCTGAGACATTGAGAAGAAAGAGATCGTTGAAACCATTATTGGAACTGTTGAAGAAACAGAATGTGCAATATAGATGGGGTCGATCAGCATGTTTAATCGGATGGAAAGATGGAGTCACAGCTTTTTTGAGATCCTCTGAAGATATGAAAGACTTTTGTAATAAATTTGAACTGCAGAGAATAGAGATACCGGGATGGGAAGAGGAGGAGAGAGAGTTATTTATGTTGGGAAAAGAGGAATGGCAGCTAGTTAGAAGAGAAAACAGAGAGCAAATAGACAGAGGGACAACGGGGAGGAGGGGGGGAAGGTGAGCGGCACATGGACGGAGCTGAGCCCCCAGATAGGAATCAAAAGTGGGATTCTTTCCACAGATGATTCATAGGCAAATAAAAAGCCTACTAGGGGGGAGGGGGAAGGGGGGAGGGGTTCGTGGTGGGAGAGGGGAGGGAAGGGGAGGGAGGGAAGGGGGATGGAGGGGGGGGAGAAGGGGAGGGAGAGAAGAGGGGGGGGACTGGGGATAGGGAGTTTTAAAACTGACATCTTGTACGAGAGAAGAGGTATAGGGAAGGGAAAGAGGAAAGGAAATGGTAAAATAGGAAGAAGGTAAATAAAATATGGAGGAAATACGCTTCGTAACCCATAATGTAAATGGATTAAATTGCCCGGGTAAAAGATTTCGACTATATAGAGAACTACAACATAGAGAGGCCTCAGTTGTTTTTTTGCAGGAAACACATCTAGAGTTAAAAAAAAATATTAAGCTATACTCTAGACAACATCCGACATGGTATTATGCAGATTCCCCAGTTAAGAGAGCTAAGGGAGTAGCTATAGGATTTGCAAAAAACATCAGGTTTGAACTGGAAGAGAGAAAGACAGACCCGGAGGGGAGGTTTTTGTTTTTGAAGGGTAAATTACATGACATAGAATGTACGCTTGTTAACATATATTGCCTTAATAGGAAGCCAGAGATGTTTTTGAAAGGGGTTATGAGAAGGTTGATGGATTTTGGAAAGGGATATCTAATAGTGGCGGGTGACTTTAATATATGTATGGATCCACAAATAGATACAACATCTGGAGTACAGAGAGGGGGAAATAGGTCCATGGGATTATTGAAAATGGTGATGAAAGAGTGCCAACTGGTGGATAGCTGGAGAATTGTCCACATGAGAGAGAGAGATTATACTTTCTTCTCTAGTGTACATAGGACATACTCTAGATTGGACTATATTTTGGTGGACCATCGACTTGTTGAGGATTTGGTTAAAGTAGAAATAGAAGCAATAACTATCTCGGACCATGCACCTGTAGTAATGGAATTAAAATGGGGAGGGAAAAGGTCAGGTGGCTTATCATGGAGGTTGAATGAGACACTCCTCACAGATCCAGATACTGACCGGAAGATCAGGGAGGAGATAGAGAGTTTCTTTGAGGAAAATGAAACAGAGGATGTATCACTAGCTACAGTGTGGGAGGCACATAAAGCATATGTAAGAGGAATCCTTATTGCGATTGGGGCAAAGAAAAAAAGGGAAAGACGCGAGAAGATCAGTGGGCTTTTGAAGGAAATAGCTGAGATGGAACTCCTACATAAAAATAATATAAGGAAAGAGATAGAGCAAAGAGTGATAAAAAAGAGGGAAGAACTAGAGAAAGTAATGGAGGAAGAAAAAATGAGAACTTTTAATAAGATCATTGGTGAAAGATATAGATGGGGAGATAGACCAGGAAAATATCTGATGAGAGCCTTGAGGAGAAAGAAGAATAGGAACTATATAGATAAAATAAAAAACTCCAAGGGAGAGTTAGTCCATTCAACTAAAGATATTGCAAAGGTATTTAAAAATTACTACAGTAAATTATATAATATTGCCCCTAAGGATGTTATAAATAAAGATAAAATGACAAATATTGACAAAAGAAGGGATTATTTAAGAAATGTAGGATTACCAAAATTAAGTGAAGAACTATTAAACTCCTTAGAATCCGAAATCACGCAGGAAGAACTAAAAATAGCATTAAAAAGCTTTAAGACGGGAAAAAGCCCAGGCCCAGATGGATATACTGTGAGGTATTATAAAAAATACAGTGATTTACTGCTACCCAAATTAAAGAGATATATGGAGGCGTTGGGGGGAGAGATGGAAATAAGAAAGGAATCCCTTCTGGCACAGGTGGTCTTAATACATAAGGAAGGTAAAGATATCACCCATTGTGCAAGTTATAGACCGATATCGTTATTGAATGTAGACACGAAGTTGTATGCAAAAGTATTGGCGAATAGGTTAAGAGATCTGATGCCAGATTGGATACATGGAGACCAGGTGGGTTTTGTTAGAGGAAGAGAGGGTCGAGATAATGGGTTGAGGTCCCTGATGCTTATACAGAAGAGTAAAATGGAAAAAAATCCAGTAGTGCTGCTCTCGATAGATGCGGAGAAGGCGTTCGATAGGGTTAACTGGAGTTTTATGATGGATACACTCGAGGTCCTGGGATTGGGTAGTAGGATGAGAAAGTGGATTGGAAAGCTGTATGAAGGACCGTCTGCGATGGTAATGGTAAACGGAGAGAGATCAGAGACCTTTTCAATGTCAAATGGAACCAGACAGGGATGCCCACTGTCCCCACTGTTGTTTGTTTTATCACTGGAACCCCTGTTATCAACAATTAGGAAAAATATAGATATAAAGGGAATAAATGTTGGAAAGACAGAACATAAGATAGCCGCATTTGCGGACGATTTATTATTCTATGTTGGAAACCCGAGGATAACTCTTCCTAACCTAATGAAAACACTGAAGGAATATGGGGAAATGTCAAATTTAAAAATCAACCCGAGCAAAACAGAGATATTAAATATAAACCTTCCAAAAAGTGAAAAAGAAAATATACAGAGAGAGTTTTCCTTTATATGGAAAAATAGAGAAATAAAGTACCTGGGGGTAAAATTCACTCCCTCACAGAAGAATCTTTATAAAGCTAATTATATCCCAATGTTAAATGAAATCAGAGAGGAATTGAGGAAAATGGGTGGAGGAAATCCTTCCTGGTTGGGCCGTATTAATCTGATAAAAATGGTAATTCTCCCTAAGATACTGTATAAATTCCAGATGATACCCATTAATCTTCCAGAGGTGTATTTTAGGACAATTAAGCGAATAGTAACTAAATATATATGGAAAAATAAAAAACCTAGGATATCATATGAAGTGCTAAGCAGAAATAAAGAAAAAAGAGGGTTGGGAGTCCCGGATTTTAAAAGATACCATAGGGCAGTCATTCTAGCGAGAATTTTTGACTGGACACACAATTCAAAGAGTAAACATTGGGTCACAATTGAAAATACACTTAGTAGAAAGGATTTAGGTAGGAGTGTATGGGAGCCACCACAATTTAGAGAATTAGAGGAGAGCACGAGTGTATACACGAGGATTGTAATAAGGGAATGGGATAAAATGCACAAACAGAGGAAATGGGATTTTAATTCATTATTAATGTCACTAAGAAATTCAGATTTTTTTCCCCCAGGTAAAGAGGAAATCTCAGGTAGATGGATTATGAAGGAAGACGCTCAGTTGAGAGATGTAATGGAGGGGGTAAACTTAAGAACACTGGAGGATTTGAAAAAGGAAGAGGGAAGGAATTTGTGGAGAAATTGACGAAGCCCCTTAGAACTAGGAAAGAGTGGAATGAATTCGAGAAATACTTAGAAGATAGAGGTGATGTGAAACACAGCACTGCCAAAGCATATAAAGCTCTCACGGATTTAGATAGTAAGTTTAAATTAAAGTATATAGAAAAATGGGAAAAGGATTTAGGAGTGGAGTGGGAAGAGCACACACAGAGGAAAATATATAGAATGGTACACGAAAATATTAGTATGCGTGAAGTGGAAATTAATTTTAAATGTTTGACAAGGTGGTATGTTACACCGGTGATAGAGCACAAGATGAGGGAGGAGAAGCAACCCTGGTGTTGGCGAGGATGTGGAGGGTTGGGCACGATGTATCACATATGGTGGGAATGTCCAAAAATACACATATATTGGGAAAAAGTTACAAACCAAATCACAATTGTCACTGGAATGGAGATAGGATTGGATCCTGAAATCTGTCTTTTCCATAACTCAATACTATCTGGAAATAAATATAAAGAACTGGGTATACTGGGCTACCTAAATGCAGCAAAAAGTCTGATTCCTAAGTTTAGGCGTAAAGTTGAAGCACCGAGTGAAAAAGATTGGATGAATAGAGTAGATCAGATTGCTAGATTGGAAAAACTCTATTATCTACAGGAAGATAGGATGGTGACATATCATATGAAATGGGAGAAATGGGAGGAGTTCAAAGTAAGGTAAAGAAAGGTACTGAGTAAGTAAGCATAAAGAAAAGGGAAAGAGAGGACAAGAAGAAACGAAGAGAAAAGAGGAAAGGATTAGGAAAAAGGAGAAAATATAGTAATTAGCCTCTCTTTCTTTCTCTTTCTTTTGCTATCAAACCTAGGTATCCAGAGAATATGAGATACAAGTTAATCAGTCAGATGTCAGGGGTATATAGTAGTGGGGTGGGAGGTGGGCGGGTAATGGGTTAAGGGAGCTATGGGGAGAAAATGAAAATGATAGGAAATCAGTGCTTTATGAGAAATTGTAATATTATATTTTCAAAATTATGGAAATGTGTATTGTTTTTAAATGAAAAATGAATAAATATTTAAATTATAAAAAAAAAAAAAAAAAACTGGGATACAGCAAGCTGCAAGGACACAATCACTTCTCTCAATCTGACAGCCATACAGGTGGATGGCCCCAAATGCTTTGTATTCGAAGATGCACACCTGCACGGTGGAAGCAGCAGCTGTGTTTATGGAGCTGTGTCCCAACTGACATGAATGGGACTGTCTACATGGGGGTGCATGGAACACCTGCGCATCCTTGTATGGGCAGACACAGCCCTTGAGCGGGCGTACATTTAACCTCTTCACGCTGGCCGCACACAAATGTGCGGCCTCCCGGCATCTGGGCCTAGATGCCGAGCGGCCGCACATTTGCGTGCAATTAACAAAAAACATATGTGCTAAGAGCGTGCACCCTGCGCACTCCCATCACACGTCCGGTACTCACGGAAAGGTCCCGGTCTGCTCTTTCGATCGGGACCTTTCCCGATCATGTGACCGCCGTGACGGCGCGTCACGGCGGTCACATGATCCCTAAACCCCACCCCACCTCCCGGCTTCTGAAACTCTTAAAGGGTCGGGAGGCGCAGGCGGGAAGGAGTTAAGGGAGAAGTATGGCCAAACGTTTTATAGCTTTACTTCACCTGTGGATCCCAGGAGTGTACTTTGTTCTGCACGCCTGTGACCCGTTTTCAGCTGATGTCACAGAGCCGGTGCGGGTTCTGAAAACATCCTGACCATATGGTCAGAATCCACCCAATGCCTGGACCAGCATCTGGCTCAGCCTCTCGGCTCTCATTGAGTGCTGGGGGGGCAGAGTAGAGATTCGGTAACAGAGTCACTGCTCTTTACTCACTGAAGGCTGAGAACAGAGCGTTCAGGACTTTGATCGCTCAGGTCTTAGAAGCGGCAGGGGACAGAAATAGCATGGACCAATGCTACATCCACCTAGGCGAGTATAATTTTTTTTTTATCATAACCCCATTCTTCTTTTAAGTACGTCTGGTTGAACTAGGCCTATGTCATTCAGGAAAGCTATATTTCTACTGAAAAAGCACATAAGTTTTATCTAAGATAACATTTTGCAATTGTTCTGAAAAACTCCGGACCACGCACGTACAAAAAACAAAAGAACACTGTTTTATTGGATTTCTACAGTATAGCTGCATGTCGTGTATTTTCTACAGTATTGCAGAGAGCGGTAAGAACAGCCAGATACAGAGATCACCTCCCCAGACACATACTGCTCCTCCTGGGGCTTAGCATGCAGCTTTTGTGCGGCAGATAACTTCATTGACGAAACCATTATTCCTGGCTAGAACATCAGCCTTCAGCTGATTCAGTCTGTTTTTTATTTCCTGCTCAGACATTTCAGTAAGTGGAAGAGCTTTCACTTTGGTGAGAAAATCTTGAATTATCTTCTCCCCTTCCTGAAAGAAAAGAAGAGAAAGGTTCACATAAATAAAAAAACATTCCTATTTGGTAAAATAGCGAAGACCACAGGACCAATTATATGGAATTTGGGTTGATCACGACAGACTAAAAATAAAAGCATTGCTCCCTTTTCCCGGGATGTCTATTACTGGACAGTAAGGACCTAGACACACAGGAAGATTTGCCATGCCACTTGGAGCAGGCGTGATTTGTGTCTGAAGCAATTTAGCAGGGCAGGAAATGAAGCTGCACTCTACAGGTATCACACCATATTGTTCATTCAATGCAACAGGCTTGTGACTTGGTCCCTGCCCTATGTTTCACCCCAGCTGGGCTTATTTATAAAGGTGGAGACAGCTGGGACTAAACGACTTTTAAACCCACTGAAAAAAGAATATATTATTTAAAAGCAACACAAAGACAAAGAACAATGTAAACTAGCTTTTGTATTACCAAGCTATCAGGTTACCTCTGTTAGGACTAGAATGAAGCCTGTTACACTGAACAAACATTATGGTGCAATGGCTACAGAGTGCAGCTTCATTTTCTGCCATGCTATCTATGCCGAGAGGGACCAGCTCCTAGAAGTTGGCACCTGGCACAGGTACACTCGGCCATATTTGGATCAAAATGTGGCGTGTTCAGCAGGGACTGGCTGAATTTTGATCCATGTATTGGCAGGGAGGTTGTAAGGAAGTTGATCTGCCAATCAACTTCTGTACAACCTCCCTGTCGCCTGCAATGCTGATCAGTGTATTCTGATGGCAGGGATCCTCCCTGCTGTCAGAATGCAATAGTACAAAGGGATGACCTCCAATCCACATCAAGTGTGTGGCTGAGAGAATTGAGTCAGGTTTTTTTCGTTCAAGCCGCTGGTGGAAGAACAAAATAAAAACAAAAACCTGACTCATTTACGGGCTGCCCATGGACCTGAGAACTATTCATGGAGTTTGGAGCAGTCTTTCTTTGAAATTCTACCATGAGCATGACATAGTGTCAACATTGCATGGGTGCTACCATCCAACTGATTTTAGAATGAAAAGATATCTCACCACCTGTAGTTCTTAGGGAGGCATCTGCCCATTTGTGGCCACCCTTAAGCCAGCCATACATGATTCATTTTTGTTTTCGTTCAACCCACTGTGCTATTGTATTCTGCTGTTGGGGAGACTTCCCTGCTGACAAAATACATTGATCGGTGTCGCTGTTGATAGCAGGTGGCATTGATTGTTCAGGAAAAACCCAGACATGCTCAAATCAAAGTCAAATGATATATCGACTTATGTACAACCAGCAAGCCCATACATGGATTGAAATTCGGCCGGTCCCTGCTGATCTGGCCAATATTCCATACACGTATGACTGCCTTTACACTTTATGCTTAAGCAGAAATCCCCAGGTCAATTTTTTTAACTTTTGCCAATAGTAAGTCACCAGAAAAAAAACATGCAGAGCGGTGATGGATAACGATCTTAATTTAGGGAGCCTCAAGTGTGGTCCCTGAAATCACCATAGAGCCGTATAAAATAATTTATTGAGTGCATTGCTACTTAAGGCTGTAATACTGCAGACATGCAACTGGAGATAATAAAAGACTACAGGCATGTTATAAAAGATGGTCAGAAACTGCAATGCTACAGCAGATGGTCAGAGACTGCAAAAATGCTATAGGTGTTAAGAGATATCACATATGCTTCTGGAAACAGACTTAGATCCAGTTTAAAGCCAGCCATAGATGGATTGAATCTCAGCTGGTTCAGCAGGGACTGGATGAGATTCGTTCCATCTATGGACAGGCTGATTGTACCTCAGTCGATCCTTCGATCGCCTTGGGTACAACCAGCCTGACAGATTTTTGGCATTCGATTACTGCCTTTGAATTTAGCCAATAGCAGTAATCACTGTATTCTACTAGTCAGGAAGGCTCTCCTGATTGTGTTGATGGGTGAAGCCAGTAATTTTCTTTCCTTCCACCTGTGGTAGAAAGAAATAAAATTGATTAACGACTTCCAGACCGGACACTTTTACCCCCTTCCTGACCAGGGCAATTCAATTTTCAGCTTTCAGCGCTATCACACTTTGAATGACAACTGCGCGGTCATGCAACACTGTACCCAAATTAATTTTTTAGCATTTTTTGACACAGATAAAGCTTTATTTTGGTGGTATTTATTCACCGCTGGGATTAATTTTTTTTGCTATGTAAATGAAAAAGTCCAAAAATTTTGAAAAAAAGTGGTTTTTTTATAAAATTTTGAAAATAAATATTTCATCATAAATCTTGGCCAAAATTTATTCAGTTATCTTTTTAGTAAAAAAAAAAATCCAGATTAGTTTATAACCAAAAATTATAACTTTTAAACATTTTTTTTTTACATTTTTATATTATTTTTTTTTTTTTTTTTTACATACTGTCACCCTAGCAGTACAGTGTCACCATGGTAACACTGTACTACTTGTGGGGGGTGATAAAGATTTTTTTTTTTTACACTGATTGCTTTTACACCCATATAGGATGTAAAAGCAATCATTTCTCTTTCTCTCTGTCTGCATTCTTGCACTCATTGAGAAGTACTGAGTGAGCTGTGATTGGTCACAGCTTGTCACATGGTACAAGGCTGTTGTGAATAGCCTTGTACCATGTGACCTCTGTGATCATTCACAGATTTCACAGGTAGTAAGCAATGTCACAAGTGACATCTTGCTTACTACTTTGCATGTGATCACTGATTGGCCAATCAGTGATCACATGACCGGGACCTCGTACAGAGGTCCCGTCCGACGATCGGTGTTTCACTGTGTCCGGAGAACACAGCGGGCACCGTATCGCGGTGCTGCACGCTCCCAGGGAGCGACCCTGCACTGCCACCGTCCGGCCGTTTATATGCAACGGCCGGTCGGGAAGTGGTTAATATACGGCTTGCCTTAGACTGGAGGCACATTATATGAGTCTGTAAGAGAACACTGCTATACCAGACTATTGAATGCTTCCACGTGTGCACTCCCTACAGCATCCTTTAAAATGACGTGTGCCACATTTGATGGCAAGATCCATTATTAACGATAAAGGGATGGACAGCCTGGAAACTATTTAAGTGTTAAAGAGTTAAACCTAGCCATTTTAATAAGAGAACTCAGTATAAAGTCGATTATTTCTTCATTAGACCCAGTAAGAACCTATATTTTCGGAACACTGTTGGAGGGAGCCCAAGGGCTGTACACTAAGGGCTTGTTTAAAATGCATTATTCTGCACTACCGCACCTGTATGGTGTGAACAGGGCACAGACAAAACCGTTTTCTATATGCCCACTATGCATATGGAGTGGTGTGCTCAAAACATATGGCATGAACAAGGCATAAATGTCAGAGCCATATGTAGCCCCTGAGCTGCAGGTTGGGCACCAACCAAGGATGTGGAGTGTGAATACCACCCATCTAAATATCAAAGCACTGCTTTACCTACAGTGTGTCACTGACCAAGTATTTCTCCATGAACTCTCAGTTCTTCCTCACTCCCTTCCCCTTTATCTGCATCCCAAGTTGGCCAGTGTGCTGGACCATTATCTTAAGAACTGTCCTCTGCAAACCCTCCCATTGAGCACACAGAAGCAGGCACTTTGAGCTACATCAATATGCTCACTCTAGAATGTGCCATTTATAACACTAGAGTGGATATACCTCACAAAATGGTCTTGCACATAAAGAACCTTAAACTTGGCTACATACCACACACATTCATCAAGGACACCACACTTTGGGCAACAATGCCTCAAGTAATCACCTTTAACAATAATAGGTTTGAAGTGAATTTTTAACTTTTCCCATGATTTATCATTGCTTCCAGTAGAGAAACTATTCAAGGAGCCAACGTAATGTGTTATTGGAAAGGTGGGAAGGTAAGAGAATCTGGTGCTTTGCCATGAATAGAAGGAAACTGAACTGTAAGCAAAAGGATTCTTACATGTCTGACACACTGTAGGTGCTTTGGATAGTGGTCTCCGAATATTATTTTAGAATTCATTTTGGGATTAACTGTCAAGACATTGTAACAACTACTTAATGGCATTTTCATGTAATAAGTTCCAGCTTCATATCCATGCATTATGGACACTGTCATATTCACTCTTTATAACTGAGAAGAGGAATTCCCGGGATGTGTTACTATTTTATTTGCTATGTCTGTCTAATATGTACCATATGGCCTTTTTTTTTTTTTTTTTTAAAGCTTTCAGTCGGATTATCACACTATAAAAGTCATACATGGGCTTCAGTACCATCAGGATATAGTTCTACCAATATTAAATGGAATAGTTTAGTATTGATTTGCGGTGGATATGTGGGGATTGTTTTAATGGGGTTTGTGTAATTTCTATTTTAATTTTTGTATGGTGTAATAATAAAGATAGGATCTTAAGATGCACTTTCCAGTAACATCTACTTACCGGTATACATTGAGGTTAGTAGTGTAATTTTGGGTTGATGAAGTCAAGTTGGCAGGCTTAATAAGGCTTTATTAATATTGATCAGTTTTGCCAGCATACCCCATGCTTGGGAGAGTCATTTGCATGTGGTAAGTTACATAGGCCTGAACTGGGATAAGTATGAATGCGGTCGGTGTGTGCGCACGAGCGCATGTACACTCCTGTGACTACATGGATAGGTTAGAAAAAGAGAACTTGTTCATGAAAACGGTCAACCTCCTTAAAAAGCTCCCAGAAGGAGATAACAGAACAGATGAAGAGATATGTAAATATAAAACCAATGGCAAACCTCTTTTTCTTTGTAGCGTCTCTTGCAGGCTGGTTCATCCTCAGAGTCTGCTGAAGCCCCAACGAACTGGAATTCCTCCAACTCTAATGCTTTTGCTTTGGCATTTTCGATTACATGCTTCGGAAAGTTAGCCAGCTCTGCTACATGTATTCCAAAGCTCTGATCGCAGACACCTGCAAGATGATGAAGAGGGAATATACTGTATACAGTGCAGGCAACTGTGTTTTATATCTAGATTTATTTTTTACAATTTAAATTTTAATACAAACGTTTCTCAGACCAATATGGGTTATATAAAGAGTTAGCACAGCTTAGCAAAGCAGCTCAGTGGCATTGCTATGGGGTGCGGACCACAACTGGGTGACAACTGCCTCAGGGGTGACACTGTCCGCATCATTTACCTCTCCTTCCCTTTTCCCAGCGGTCTCCATGGTGATACCCACAGGGTGTGCAGGAAGTCCATATTGGATGGGCACTGTTGATTGGTGGAGGTGGCCGGCAGTGAAGAGGAAGTGGTGGGCGGGGTCCAAGAATCTCTGTGCAAGGAGAGCGGCAGGCAGGAGATGGAGCGGACCCAGGAGAACACTGAATGTCACCGGGGTTGTGTGTCAGGGTTTGGTGTCACCAAATGTAACCAAGGGGGTTGTCACCTGGTGACACCAAACCCTAGTGACACCACTGAAGCAGCTTGATTTGCTGTTTTCATTGTCTGGTAAAACCTTGGACTATACATAGGAAAAAACAAAATTTTCTGATCCTCAAAGGCAATTTCATACTCCCTGAAATATTGATAAACTTGTATGTGGCTGTCTGATAAGGGATAAGTCAAAGTTGTGATTACTCAGAATTCTCTAAACAGGCACATCTGTAAAGTAATCACAATAATGAAGAATTATGTAAAGAAAACTAAGGCCTCCTTTAAAATTGCGGTTCGGATGGGTGGAGAAAAAAAAAACAAAAAACACATGGCTGAGTTGCACCCCCAACCACACCTGTAAGTTTCAAAGACAGAGGTGTACATATGACAGAGCAAAAAATTATCCCCCCCGTCATGCTCGGCAGACAAGACCACCTGTTGAGGCCAACCTTTTCACCTGAATGGGGACACACCACAACGTAATGCCTCTTCACCACTTGTCAAATGCCCTCTGAAGAGCAGTCCATCATAAATCGTTCAGTGGGTACGTAAGGGTAAAGGTGACCCAATACACAATATTCATATTTATTACATTAAAAAATTATTTTTTAATTTTGACTGTCAGAAAGAAAAAAAATATGCACACAACTACTCTACATTTTCTTCAAACCTAAACAGTTAAGGCACTGTGATCCTATACTCACTACAATCAAGAGATGTGCACTGACCTGTGGACTCTGTAGAGTACAATTATCTCTACAATGTAGTGACTTCAGCCACACATAGAGAACATGTAACAGAGAAATCAGCAGGACTGCTTGAACAGTGCATTCCAATTTTAATGTCATTTGACTTGTGCTTTGTAGCTATCCACTCCCAAGCACAATATCTTCCAATGTTAAAAAAAAAGGGGGGGGGAGCGCCTGCAATGTCATTCATTATTTAGGTATAATTGCCAATTCTGTCTTGGGAACTCAATAAAAAACAAAAAGACATCCAAAAGGCGCTGGGGCTTTGATATGAGTTTATACAAAGTAGTGAGAGGGCAAAAACATTTGAACAGCCCACTGGCTCAGATTAGGCTGCTCATGACAGATCCCTGAAAAAAAAAAAAAGTGTATACGTGGAAGGAGCGCAGAACCAAACAATAAGAGTCCAAATTGGTATTGTGCTAAAAAAACAAAACGCCAATGCATTTCGAGGTTCAAAGGAACTCCCCCTTTCATCAAGGCTTAAAGTGGAGCTCCACCCAAAAGGGGAAGTTCCGCTTTAAGGACTGCTCCCCCACTCCCCATTAAGGATTGGCACCTTTGGGGGTGGGGGAGCGGGTACCCAAATTTGACAGGTACCAGCTCCCAATTGTGGTCGGACCGCCTAGGTAATCGGAAATGGAAGGTGTCCCCCTTCCTTCCCACCCCGTGGTCTTCTGGGACACGTGACAGGTCCCAGAAGACTACAGGACCACTAAGGAAGTGCAGCGCTACTCGCGCATGCGCAGTGGGTACCCGGCTGTGAAGCCACAAGCAGTCACAGCCGGGTGCCCACACTGAAGATGCCGGCCTCCAGGAATCCAGGAGAAACGGGCAGCGAGGGACACACCACAGGACTGAGGGACAGGTAAGTGGCTGTTTTTTAAAAGTCAGCAGCTACAGTTTTTATAGATGCTGACTTTTATTTTTTGACAGGATGAGTGGAACTCCGCTTTAGGTAAAAATTAGGATCTTGAATGGACTCAAAATAAGAGCTTCATTACACATGCAGATACTGCTGGCCAGTAATTCTTCCTATCCAGCAATTTGTTTACTTGCACAGATTCAGACAAGAAAACCTTATTTCGGGTCCTTTCAAGGTTCTCAATTTTAACTGAAGCCTTGGTGAAGGGGGAGCTCCTCTGACCCGAAATGCGGTTTTTTTTTTTTTTTTTTTAGCACAATGTTAAAAAATGAATTTGGACTCATCTTTTGGTTTGGCACTTCTTTCGTGTATGCTCTTTTTTTTTTTTTTGCCTGGGAGACACTGCAATGCGATGTATATATTCAAGGGACATATCCCCATGGCCCGGTCCAAAGTGAACTTTAACTTTGACCATAATGAGCCAAGTGAAGGGTTCATTTTGCAGGAGGGATTTTAAGCAGTGTGTTAAAGTAGAAACAAACTCATAAGTGTAAAAATTGTTAGCAGGGGGAGATTTTTTGGCAGAGAGATTCAATTCCAGCACGTGCGCAGTGTATACTCCTGGAAAAGAGGAAGTTGTAATTGCTGTGTGTATGTGCAGGGTTACATCACTGACAGCCCAACTGCCAAAAAGGACTAATACAGGACCTGGAAGAGGAAGTGAAGATTATGCCAAGGGACAAAGCTGTGACTGCAAACCTTGATCTGCATTTGTTAAAGAAGGAGACCCTAGGAGGAAAGTGTACCCTAATGTGCAAGTATGCAGTGCACATTATGACATGAGCCCACCCCTATACAGCAGATCTCCCCTCCAGCGTCCCCATCCAACCACTCGTCATCTTAGTAATTATGGTAATGGAGAAACAATGCTGGATCAGAAATTTTCAGTGGAATAGTTCAGGTTTAAAGTTTTTACGCTTCAAATTTGCACAATGAGGGTTTTCTGGGTAATATTAGCATTATTCTTGGCATGATACTGGAGATTAGGGATGCGCGGAGTCCGTTTTTTTTTTTTGTTGTTTTTTAATCGCCAAGCACAAGTACTTTGCAGGGCGATTTGCGTTGATGCATGCAAATTGCACTTCAAAAAATTGCATGCGATTTGAACAGGAATGCGATTTCTTGTCCGCTGCTGACCAATCAGATGCGGTCTACCCCGAACTGTCACCGCTGCAAGGAGAGGAAAGAAAGCGGCTGGGGTTTCAAATCCCCACCGCTTTCTCTCCTCTCCTACCACTGACACTCAGCATGGGATGTCTGCAGGGAGATTTCCCGCACCGCCCGTGTCAACTCGTGCTATGACAAGCCTGCGTTCACACAGAAGTAGTGGGGATACCGCATACGATTTGAACAGAAATCGCATTCCTGTTCAAATCAAATGCTAATCTCTGCAGTGCAATTTACGTCCATTAATGAAATTAACACGGCAAAGTATCAGTTAAGGTATTGGTAGAATTTTCACAAGTACTCATGAAATTACTCGGTATTGGCATCGATCTGTGTAGCCTCATAAGAGAGCTAAAGGGAACCCGTCATAAGACAAACACCACAGGTGCCCTTTCTGACTTCCCCTTCTGAAGATTCCAGTTACAGTCTGCCATACTGGTCCTATTTACTTCCTGAGTAACTAACTCTGGCTATGTATTCTTAGAAAAACTTGTATTCTCCAACACGGCTCATCTGCATACCTCTTACAAGTCAGTAACTCGCAAAGTGCTGAAGCCAGCCAAACAGCAAAGCAGCTAGGCAACTAACATTTTAATAATCCTCCCATGACAGGTTTATTTTGAAGATTAGGGGGGAGAAGGAAGAGGGAGAAGAGAGGCACCAAACCACCAGTATAGTGCAGTGTAGTTTTATTAAACTGGAACTGCACTGCATCTAAGCACTACAAACCAAAAATGCCATTTAATTCATTGTTAATATTGAAATCAAACTCAACCATCCATCCATGTCTCCATGCTTTATTTTGCTGAGAAATCATTTTGAAAAACACCCTCCCCGGCATTTCTGGCAGTGACCATCTTGAGTAAGGGCAGGTGATTCATGTAGCATTTACTTCCTGGAGTACATATGCCCTATGGAGGCATGGCTTTGTCCTCCTAAACACGTTCCTATTGGCTCACAGCATTCCTGCTCCTGACAGCTCCACTGGGCTTCCCTGGCAGCTCTGCTGGTCTCAGCTCAGGCATGGCCTGCTCCTTGGTGATCCCAGCAGCTTGGATCCTTTAAGGATTTCCCTATCGGCTGCAGACTTTCACTTCCCATGCTTCACTAATCAAGATGCTTGTGAGTGATACCTTGTTTTTCTATGTTTGTTGACTAAGCCCTGGTTCACACTGAATGTGACTTGTAGTGCGATTTCAAAGCCTCAGGTTAGTGCGATTTCAGGTGCAACTTGCCTGATATTTGTGCAACTTCATGTCGCACCTACAATTGTCAAAAATAGTGCAGGAAATATTTTCAAAATCAGTGCGACTCCTACGGTTCCATTGTCGACAATAGGGTTCGACTTGTCATGCGATTTGGAACTGTCAATAAATGTTAATAGCACTTCACTATTTGCAGTTTGGAGCCTCCTTCCCCCTTCCCTCTCTTAGTGTTCGGTTTCTCAACCCGTTTGGAGAGGCAGCCTTCCCAGCCAGCTAGTTCAGTAGCTGATTAATTAGTCAGATTCATACTTCCGGGATTATGGTTTTAGTTTGATGCTTTTCTTACATTTTTTGTATATATTTACACAGCATTTCATTCATTGTGGTGTCCCATACAAGAATCCCCAATAGACAGTATAACATATAGGCGTCTCTTATTGGATCCCACAGCCAATATATTGTCCCACTTACACTACCCTGTCAGATTGTACCAATCCTTTCTTTGGCAACCTGTGATGCTGATGGTCGGAGTTCTGTGTTCACTTTAAAGGTTAATAGGCAAACACCTAGGGCAAGCGTTCTTTAGTATTTCTGTAAAGACAAAACGAGTTGCAAAGCACAAACTAATATAGGTGTACTTTATCTCTCTCCTGAGGTCAAGACAGCTATAAAGAACAGTCTATAAAACCAGTCTACATCTGATTATACCGTGCCCCAAAGGCTGTACTATAATCCAGTGACATTTAATTACATGGCCAGCTAAGCAGCACTAGAGCACTAAATTATCAAAATCATCTCCAGAATTACAGCAGAACTGAGACCTGTCCTCATAAAATGGTTATTTCCCATAAGATTTGATAGGATTCCATTTTCTTCTTCAAGAATATAGGTTCATTTGTGTATACCTTGCCTCCGGCAAAGCAGTTATTCTGCTTTGATCTACCACAATGTGTCCCTGTGGCCAGTTCTAGGAGAAATTGCATGCTAGTAACAGTGCTGGCCCTCACAAAGTGCTGCCCATGTCAAGAGGTCAAGAAACTGCACTTAAAGAGAAAACAGTCCCGATTTCAAATTATTTATGATAAATTGGATTTTTGTACTGTAAAACACTTTTCTTGGAGTCCATTAGGGGACACGGGAAGTCTTTCCTGTGTTTTCCAAGCTTTCAGCATTGTAGTCTCACAGACTCTGAGATACCCCATCCAATAAAATTTTGGCTGCAACAGCCATGCCATTAAAGCCAGTGACTGAAGCTGGATGGCAAAATCGGGACAGAATGCAGATGCCCAGGACAAGGCCCTTGGTACATTTCGTCAGGTTGGTGTACTGCATGACACTGGGCCAATTGAGCGCAATAAGGAACACCAAAAGGCCCTCCATCTCAACCTTGCAGAGTAGATGAAGAGGTTTCATGGGAGGAATATGGATCAGTGTGTACTGATCTCAGAGTTACCAGAGCATCCACTGTTTCCAACAGTGGATACCTGCACCTGGATACAAACCTTTCCATTCTTTTTCTGAACCTGGATGCCAGGTGGTCCACATCCAAAGTCCCTCACCTGTCCAGGACAGGATCTGCTCTACCCTGTTTGCTGCAGGAAGACTTCCTCCCTGCTGGCTGACATGCTATTCACTGTGGCTTTATCTGGTTGAATCTACATTGAATGGACCTCCAATATGCTGGTCCATCAATGAAGGTAACAGTCAAATCACCTGAAGCTCCATGATGTTTATTGTAAGACAAGTTTCCTCTGATGATCAACTACCCTGCGTTGACAGGGTGCCCAGGACTTTTAATCCAATAAGCTGCTGTCCAGCATGAGAATGTAGCAAAACACAGAAAGAAAGTACTTCATTGACTCCAGAGCTGGATTCCTGAGCCCCCTAGCCAGTGATATCATGGTCCTTTGTGTCCACCGAATTGGCCTGTCCAGAAACAGGACTCATTTATCCCATGATAACAGAATGTTTTATTTCACTCCTGACCTCTGCAACTCAAAGGAAACTGCCTCAGGCCCAAGACTCATGTAGTCAGTCTGCTTCTGGTTTGAAGAGTTTGAGCCTCACATGATAGAACTGGAAGATTCTTCTGGGGAAGGTACACATAGGATGTGTCTAGGACCAGACCCAGATACTCCAAGCAATGTCAGTCCCAGCAACAATTTTCTGAGTGCAGTCTTCTCAGGTGGAGGGAGATGATGGCAAATCTTGTGGATTCTATTTGGAACTTTTGAGCCTGAGTGAAAACATTTAGAGACTCTAACTTAACAGAACTATTACTTGCTATGTCCAATCCAGCAGAGTCTGGGGGATGTGGGACAGTCCAAATGCCAGGCCTGAGGATGACTGTGCCAGATAGCTGCTAAATAGAGGGAGAGTCTTGACATTTACTGAAGCTGCAGGGCCACATAGGAGGTTCCACGTTGCTTGGAGCTTAGTCTTCCCACTCACAGTTTTAGTCTGGGACTGTCGAGATGACCATCAAGCTTAAATTTTGGCAATACTGTGCTGTTAGAGAGTGAACAGCTGAGAAATTGAAGGACTCAAAGTTGCTGGTGGTTTTTTCTGGATGTATGTGCCATATTTGATAAATTCATGAGATTTACTATTGGAGAGAGAGATGACCTGGCAGTCCATATCGGAGATTGAGTAAATGGAGTACCAATTCCCTAGAAGGAGCAATGCAACAGTATTGAGCACATTTAGCTGTTCTATTTTTATAGACAGCAACACAGTTTGGTGAGTGTGTATTTCTACTTAAGGTGGAGGCACGGCACTATGGACAAGCTTTTTGGTGAAGGATTGGCTAAAAGTGGTCTTTGGATCACCTAACCATTGGACATTTACATTATTGTTTTATATTATAGTCACAGTCTTAGAAGGACAAAGATATAATGTGCACGGGTGTAACACTTTTCCTCATTATTTTTGTTTGAGCGCTGCATTTTTGAGGGAGCGTTATATATAGAATTACATTTAACTATTTGTAGAGTATCATTGCACCATTATTATAGATTTTGCACATATTAATATACAATTTCTTTAGATGAGTCTGCTATATACACATTTCTGTGATTTATTTGTAGGTATTATATACACATTTCTGTGATTTTCTGTGGGAATTTTTTGCCACTTCACTGTGCGGTGATTTGGTACTTATATTTTATTCTTATTGCCAATGTCCAATCCTCCTGCAGTTGTCAACATAACATGAAAATGTAAAGGATAAGTTAATCTTTTGGTGAAAAATAACAAATGCACATTTTTTTTGCAGGTTAAAAAAAAATGTGTATTTGTTACTTTTATCCAAAGGAACCTGGAAAGCAGTAGATCGCTGACGCCATGTAGGTCTCCCGCAGACCTGTCAGAATATCTGCTAGCCGTACGGGATGTACAGTCAAGCAATATACAGTCAGGAAGCTTCAATGAACTACCATGGAGATCCACAGCACCGTGGTAGTTCAATGAAAAATGCAAGCTACAAGAATTGCACCCTGACCACCCACATGCAGTAACTAATTCTGATGAATGAAAAGTTCCCTGAGATTTTGGGTGCATAGCACTCACAATAAGGCTCACCTCTCTGCAGTTAGGGGTGTTTTAGATCCATTTAACATGGGTTATTAATCCATATGAAGGAAATGCAGTGCTGAAAACAGCATGAATGATGCAGCAAAATTTTATCATGCAGCACTACAACTTAAATGTGAAAGTAGCCTGAAGGCATAAAGTGCTCACATCTTATGCTGAAATGTAATGGTATCCACAAGACAGCAGATGACAGTCACCTGGTTTATCAGCTTTAGATAGAACTGTGAGAGGAGTGGGAGTCTAGTCTGTGAGTGGTCCCAGATGCAGCCAGCCTTTTACTGTTGGAGGGGGTGTATGCAATTGGTTAGACAAATCTGCGCATATAGAACAGCGCTGCTCACTAATGTCTGATCCAAAAGATGAAATATCTAGAAAATATACAAAAAAAAAATAGAAAAATCCACTTGTGGAAAATTGTGCAAAATATTGTGCAAAAAGCTGATCTAATGTAACAAACCCTCCTATACCTCTAATTCGCATATAATATAATCTATGGCTAATACCGAACGTTCTTTCTCATCACATGTAAATATATGGAATATTATAAATTATAAAGTGATTAGTGCAATCAAATAAAGTGCAAGAGATGTGTCCATTAAATGACTATAGATGTAATCACATCATCACAAAATCCAATATAACTCCTTGTGTCCATCCAATATTTTAAATGGTTTTACACAATGGAGGCTCCTTCTCCCCCTTTTTTCCTATGAGTGGTATATCAATTTAAGAAGTCCTTGAAGATAGGATTCCAGGCTGCAGACTGTCACTCTCAGAGCAACAAGTGCTTATGCTGGTCTATAATTTCACCAGCATATTGCTCTTGTGAGTTTATCTAATTTATCTGGTGGTGAACAGAGCACATTTTCCTGGTGGTGAACAGAGCACATTTTCTTGGTGGTGTCATTGGCATAGTGGAACTTGCACCACATACAGCACTTTACCATTGAGGAACTTCACGGATTGGATGGACACAAGGCGTTATGTAGGATTATGTGATGATGCGATGTCTATAGTCATTGAATGGACACATCTCTTGCACTTTATTTGATTGCACTAATCACTTTAAAATTTATAATATTGTTCCATATATTTACATGTGATGAGAAAGAATGATATGTATTAACAGAAACAACACCTCCTGCGCTCAGGGACCCAGATCAAGGGTGGATGGGTGGGAAAACCACTTGTGGAAGTTCGTCCACCAATGGATGAAAGGATGTGCAGCTCTTAACAAGGCTGGGGAAGCCCAATCAGTACTGCAAAGATTTACCTTCAACTATGTAGTGCAAGAGCCTGCCTAATTGGAAACATTTGAAAGTGTTGTTAGGTTTGACCTCCTATTATATGGTTTTTGGTAAATCTAAACCAAATTTATCATTTTATCAGGATCCATCCAGATGCCTGATCACCAGCTGGCTCAGGCTTTCAATGGGCAGCTGAGAGCCTGAACCAGTTGCTCACCCATCCTCTGCAGCCAGGTGCTCCAGTGAACTCTGGATGGGCAATGTAGAGAACAGCGACTGACAGCCACCTGTCTGTACCGAGATGACAGAAAAAAGAGCGATCAGTGGTCATGTGATTACTCAGGCTTACAGCCGGTGGGAGACAGCTACAGCATCAGATCAATGCTCCAGCCTGGAGGCATTTTTTTTTTTTTTGCACCCCAAACTTCTCCTTCTACGTATAGCCATGTAAGTTTGCTACTGCATCTTTTATGTCTCTTCTAAATTAATCCTCAAATATAGAGAATGATGTAAGAAGCAGCAGCAAGAACAACTGACATTGGAGGTGATTAGAGAAGGCATTTATGACACATTTCTGGCAGTGTAGATGTACTCAGGAGGTATGCATCAAATTCATGAAACCTGTGTGACATTTACAATGTGGTTTCCGACAAATTTGCGTAGCTCTTGTTTTAGGGTATTTGGCAATAACTGCAGCAAATACAGAAATACCGCCATACTGTTGCTAAGGAAAGTGGAGTTAAATGAGAACCCTTCCATGCTGGAGTATGGTGGTTACGTTGCATATTTATGAAGAAATTAATATTTGTAATGAGTGTCTATGGCACACTGTATGGATTTCACAGATTGAGTCTTCCTCACCTTTCTTGACTCTGTAGAGCATGGTCAGGGTGTCATCTGTTGTAAGTGCCGTGACATGTAAATTGTTCACAGTTGGCACCTGATCAAGATCTCAAGAAAATTGTATAATGTATGGCCAGCCTAAGAAGGGACAACCTTCGAAACGCATCAGCGGAACTTTGAGAGTCTCCCTCCTGATGTGACTCGCACTTGTACTTCAATGCTCCTTTGAGGATCTTATACGCTTGTTTTACTTCTTTGTTTGTGAGTATATATCTCATTTTACTAAAATCACAGTTTATTGAGGTAATGCGCAAGGTTGGTGCGCTCTTTTTGTTTTACAACGATATGTATTAGGGTGCTTTGCTTTGTGTGCTTTGGGGCTGTTTCTCCGCAAAGGGACCAGGATGACTAATCCATGTACAGGACAGAATGAATGGGGCCATGTATCGTGAGATTTTGAGTGCAAACCTCCTTTCATCAGCAAAGGCATTGAAGATGAAACGTGGCTGGGTCTTCCAACATGACAATGATCCCAATCATACCACCCGGGCAACGAAGGAGTGGCTTCGTAAGAAGCATTTCAAGGAGTGGCCTAGCCAGTCTCCAGATCTCAACCCCATAGAAAACCTTTGGAGGGAGTTGAAAGTCCGTGTTGCCCAGCGACAGCCCCAAAACATCACTGCTCTAGAGGAGATCTGCATGGAGGAATGGGCCAACATACCAGCAACAGTGTGTGCCAACCTTGTGAAGACTTACAGGAAACGTTTGACCTCTGTCATTGCCAACAAAGGATATATAACAAAGTATTCAGATGAACTTTTCCTATTGACCAAATACTTATTTTCCACCATAATTTGCAAATAAATTCTTTCCAAATCAACCAATGTGATTGTCTGGATTTTTTTTCTCATTTTGTCTCTCATAGTTGAGGTCTACCTATGATGCCAATTTCAGGCCTCTCTCATCTTTTTAAGTGGGAGAACTTGCACAATTGGTGGCTGACTAAATACTTTTTTGCCCCACTGTAACTGACCCAGTCACCGAACAATAGGTCTTAAGAACAATAGGTATACAAACACTCAGGTTAACATCAGGTGATGTTAGCAAGTACAGAGAACAGAAAGTGTCAGCCGTCTCAGGGAAAACCACTGACATTGGCTGGAATGCACTCAGTTCACCTTCACCTGTCACATGCCCTGACAGACACTCAAGCTAAATTGTCTGGCTCAGGCAAAGAAGGTAAAGGGGAAAACAAATATTTTGTAAGTATAAGGCTACGTTCACACTAGCGTTGTGTGCAGGCAGCAGAGAGGCGTTTGGGAAGCGTTTTTACCGCTTCCCAAACGCCTCTGACAATTTTGCACATTGCAGCACATGGTGCTGTTCTAACGGGAGCATTAGCGTCGTGTCGCGGCAAAACAGACGCCTCTGGTCGAGTCAGGAAGCGTTGAGAGCCCGCTATTCTAGTCTATGGTGCCGCTCCGCAAACGCCCGGCCGGCGTTTGCGGCGTGGTTGCGGAGCGGTAACACCATTTAAACTTCATTATAGGCGTTTGCAGAGCGTTTTTAATGCTCGGCAACTGCCTAGCAACCGCCGCTAAACAGCACATGCAGCGTTTGCAGAGAGTTTGCTGAGCGTTAAAAAACGCTTTGCAAACGCCGGACCAACGCTTACCAAATGCTATAGGGGCGTTTGGCAAGCGTTGGTAAAACAGTCAAGTGTAAACGAGCCCTTAGAAGTCATTTAAAACGAAAAAATTCTGATTCTTGAATAAACTCAAGTGTAACTGTTCCTATTTATACCGGAGTCCTGACATCTAGAATAAACCCTGCACACCAGTCTGTCAGCTACTGCAGTCCTGAGAAAACTCAATTATCAGCAGGTCTTAAACAAACAGATCAATGAACACTGCACCAACATGGCTTTACTATAATGCTGCTAGACACCCCCAAAGCAAACACTTCGATCTTATTGACAAGTTCAGTATTACTGCTACATTGATCTGCAGCTCAGAATATGGCTGGAGGATTTCTGAACCAACATAAAAACATACCTACCTGGACTTCAGGTGGATTGGAGGAGCAAGCACTCTTTAGGGAAAATTATTTAGGAATAAACCCCCCCCCCCCCAACACACCTCTGAACAATTGGATCATGAAGAATTATAAAGCAGATATGGTCAATAAAGAGAATCTGTCACTTTGCCCATTCAAAGCAGCCAATCCCTTGGACAGAACAATGTCACAAAAGGTCATTTGCCCAGCATAAGCTGCAACACAGAACTCACACAGGGTTTAGACTCCAAGCCCCTGCCAGGGATGGAGTGGGGAGCCATGACAGGTAAAAATCAGTGGGTGGGAGGGTGACCTATTAAGAGAACCTGTCATTTTGCAGTTCGACTCCAGAGCTCCTCCCTTGGTAAACATTAAAGTAACATTAAACCTTCAAATTTTAATAACAAACATGTTATACGTACCTGCTCTGTGCAATGGTTTTGCACAGAGCAGCCCCGATCCTCCTCTTCTTGTGTCTCCCGCCGGTGCTCCAGGCTCCTCCTCTGCGGCGAGTGCACCCATGGAAAGCAATTTTTTATGGGGGCACCCGTGCAAGCTATTTCCTGAGCCACCCTATCTGCGTCTATTGACAGAGACCAGGCAGCCCGGCACCCAATCCCTCCCCACATCCTCGTCACAGAATTTGATTGACATTAGCGGCAGTCAATGGCTCCCGCTGCCATCAATCTGCCCTCTACTCTCGTGTACGTCGCTGGATCGGATCGAGCTCAGGTAAGAACAAGTGGGGGCTGCGGGAATCCAGCAGCACAGAAGATTTTTTACTTTAATGCATCAAGGCTTTAAAACTACTTTATATAATATGTTCAACACTTTAAGTGTTTGGCTACTTTTTTTTTTTTAACATTTTGGAATAAATAATAAAAAATAAAATGGATTTATTCATTTTAAGTTTTCTGTGCACTGGAAGAGTGCAGGTTCAACAAATTTGACTGCGCAAAGATGTACTGTACATTCATTCCAAATAGCATCCCAATGCAGATACACAATGTATACAAACAGATCTGTGCATCACAGAGTATGCTTGGTGTGTTGTGGTGAACTGACAAAAAATATTTTCTCTCGAGCTATTCGCTAAGAGCCATCTGGCTGAAGCCCAATGTCTCCTGACGTCACAGAGCTGCTCCAGGCTCCGGAAGGATCCCGGCCAGATGCCTGATCACCAGCTGGCTCAGGCTTTCAATGGGCAGCTGAGAGCCTGAACCAGTTGCTCACCCATCCTCTCCAGCCAGGTGCTCCAGTGATGGGCAAAGTAGAGAACAGCAACTGACAGCCACCTGTCTGTTCCGAGATGACAGAAAAAAGAGCGATCAGGGGTCATGTGATTACTCAGGCTTACAGCCGGTGGGAGACTGCTACAGCATCAGATCAATGCTGCAGCCTGGAGGCATTTTTTATTTTTTTTACACCCCAAACTTCTCCTTCTACGTATAGCCATGTAAGTTTTCTACTGCATCTTTTATGTCTCTTCTAAATTAATCCTCAAATATAGAGAATGATGTAAGAAGCAGCAGCAAGAACAACTGACATTGGAGGTGATTAGAGAAGGCATTTATGACACATTTCTGGCAGTGTAGATGTACTCAGGAGGTATGCATTAAATTCATGAAACCTGTGTGACATTCACAATGTGGTTTCCGACAAATTTGCGTAGCTCTTGTTTTAGGGTATTTGGCAATAACTGCAGCAAATACAGAAATACCGCCATACTGTTGCTAAGGAAAGTGGAGTTAAATGAGAACCCTCATTGTGGAGTATGGTGGTTACGTTGCATATTTATGAAGAAATTAATATTTGTAATGAGTGTCTATGGCACGCTGTATGGATTTCACAGATTGAGTCTTCCTCACCTTTCTTGACTCTGTAGAGCATGGTCAGGGTGTCATCTGTTGTAAGTGCCGTGACATGTAAATTGTTCACAGTTGGCACCTGATCAGCCAGAGCGGTTAGTTCATGGAAGTGAGTGGCAAACAAACAAAACGCCTGGATTTTAGTAGAGATGTACTCAGAGATTGCCCAGGCCAAGCCAAAACCGTCATAGGTGGAGGTGCCTCTGCCCAGCTCGTCAATGATGATCAGAGAGTTCTCGGTTGCTGATCTGTAAGATAAAATATAAAGACTCAGCTTCTCTGTACCAAGAAAGACAAATAAGAGAACATAGGGACTCTAAATATAGCCTGTTTTTCTATTGTGATTTAATGAAGGTGACCTTAATTTTTTTTCCATTTTCTGTTAGAACAGGCCAGCTTTCAATAATTGTATGTAGAACAAAAAAAAATTTTGTTTTATTGGTCTCACCTACAAATTATTAAATCTAATGCGGTGTCATGGATTGAAATCGACAGCCATGACATTCACCCTGAATTCCTTGCACATGCCTTCTGGCACAGAATACAGTGCCTTGAACAAAATATTCATACCTCTTGAAATTTTCCACATTTTGTCATGTTACAACCAAAAACTTAAATTTATTTTATTGGGATTTTATGCGATAGACCAGTGGTCTCCAAACTGCGGACAGATGTGGCCCTTTGCCTACCTCTGTCTGGCCCTTGGGACACTATTCCATCCACAACTGACACCAATGATGGGGCGCTATTCCTCTCACTGACACCAATGATGGGGCACTATTCCTCTTACTGACACCAATGATGGGGCACTATTCCTCCCACTGACACCAATGATGGGGCACTATTCCTCCCACTGATACCAATTATGGGGCACTATTACTCCCACTGATACCAATGATGGGACACTATTCCATCCACAACTGACACCAATGATGGGGCGCCATTCCTCCCACTGACATCAACGATGGGGCACTATTCCTCCCCCTGATACCAATGATGGAGCACTATTCCTCTCACTGATACCAATGATGGGGCACTATTCCTCCCACTGACATCAATGATGGGTTACCATTCCTCCCACTGACACCAACAATGGCTTTCTTCCATAAAGGCTGGATTTGTGGAGTGCATGACTAATAGTTGCCCTGTGGACAGATTCTCCCACCTGAGCTGTGGATCTCTGCAGCTCCTCCAGAGTTACCATGGGCCTCTTGGTGACTTCCCTGTTTAATGCTTGTCCGGCCTGAGAGTTTAGGTGGACGGCCATGTCTTGGTAGGTTTGCCATACTCTTTCCATTTTCAGATGATGGAATGAACAGTGCTCCATGCAATGTTCAAAACTTGGGATATTTTTTTTATAACCTAACCCTGCTTTAAACGTATTCACAACTTTATCCCTGACCTGTCTGGTGTGTTCCTTCACCTTCATGATGCTGTTTGTTCACCAATGTTCTCTAACAAACCTCTGAGGGCTTCACAGACAGATGTACAGATTAAATTACACACAGGTGAACTCTATTTACTAATTAGGTGATTTCTGAAGGCAATTGGTTCCACTAGATTTTAGTTAGGGGTATCAGAGTAAAGGGGACTGAATACAAATGCACGCCACACTTTTCAGATATTTGTAAAAAAAAATTGAAAACCATTTTTTCAATTTCCTTCCACTTTGTGTTGGTCTATCACATAAAATCCCAATAAAATACATTTAAGTTTTTGGTTCTAAAATGACAAAATGTGGAAAATTTCAAGGGGTATTAATACTTTTCCAAGGCGCTGTAAGAAGCAGGCATCCAGTTATAAATGGAAAGTAGATAGTGTGTTGCAATTCTTTTCTCATGTCAGTATGTTCACTGTCAGCACATGTAAACTGCAGAATCAGATTGGATCCTAGAGCTGCCCCTTCCTTTCCTAGATGACAATTTGACTGGGGAGGGGGTCATTAAAGAAAATCTGTTATGCCCTTCAATGGCAAAGCAAAAATGTCTTTAAAGAAGAATTCCAGGTATGGTAGTTTTTATACAGTTACTCTATATTGGTCCAGCAATATATATACACACCATACCTGTGGGATCCCTCTAGAAGCTGGAAATGACTGTAGTAGTCACTGCTACTCCAGTGATCTCCACTAGCTTCTGGTTCCTGTTCCAAGCAGCTGCCCTGCTGCATTCTGAACACAGGTGGTTGGCCGCGCAGCACGGGCGCCATTCAGGGCACATTTTCTCAATGAATGCAAAATGTTCTTTGATCAGACAAAGTGAAGCTTTGTATTCACTGAGAAAATGAAGCAGAGTGGCTGACTTCCTATGTTCAAAACTACAGCAGGACAGCTGCTTGGTATGGGAACTAGAAGATAGTGGAAATCTTTGAAGCAGTGGTGACTACTACAGTGATTTCCAGCTTCTAGAGGGATCCCACAGGTATGGTATAAGCATCGTTACATTTTTCCAAGCTGGGCCAATGTAGCTATACCTGGAATTATTCGTTAAGCCATCTACTAACTCCTAAATAATATAACGGGTTCACTTTAAACTGTATGTAAACCCCTAACAACAAACTCATCTTATTTGTTCTGTTTTGGTCTCCTACATTTGAAATCATTCTGTTATATCTGTTCAATAAGTGCTTCTGCATAGAATCCATTATTTACCTGCAATGGAAAAGATGATTTATTACAGAGGAAGAGTAACTACCAATATGTGAAATTTGAATGACGTATGTAAGCTATGCCCACTATGCATGCACATGCTTGCAGTTCATTGTGCGTTCCATCTCCGGGCTTCCAGCAATATAGGCGCCGACCAGCTCTCTCAGAGCATGCCAGGCACCTACTCATCTCAGAGATTACCTCTTCACATAACTTTCTCATCCCAGCAATGACTTTGGCACATGACGGACCAGACTCCCTGGCTTACAGCTTTTAACAAATCATTTACACGTGAGTTGCCTAACCTATACTATATTGCAAATTGGTCGGTCTGCCTTTACACGAACATGAACTTTAAAAGGCATCCCAGTCTTAGTCCGTAGGGTTCAATATTGAGTTGGCCCCGCCCTTTGCAGCTATAACAGCTTCAACTCTTCTGGGAAGGCCGTCCACAAGGTTTAGGAGGGTGTCTATGGGAATGTTTGACCATTCTTCCAGAAGCACATTTGTGAGGTCAGGCACTGATGTCGGACGAGAAGGCCTGGCTCACAGTCTCTGCTCTAATTCATCCCAAAGGTGTTCTATCAGGTTGAGGTCAGGACTCTGTGCAGACCAGTTAAGTTCCTCCACCCCAGACTCCCTCATCCATGTCTTTATGGACCTTGCTTTGTGTACTGGTGTGCAGTCATGTTGGAACAGGAAGGGGCCATCTCCAAACTGTTCCCACAAACTTGGGAGCATGAAATTGTCCAAAATGCCTTGGTATGCTGACGCCTTAAGAGTTCCCTTCACTGAGGGGAACTAAAGGGCCAAGCCTAACCACTGAAAGACAACCCCACACCATAAACCACCATCCACCAAACTATACATTTGGCACAATACAGTCAGGCAAGTACCGTTCTCCTGGCAACCGCCAAACCCAGACACGTCCATCAGATTGCCAGAGAAGCGTGATTGGTCACTCCAGAGAACACGTCTCCACTGCTCTAGAGTCCAGTGGCGGTGTACTTTACACCACAGCATCTGATGCTTTGCATTGCACTTGGTGATATTAGGCTTGGATGCAGCTGCTCGGCCATAGAAACCCATTCCATGAAGCTCTCTACACACTGTTGTGCTAATCTGAAGGCCACATGAAGTTTGGAGGTCTTAAGCCATCGACTCTGCAGACAGCTGGCGACTTCTGCGCACTGTGTGCTTCAGCATGTGCTGGCCCTGCTCTGTCATTTTACGTGGCCTACCACTTGGTGGCTGAGTTGCTGTTGTTCCCATTTGCTTCCACTTTGTTATAATACCACTAACAGTTCACCGTGGAATATTGAGTAGCCAGGAAATGTCACGGATGGACTTATTGCACAGATGGCAACCTATCACGGTACCATGCATCAATTCACTGAGGTCTTGAGAGCGACCCATTCTTTCACAAATGTTTGAAGCAGTCTGCATGCCTAGGCACTTGATTTTATACACCTCTGGCCATGGAGGTGATTGGAACACCTGAATCCAATGATTTGGAGGGATGTCCTAATACTTTTGGCAATATTGGTGTATAACATAAAATTTTTTGTTTTCTAAAAGTCTACACTTAGAGGCGCTGTCTTCTTTCCTTTTAGTGTGCATATCCAGAGTCAGCTTCGACTCTCAGCTCAGCTTACCCTCAGTGGATGGACTAACTTTGACAACTATCCAGAATTATTTGCCTCTTACTCAATGCACCTATAATTACACTTTTATTTATGCCCACATTTGCATTATTTTCAGTACAGCCCTTGTATATTCTCCTCTTTTCCGAACAAATGGTCTCTGCTGTTTGTCCTCACATCACCCTTGATTAGCTACTATCTTTTTGACCCTTTGGCTCTGCGATACCTCTAGAATGGAGTGGGGCTGAGTTGGGTGTGTTTAGTATTCTTCAGCAGTTAGTCCTAATTGAAGAGAATCTCTTGGTAGCTTTTATATTTTTGATTGACAGAAAGCTGCACACAGGAGCTCACAATAAGGAAGACATGGCAAAGCTAAACACATCATTAAAAAAAATCTAATGCTGTATATATTCTCATCGGTGTCAGCAGAGTGACTGGACCTGTATGATTTCCTCTGATTTAAAGACGTGTTTAACATTTTGCTTCAGCAGTGAGTGTCTTCTTTGACAGCACCAAGTATTCTACACTGTATTCTGCTTCCACTCTCTAATTAGGTTAAAGCTTTAGTCCCCGGTCACACCGTGATCGTTTCAGATCGCATGACACGTCGCACCCCATTGTCCACAATGGAAGCGGTCAAATCAGTGCGACTGACTCCACTAGAGTTGCACTGATTTTGAAAGTAGCTCATGCAATACTTTTTGCAAGTTCAGCTGCGGCTTGCATAGATTTCAGTGCTAAAGTCGCACAGACGTCTTCCAAGTCACACTGACATCTGACTTTGAAATCGTGCAAATTCAAGTGAAGTCGCACAATTTCAAAGTCGGATTCGGTGCAACCAAAGACTAATCTAGAAGATCTGTGATGGACATGCATGGGATAGTCTACAGCTCTAAGATGTTGAAGGGAAGGCGCAAGTAGGTATATATAAAGAGATAATTACAACGGAAATAAACTACTGTCCATCAGCTAGTAAGTGAGCTGGGAATTTTGTTTGTTTTATGACATGCGTCGTCCTTCCTTTTGCTCTTTGCTGTAAAGGCCAGTTATAGGTTGGGGTGGTTACCATTTGTTTGTACTGTTGGTGAATTTGTGAGGGGACGCACGGAATACCTTCGCTGCCATTGCTGAGTGTCCATTGCATCCCTATACCTTTACTCTAGGTTCACACCTAAGCATTTTCCACAGCATTTTGCAGAAATGCACTACAGTTCATTTAACACGATTTCCTACGGGACACATTCACATCTCTGAGTTTCCAACCGGTGTGTTTTTTTGGAAAGGGTCAGGGCCTTTTTTAAACGCAATAAGTTGCGTCTTTGGTTCTATAGACTTCAATGGAGATGCTGCAGAAAAGCATGTAGTATGTTTTTGATGAGTTTTAATTTACAAGAAAAAAAAAGCAAAAAATGCAATTCGCACCGCAAAAAGCACTGCATAAACAGATCAAATGCAAACTGCATAGGTGTGAATCTAGTCTTAAGGAGGTTTGGGCTCCCTCCAGGCATACCTGCCCTTAATCTATCCATTATTATGTATGTGCTCCAACTTTGGAGACTCTCAGTTAGGACTGCAGTACACTGGGTGCCGTGGCCCTGCAGTTTACGCATATGTTTGAAAATGTGTGCACACTAAACCCCTTGTTTTAACGTGAACTATTAGGGAAATTCGGTTTGCTGCAGGCTGGCAAGTAAGCTGGGAGCATTTTTTTTTTTCTTCCTGTTTTATGACATCCTGCTAACTAGTAAACTGCCTTTTATTTCCTCCATCAGCTCCTCCCCCACAGCTATTACCTTTTGTATCACTCAACCCTTCCTCCTAGATTGTAAGCTCAAAACGAGCCGGGCCCTCTGTTTCCTCTTGTACCAAATTGTATTGTAACTGGAATGTCTACCTTCATTTTGTAAAGCGCTGAGCAAACTGTTGGCGCTATATAAATCCTGTATAATAATAATGACATGCATTGTCCTTCCATGTGCTCCTTGCTGCAAAGGCCAGTTATAGGCCTACATATACATATTATACATATCAGACTGGATGTTGCTCCACTTCCTCAAACTGAACCTTTCCAAAACCGAGCTCCTAATTTACCCCCTAGCCCACGCGCCCCCACCCTCTCCATCACGACCAACAATGCCACCATCAGTCCCACCCCGCAAGCCAAAGTCCTAGGTGTCACTCTAGATTCAAACCTGTCCTTCCAACCCCATGTCCAATCTTTAGCAAGCTCATGCAGGCTCCACCTCCGCAACATCTCCAAAATACGTACGTTCCTAACCCCAGACACTACTAAACTCATTCACTCCCTTATTATCTCACGTCTGGACTACTGCAACTCTTCCTCACCGGCCTACCTCATCACAGACTATCCCCGCTTCAGTCTATCCTGAACTCAGTGGCCAGACTCATCCACCTTACCAAGCGCGCCTCTTCTGCCACTCTCTGTCATTCCCTCCATTGGCTCCCAATTGCCCAACGCATCAAATTCAAACTACTAACACTGACATACAAGGCCATTCATAACTCTGCCCCAAACTTTCTCACCTACCTGATACCCAAATACCACCCTACCCGTGCTCTTCGCTCCTCACAAGACCTCCTACTTTCTAGCTCCCTGGTCTCCACCTCCCACGCCCGACTGCAGGACTTCACCCATCCTCTGGAACTCACTACCCCAATCCATCAGACTGTCACCTACCGTCCTCACCCTTAGGCGCACCCTGAAAACCCATCTCTTCAGGGAAGCCTACCCCACTCTCACCTAAAAACCGACCTCCTCCACTCCTACCACTCCATCCCCCACAGCCACTTCCTCCTGTGCCACTATCCCCTCCCTCCTAGATTGTAAGCTCGAAAGAGCAAGGCCCTTGAACCCCTCGTGTATTGTTTGTTGCTGTATTGTCTCATGTTCTGTTCCCCACTATAATGTACAGCGCTGAGCAAACCTTTTTGGCGCTATATAAATACTGTATAATAATAATAGGTTGGGATGGTTGCCGTTTGTATCATCTGCTATAATAACCTTGTACTTATTGTGTACAGCTAGCTAGCCATCCGTTCTGACAGTGTCCCCTGTTCCCTGAGATTTACAGAGACTCCCATTCTTTGAGGCTTAATTTTTTTTATCTTGGGTAACAAAGCCCTGCTTACAGATGCATCAAAACTCTGAGGACTTGGACTGTTCAGTGCAAATGCATATCCCACCCAACACCACTGCATGAAAGATTATGGAGGTTGACTTAAGCCTAGTACACACAATCACAAAATCGTACAAAAAATACCACTTTTGAAGCGATCGTACAATAATCTGATTGTACACAGTTTTCATCTGAAATTATATGAAGGGAAAAAGCACGAAAATGTTTCTCGTACGAAACCAGATCGTACATTTTTAATTTTATTAGCACATTTGTCATCCGAAAATAGTATTCAAATACAATACTTCAGAATTTGTATTGTGTTGTATAAGAATTTTCATAACTTTAGTAACCTCTTCACTTTCGATATGAGACTAGCATGCAAAAAGAAAAAAAAAAAAAGACAATCATTTGTCCGATATTCTCATTGTGTGTATGGGCTTAACGGAAGACTGTGCACTTTGCTGGCGCAGTTGCTCCAGAGCTTAGTAAATAAGGGGAATCTCTACGGACTTCCATCATACAATCATATGTAAGCAAAAATTCATTATTTTTATTTTCCTTGCATGTAATTGGGTATTCTTTGCAAAGTGAAGCCTCATCTCATTTATTGAAGTAACTAAATTGCAAAGTGCACAATCTATTTGCCTTTAGTTAATAAACCTGCTATATTGTTGAAGCTGCGGTCCATATCAGTTACCTCCATCCTACCCCCTCTTCCATATTCCATGATTCAAAATGGCAATTAGTATGCACAGAAGGGTGGTGAAGTGTCCCATGGAAGGCAATCATATTTTGTCTGTGATCTGAAAATCGTAAAACTGAAGATATCTTACTTTGGGTTACTCTGAACCTTTGCCATGCCTCTTAAGGGGAAACTAAACCCATCTTGTTAAAGCTGAACTAAAGTCCACAATACTTACCTCTGCTTCAATGGTCTGAGGTCCCTCGCCAGCAACGTCTTGAGTGGGAATGGGATAAGGTTGCTCCTGCACATGTGCAGAATTTCATTCCTCCCGACACACATCATCCCAACACATTGTGCCGGAAAGAACATTCTAAAGAAGACTGCCAACAGGCAGGTAGGCTTTTTTTTTTTTTATTGCTGAAGAGGCATTGCAAATCTCTTCTGCAATAAAGTACCTGCCCGCTCACCGTTTTTTTAATTGGAGACTTTAGTTCGCTTTAATGGTTTCCCAAAACAGTTTCATTCAAGGCATGCCATCAATGATAACCAACAGTTGCTTGTGCTCTCAAACGAAATGTCAAGCCATCAAATGGCTGGTGTAATACCTGATCATCAACTTGCCCTTTGAAAACGTGCAAGCGCACGAAACGCGTTAGGGAGTTGCCTCATACCCTGTGACGTCACACCGCACGGCCCCTGTGGACGGCCGGCAGCCATTGTTTGGATTTTTTGTCAGCAGCTGCTTACTACTGCATGTGAGTAGTATATTCTATTGCTTTGTTTCAATTTACCCCTGTGGATAATAAAGTACTACACTATTAGATCTTTTTGTTGCTCTGGCTCGTTACTTCCGAGCCCCCCCCTCTTCAAGGCTTGTTGGGATCATCTGGTGGCCACATCAGGAATGGTTAATCTCCCCCTGCTGGTGAGACGAGTGCACACCCCCTGACACCTGGAGATCCTGAGGTTGTGATACTTTGCCCAGCTGACGCAAGCCTGATGACCCTCCCAGTGATCCAGTTTTAGTAGGCGGATGACCAGGAGTTGGTTAACACTCAAATGCGCAATACCATTGCGCTTTCTGGTTAGTGCAATCTACACTCATCTCGGTGGGATGAATATGGTCACGGAAGTCACCTATTTTTTCACCACTTCACCTTGAAATTTTGCACTATTCACCACAAGAACACTCTCGTTGGAGAGATTTATTGCTATTACTATCTGTGAACGTTTAGACAGTTTATCATCTAGTGGTGTTCACAATACCGTTTTATTATGCACCATCTATATTTATGCATGTATGATTGAACTCAATTAGCGCTGCATGTTCTTTTTACATTAATAACTGATCATATGTGCAGCACCATGGCAACTGCAGATCAAACAGAGGCCAAGATGGCAGCTTCCTTGGCTGTAAACGATAGGAGGGTTTAGTTCCACTTTAAATGACACAAAAATATTCTGAGTATTGTGTTTAATCAGAGGCGGATTGTTCGTGAACGTCTTCCACTGTATGTACCTGTCTACTGGTATTAATGTATTAGTCATCTGTAAATCACAAAACTACGGGACATAAGGCGAAACATCTGCTACTGCTATTTCATAATGAGATGGGTTTTATTAAATAACAGTAGTTGCAATCTACTTGAAGTATAGGAAGTACAAACAGTAATGACAGGCAAAACACAATGGAATGTTCCAAATCCTTCTCGCAAAGTCTTTAAAAGGCCTATCCACCTAAAAGGGATACATTTGAGACTTGCCTGCCTGAAGCCACCATTATCAAATGCTCAGTTTTACTGTTAGAGAATTTATTTTGCATGAAGTAATGCACATCTTCATACCAGCACTGTTATGACTATAGTTCAACTATGGGCTTGTTTAAATGATCGATAAGCAGCACCTATTTATTGTTCTCCATGTATGTATGAATGTCTCAATGACAGCTCTATTCATCTATATAAATTGTGTGGAGGCCAGAACAGTCTGTCTAGCAATGCACAATGAACTGCAACACGCTATTAATTTCTAATATGTATTAAAACCAGGGTGGATAAAAATCAATGATTTTTAAAAAAAAAAAAAAAAAAAATTCGGATTTTTTTTATTTAAATCGGATTTTTTTAAATAAAATGCTTTTTGAGGAAAATATATTACCATCCAAACGTTATTCCATCATAAAATAAAGATTTGTTTTTTATTTATGTAGAATAAGGCTGTATATGTTTAATTTTTTTGGTAAATAAATTCCATGAATCCATTCACAATGTCATGCTCTTCCAGAGGTTTTTGTAAGATTATTGGGCAGTTTCTCTGCCTACAAGATATTATCACAGATGATTGGTTTACTTTTGCAGTTCTCAAAACTGAATTTGACTCAGCGGAGATCACATGCCTCTTCTTCACAGCAAAAATGTTATAACATGAACAGAGTTAAGAAAAAGACCTTCATCCTAACTTCTACAAACCTATGAATACAGAATCAACCCCTTCAGTGCTAAGTTTCAAGAAGTTCAGTGAATAGAATAGAAACAATATTTTTCTGATTGTTTGGAGTGGAATAGATCTGCACAAGAAGAAAGTGAAACTAAGTGTGAGGGGGAGGGGCTGACAGTCTAAGTTTCTTAAAATATATATATTTTGTTTAGCCAAATTAGTTACCAAACATGGATTTTTTTAAGCAAATCACATATGCTGGAATGTTATTGTTTCAGTTGAATAAATCTATTTAAATTGTTATTATTAAGGTAATGATTATTTTTCTCCTTCCTAAGTACCATAGAAAAGTTGTCCAAATATGAATGATTAACCTATTAAACTGGGGATAAAAATACTAATATGAAAAGTTGTTATTCTAAAAATCTTCATCTACTTGCATATTAAAGTTATACCAGCAAGAATTAGTCTTTATGTAGAAAACTAGGATTTAAATCAAGCCTTACTGACTAGTGATTTAAATCGTGATTTAAATCAGTTTGATTTAAATCAAATCCACCCTGATTAAAACTTTAATACATGTCCCAGAAGCCCCTTCAAAAATGTCATAAAAGGACCAATGTTCTACAGTGAAACTCCAGGTTAACCGCTTAACCTCCTTGGCGGTGTTCCCGAGTGTAGCTCGGGGTAGAATTTCTATACCAAGAACGGTAACCCCGAGCTACACTCGGGCTTACCATGCAGCGTTCTCTGGGGGTCCCTGCAGCACTTACCTTGTCCTTCGCTCCCGCGATGTGTCCCCTGCAGCGTCCCCAGCCATCTCCTCCGGCGGATGCCGGCATCTGGCTTCCGTGTTCCGGTCCCTGTGACGTCGGAACGTTCGGGCGGCGGAACCGGCGGGAAATTTGAAATTTTTAAAAAAATGACATTTTTGCTGTCATTGCTGTTTCAATGCATTTCACATACATTTTGTCCCGAGTGCTTTGTCCTGCGCCCTGCCTGCATTTTGACTGTTCTTTCTGCCTGGAAACTTAGAAAAGTCCATGGCGGCCAAAAAGCATCCCTTTACGTCAAAAGCGGTTTTAGAACAGCGATAGTAAATCAGAACCACTTGCAGAATTGAGTGATGATTTGTGGGGAAATTCGTCATCAGACACTGAAAACGATTTTGCGACTTTGCTCAGCGATGTGCGAATTTGCCTCTGTATTTCAAATTTCAGTGTTTTTGGTTTGATTATATTATTGAATTAAATTTATTATTATTATATTATTATTTTTTATGATTATTTATTAAATTATAATTTATGATTTCGTGTTTCAAGTTTTATCATACCCGGGATGTTTAATAGACTCTTTTTCGGATAGATTTCAGTGAGTTATTCCTAAAAATTACAGCCTATAATTAAAAACTACATATTTCCATGCAAAAAAATGGTACCGCTTTCAGCACAAAATTCCTGACATGATCATACCGCCAGGGAGGTTAAAGCCTAACACCATGTTTAAATAGTTTGGGCAAACTATTTACTGCACTTGCTGGCCTCATCAGCTCAGCTACAGTATACAGTGCTGTGTTCCAGCAGTTGGATGGGGACCGCCAGTCCCAGAACAAACTAGAGTCAGGCTGAGTGCCACTCCGCCATTCACAGGACACTTTGTATTTGATGAATGCAAAGCTTCCTCTGATTTGCTGAGGCAGGCGGATGAGGTCACAATCTCCAACTCAGCTTGTGAGAGGAACCTCTCTTTTTATCAGCGGATGGATGGGGGACAGAAGAAGGGGAGGATCAGAGAAGTCAGGATCAAACAGCCTTTTTTACACAATGCCGAGGATTAACCCTTTAGATTTCACAGTGAGTAGAACAAGCATTCTTAACTGCACATACAGACTGATTTTACTGTTGTGAATTTAGTAACACTAAAAATAAAAATAATAATAAACCATTGTCCTAAACAGTACGTTGTGAATGTTTCTCCATACGTGTTTCTGTGGTTTAATTTTTCTCCTGCTCCATTATTCCAGAGAGCACACTGCTTTCCTAATGTTGCAGCAAGAACACAACATACAGGCCAACAAATGTCTGAGATGTCATCACACTGAATAGACCCGGGGGGAACAATACCTGAGGATCGAAGCCGTCTCCAACATCTCAGCCATGAAGGTTGACACTCCCTTGAGCTGACTGTCCCCAGCTCCAACTCGAGCAAGAATGCAATCCACAATGCTCACCTCCGCAAAGTCACATGGTACAAAGCATCCAATCTGGGCCATGAGGACTATTACTCCAGTTTGGCGGATATAAGTGGACTTTCCACCCATATTAGGACCTAAAATGGAAACAGTGGGAAGACTTATCGTTAATAAAACTTATGAATAACCAGTTAAACCCCTTTGATATCAAAAGACAGTACAGAACATGTTGCTACCTTTCAAGAACAATCTCTCACAGAAACCTGGGACTGACCCATCTGATAAGGGACGAATGATCCTGCACACTCGCTCACTTTACTATTGTAAATAACAGGTGGAGCTCAGAGCTCCACCTACTGGTTGGATAAAAGTATACGTTTTATATGCAACATTGTATACTCACCTGAATGAACGTCATCAAAATGTGGACTTTTTTTTTTCATCCTCTCCATAAGAAAATATGAAAAAAAAAAAAATCGCTATATACACTAACTACTGTGCAAATATTTTAGGCACTTTTTAAAAAAGTGCTGTAAAGAACTAATGCTTGAAAGGATGCTTTCAAAAACAATGCACTGAATAGTTGTAGTGATCAATTAATCTACAAAAAGAGTAATCAGAAAGAAAAACAAAAAAAAATCGTCATGTCCACTCTTGCCTTAAGACAAAATCAATTCTACTACATATGCTAGGACACTTTTTTAATAGAGAAAGATGGATTATCTGGCTGCTCGTCCCCAATATTAAATTAAATCCAAAAAAAAATTACCCCCTTGGGACTTTCATGCAGCTAACAAAACATCACAAAAGTATTGATAGAAAAAACTCATACAGGTGTACCTTGGTTTACGAATGTAATGCGTTCTCTGGGACATTTCATATTGTGAAAAATTCGTAAACCGAAACACGGCTTACCATAGTAATGCATTGAAAACCAATTAATCTGTTCCAGAGGTCAGAAAAAAAGTAAAAAAAAAAACAAAAAAAAAAACGCTGTCGCAATAGGTCAGTGCCGGTTTTTAAATGTAATTACCAGCTTTTTTTTTTCTTCACTATAGCTCAGTATAGCTTCACTAATCAATCAGCTGTTGCTTTCCCCCCAGCTAAAAGAAAGAAAGTTTCCTTTTAGTTTATTCAGTTAAAAGAAACAATGTCACCTTTTAGTTTGTTTGATAAAAGAGATAAAGTATACTTTAGCTCCGGGGAAAGTGACAGCTAATTCTGTGAGCTATAGTGAAGAAAAAAAGAAGGCGGCAATTAGATTTAAAAATCGGCACTGATGTACACTTCGTATTGCGAAAAAAATTAGTAAACTGAGGCATTATTTTCAATGGATTTTCATTCATAAACCGAAAATTACGTTAACCGAGGCGTTCGTAAACCGAGGTACGCCTGTATTTTATTATACAAAAATATATTTAAAAATTAATTACATGCTAAAATCATGTGTTGGAATGTATACATGGAGCAGCAGGAGGCCCCATAGCAAGCTGCTGCGGGGGCACCATACAGGAGGGAGGGGCCAGGAGTATGTGTGAGGGACCAGAGAAAAGGAGGATCCGGGCTGCTCGGTGCAAAACCACTGCACACAGCAGGTAAGTACAGACATGTTTATTTAAAAAAAAAAGCCTTTAGAACAGGGGTGGACTGACAACTCATAGGGCCCCCGGGCAAGTGGGGATCATGGGGCCCCTGTGTCCTTGCCCACACTCAAAGCACACCCAAAAAAGCCTATAAAAAGGTACAGGGGCATTTTATGTGGCCCCCTACTGACCCCGGGCCCTGCCCGAGGTCTCTGAATTTATGCTGAATTTATGTGAGCTTGGAAAGGAGGGTTTAAGTGGATTTTTGCTATAAAGAGGGGTTGGGGGTAGAATTTATGCTGGGAAGCCCTTCCCGTGTCCCTCTTACTACTGGTCTCTGAACTCCGCCTCTCCTACTACTGGTCTCTGAACTCCGCCTCTCCTGCTGCTGGTCTCTGAACTCCGCCTCTCCTGCTGCTGGTCTCTGAACTCCGCCTCTCCTACTGTTGGTTTCTGAACTCCGCCTCTCCTACTGCTGGTCTCTGAACTCCGCCTCTCCTACTGCTGGTCTCTGAACTCCGCCTCTCCTACTGCTGGTCCCTGAACTCCGCCTCTCCTACTGCTGATCTCTGAACTCCGCCTCTCCTACTGCTGATCTCTGAACTCCGCCTCTCCTACTGATGATCTCTGAACTCCGCCTCTCCTACTGATGATCTCTGAACTCCGCCTCTCCTACTGATGGTCTCTGAACTCCACCTCTCCTACTGCTGGTCTCTGAACTCCGCCTCTCCTACTGCTGGTCTCTGAACTCCGCCTCTCCTACTGCTGGTCTCTGAACTCCACCTCTCCTACTGCTGGTCTCTGAACTCCACCTCTCCTACTGCTGGTCTCTGAACTCCGCCTCTCCTACTGCTGGTCTCTGAACTCCGCCTCTCCTACTGCTGGTCTCTGAACTCCACCTCTCCTACTGCTGGTCTCTGAACTCCGCCTCTCCTACTGCTGGTCTCTGAACTCCACCTCTCCTACTGCTGGTCTCTGAACTCCGCCTCTCCTACTGCTGGTCTCTGTATGCATAGTATACTAGCACATTATGGCATTCTTACTTTAAAACACAGCCCTCCAGCTGCGTGCTGTCTCCGCTGGCAGGGATTCCATCTTCACCAGGTCTGCATTCCAGGTTCGCGGGCTGCAGCCACTTCAATGGCTGAGCCGCGATGAAGACACCCCAAGCATGTGCGTAGGATACACTGCCATGGTGCAGAACTCGGAAGGGTCAACATGAGTAAGCCATCCCTTCATAGTGCAAATGCCGGTGACATCACCGTCTGCATCCCGTATGAACATCTCAAACACCGCAAGTTTAGGAGATATTCATTGTACCTACAGCTAACCCTTATTATAGGCTTTCCTGTAGGTACAAGTTCAAAAGCAGAGTTTAATACTGCTTTAAAGCTTCAGCGATGGACAGTTTTATGTACTGTAGTTTGTCGCCATTTACATACAGTTAGGTCCATATATATTTGGACACAGGCACAATTTAAGATTTTTTTTCAGGTATTTACCAAAACATATTCAAGCTATAGTTAAAACATGGATATGGGCTGAAAGTGCACACTCTCAGGTGTAATTTAAGGGTATGTACATCCAAATTGGAGGAAGGGTTTAGGAATTACAGCTCTTAAGAGTAGCCATCCCCCCTTTTTTCAAGGGACCAAAGGTAACTGGACAACTGAATCAAAAGCGGTTTCATGGCCAGGTGTGGGCTACTCTGTTAATTCTTATGAGGAAGAATCTGGGAAGAAGAACAAATCCCGCCCTGCCATTGAGCCATCTGAAGAGAGGAGAGAGGGGAATGGCGAGGCTGGAGGTAAAGGAGAATGTCCAGGGTGCATAGTATGCAGTTAAGGAGAGGGAACACAAAAGTAGAGGGAACAGGGTTTATGGTGGCATTAGTGCAGAAAGGGGGGATGGTGTAAGAGGATTACTAGAAGGAGGGGTTGGGGGTTAGGATTTATGCTGGCATTTGCACTAGGAAGGCAGGGGGATTTGGGAAGGGGTAGGAAGCATCTGTGATTGGAAGTGAGTTTGGAAAGGAGAGTTTAAGTGGATTTTTGCTATAAAAAGAGGGGTTGGGGGTAGAATTTATGCTGGGAAGCCCTTCCCCTGTCCCTCTTACTACTGGTCTCTGAACTCCGCCTCTCCTACTGCTGGTTTCTGAACTCCGCCTCTCCTACTGCTGGTCTCTGAACTCCGCCTCTCCTACTGCTGGTCTCTGAACTCCGCCTCTCCTACTGCTGGTCTCTGAACTCCGCCTCTCCTACTGCTGGTCTCTGAACTCCGCCTCTCCTACTGCTGGTCTCTGAACTCCGCCTCTCCTATTGCTGGTCTCTGAACTCCGCCTTTCCTACCTATGGTCTCTGAACTCCTGCCTTTCCTACTACTGATCTCTGAACTCCGCCTCTCTTACTACTGACCGCTGAACTCCGCCTCTCACTACTGATCTCTAAACTCTGCCTCTCTTACTACTGATCACTCACTACTGACCTCTGAACTCCACACCACTTACTACTGACCTCTGAAAGTCATTCATACCCCCTTTACATCCACTGAAACCAAATGTACAAATACTGAAATCATTGATACCCCTATATGAGTACTGATACCCCATCCCTATGTACAGTATTTGGTATCTACTTACTTAATACATCTTTTATATTTTACAAAACAACAGGTATTGTTTGTGTGCACTATAATTCCTGAAAATTTGCATTTGACAAACGTCTTCACAAATGTCATATGACATACAAAATTACAGCAGACAGCACCTACTTTATTCTCTAGGGTCTCTTTCATAAAACATGTTTGGGGGTTCTAAGCCATTTTCTAGATTTTTAAATTTGTGAAAACTTAAAAAATTGCCCCAGACAGCAAGTGGTTAAACAGATGTGTCCATTGGACAATTTCTCTGCATCTCCTGTTTTGATGGCAGCATTTAAGGATCCCATCATTGTCACCAGAACAGTGTGTGTGCCCAGAATGAAACCTGACAGATGTTGTAATTATTACCTAAGCTATTCAAAAGTAATATGCTTTTGGCTTCGGACATACGTTTTTGATATTAGGAAATTAGAAAACTTTTACAACTCAGCATATATCTCAGACTGACACAAATCCTTAGTCTGACTGGAAGCCAAATGCAATGTGGATTAGAGCAGCTTCCCAGACACAACAGGGACCGGTTGTCAGAATAACTTGAAACAAAATTTTCATTTGATTAAATCTGAGGCACCATGAAGAGGGCATAGTCTCTCTCATTATTGTAATGCTTCTATCAATCAAACCAGCTACTGCTAAAGTCATGTCACCTGAAATGTGTAGGTCTATTTGCAATTGCTCATTATTTACAGTATGCAAAGGATCAGATAAAAATACGAAAACTATTCTTCCCTTATTGCAGGTGGGGGTAAAGGAAATTCTTTAAACAAACTACACCAAATGTGTTTGAAACGATGTATCTGACAGATCAAAGTAAACTCAATTTTATTAGCTGGGTACCTCTAGGGGGTAACTTTGGCTTACTAAAGTCAGGACTAAAACTTGTATACTATCTTTAGGTTATGTGGTCTTTTTGATAGCGTGACCAGCCTCTGATGCAGAGGTGTAGTGGATGGATGATGGGAGCCTTGCTGGTCAGTAAGCTCTGAGGACAGGGATTTGTCCCTGAAACGCATCAGCCATTTGACCGCACTGACAGTTGGAACACCTTGCTTGCCGTTGTGGCCATCGTCATTATGCAAATGCTTTTTAGATACATGCTTTGTCTGTATGTTTTTATTTTCCACTCCTTTCAATAAACCTTGGATAATGCACTAGGTGTGTGCGCCACCTGTTTTCTCTCTATCCAGTGGCTGATCTCCCCGTCTGAGGAGGGCTGCACCCTGGAAGCATTTCCTTTGGTAGTCGCTGTCCTGGTTCCCTTGGCTTCCCTTTTGGCTGTGCATATCCTGAGGCGCTGGAGAGTACATACGATATCCGGTTTTTGATAGCGAGCCACAGGGCCTAAACTGACAATTTCCAAAATGGAATCCCGATCGGAGTAAGGATTCTAATTGCTGATGGATGTGGATGTATTACAGCTAAATGAAAAGACATGGGGGTTGATTTACTAAAACTGGAGTGCAAAATCTGTTGCAGTTCTGCATAGAAACCAATCAGCTTCCAGGTTTTTTTTTTTCTGGTCAAAGCTTAATTGAACAAGCTGAAGCTGGAAGCCGATTGGCTACCATACACACCTGCAAAAGGTTTTGAATTCTCCAGTTTTAGTAAATAACCCCCATTGTGCATAAATAGCTGTCAAGAACCTAATGTAGCATTCTGAAAACTATTGGAACCTTATTCTTATTTCCAAAAATAACTAAAATGCCAGAAATTTTGTTCTCCAAAAATAAATCTTAAAAACGGTATCCATCTTCTGTACTTCTGAAGTATCCCCATTGTGCCATTGGAAGTGTTTACAATAAAATATAATGTGGTAAACTCACCCCTACTACCCTATAGGACACAACTACCACCACCAGTACAAGATTTGATTAAAAAGTTAAAGTGGTTGTAAAGTCTCAAGGTTTTTTCCTTCATGTATTCTATGCATGAAGGTAAAAAACCTTCTGTGTGTAGCAGTGCCCCCAGTCCCCTCAATCCTTACCTGAGCCCTATCAAGATCCAGCAATGTGGAAGACAGCCTCAGCTGTCCCGTGTTGCCTGAGACAGCCAGTCAGCCAATGAGGAGAGAGGGGTGGGGCCAAGCCATGGCTCCATGTGTGAATGGACACACGGAGCAGCGGTGGCCCCCATAGCAAGCTGCTTGCTGTGGGTGCATCCAACAGAAAGGAGGAGCCAGGAGAGCCTGCGGGGGACCCGAGAAGAGGAGGATCCAGGCTGCTCTATGCAAAACCACTGCACACAGCAGGTAAGTATACACGTTTGTTATTCTACAAAAAAAATAAAAAAACCTTTAGAATCACTAACAAAAACAGATAAACTGTATCCAACTCTGGTGACATCCCTGTTGAGGGATCTGCTTGCATCCCCATGCCAGCATCCAATTCATTGCCTATTGCTACACGGATACAGCCACTGTGTTCCAAAATGACACGTGCGTGTGTAGGTCCCCGAACCTTCACAGGGAGAGTTCGAGGACCTGCATCCACATGTCATATTGGGACACAGCGGCTGTGTCTGTGCAGCTGCGATTACCAATAGACAATTGGATGCTGGCATGGGAACATCTCATCAACAGCATCAGTGGGATGAATTATGCCCCATCACTTGTATCAGTAAAAGCACTTCACCTTTGGTGTCAGTCGGAGGACCCATGCCTTATTGTTCATTTCAGTGGGAAAAATTATGCCCCATCAAGGGTGCCCTTGAGAGAGATTTTGTCCTATTAACGGTGCAAGAGGGAAAATTATGCCCCATTGTTGGTGTCAGAGGGAGGACACATGCCCCATCACTTGTGTTAGTGGAAGGGAAATAGTGCCAATCTTTGGTTTTTAGTGGAAGAAATCATGTTCCATCACGGATGGAAAGAATAGTGCCCCATCGCTTGTGTCAGTGGGAGAATAGGCCCTCATCATTGGTGCTATTGGAAGAAATAGTGCCTCATCATTGGTGTCAGTGAGATGAATAACGCCCAAAAGGGGCAGCATATGGGACCATTGTTCTACTGAGTTACAAAATAAATTCCGGAATAAAAACGGAATGGAAGCCTAAATATGGTTTATGACAAATCTAAAAGACTGTTCAATCAGACCAACATGTATGGCCAGCTCTAGCAAAATTTTTATTGAAGGATAATCATTTCCAAATTATTGTATGGCCAAAACGCACATTGGCATTTTCTTTGCTGGAAAACAGGTAGCAGGCCTCAGTCAAGTTTACAAAAGCAGTCTCCCTAACCTTACCCTCGCCCCCCCCAATGAGCACACCCATGTACTTACCAAAGGTAGTCTCTTCGGACAGGGGACCAACTGTTATCAAGGTTTAGAACTAAAACTAGAACTAAAAGAAAAACTATTTTTGCCCTGTTTATCGTTATCCCTATGAGTAAAACTTAAAAGAAAAGTAAAACTTAAAAGAAAAGTTTGGGATGTCTGCAGAAGAGGAATAGCAGGGAAATCTTTAAATGGGCTCTGGTGACAACCAGGATTCACTTTACTTTGGAGGGATTTCCTCTCACTTCCTGTTTTGACTGTAGGGCAGGAAGTGAATGGAAATCTCCCCAAAGGGGCACAGATTAAAAAAAAAAAAAAAAAAAAAAAAAAAAAACACCTAACATGGGTTATGACCCTAACCAAAATAAAAGTTTTAGATAACTGTATACTACTTGGGGTGTCAGGAATTTGAAACATTTAAAAATAAACGTTCTATCTGAAAGCAGATATAATAGCTCCTTTCACATAATTGGTAAATGTAGCCCTGGGACATGATGGAACACATTCACTTTGCTCCACTTTGAAACAGACAATAAATCCAAGACAATGTTTTGGCAAGGTTATATTGAACTGAAGCTTACTGCTAATTGGAAGGTTGTGGAATGGAAATCTGGAGAAGCTGACAGCTTACCAGTGATAATATGAAACATCTGTTTCTCCTTCTCGAATGTTATGTCATTGGGAATGAACGCCACATCATCCTGCACTTCAATACATGGGTGTCTGGCAGATTTCAGCACTATACGTCCCTGTCCCTTTTCCAGGATGATAGGACGAACATATGGTACTGGCGCTCCATTAGAAACAAAGGCAAAGCTGACAATGGCATCTAGCTGAGCTATTACATCGTTCAGTGTCTGAATTGGATCCACGTAACCTATAGAAACAAAGAAAAAGGTTTCATTACAGATTTTAGAAGGAACAGTGAGGAAACATGTCTCTAGTGAAATACGGGGCATCGATTGCCAAATCCTAGTTCCATGGCTGTAATATTGAGCACATAGTTTTTAATATTATGACTGCCTAACCCAGAACAAGTATTCAAAGACTAACTTTAATCTCTTACTACAGACATGCACACTTGTTCCCATCAAGATCATTTCAGGTTGGCCCCCTTTAGCTAGGTAAAACATTAAGGGATAGTTCACATCAAATGCAGTCCAGTGTGTTTTTTTTCTGCATCAAAAGTGCATGCACAGCATTTTCCATGTATTCCAAAGTCCCTAGTTCACACCAGTGCAGTCAGTTCCAAACAGTTATTGGTTTAGAGAAAAAAAATAAAAAAAAGTAGAACATGTTGCATTTTTTCTGCACAGAACTGTACTGGAACATAGCAAATGGCATCAAAACTGCACAGGAACGGAGCGTGGTGTGAACTGTAAGCAAAAGCGTACCCAGAATGTATCCAGAGTATGTTTTTTGTGAACTGGCCCTAAAAGTATAGCCAAAGCAATTTTGGCTATACTTCTCCTAGGGATCACAGGAGTACACTTTGCTCCTGTAACCCGTTTTCAGCTGACAGTGGGCTAAAGCCTCGGTAAAGAGCCCTACGTTAAAATCGGGATCAACCCCGTTGCCTGGACCAACAGCTGGCTCAGATTCTCAGTGAGCTGCTGAGAGCCTGAGACAGCTGCTCCTGCCCCCTCCACAGCCTGGCACTTTGGTGAGCACTGGAGGAGCATAGCAAGAGCTGGCGATTGACAGTCACTGATCCCTGCTCAGTGAAGGCTGAGAACTGAGCGATGAACAGTCATTGATTGCTCAGTTCTCAGTCTTAGAAGCTGCAGCTGGGATCGGTGCTGCAGCCACCTACCACCTCCCCCTCACTCCCCCTCTCTGTTGGGGTCCCTCAAGGCTCTGTCCTCGGGCCCCTTCTCTTCTCCATCTACACCTCCTCCCTTGGCCAACTCATACACTCTCAGGGCTTCAACTACCACCTATATGCCGACGACACACAAATCTACCTCTCAACCCCCTACCTCACCCCCTCGATCTCTGCCTGAATCACACACCTACTGAGCGACATATCAGACTGGATGTCGCTCCACTTCCTTTAACTGAACCTCTCCAAAACCGAGTTTCTTGTCTTCCCCCCAGCCCGAACCCCACCCCCCACTGACTTCTCCATCACATCCAACAACGCCACCATCAAACCCGCCCCGCAGGCCAGAGTACTTGGTGTCATTCTGGACTCCAACCTATCCTTCCAGCCCCAAGTCCAATCTTTAACAAACTCGTGCAGACTCCACCTCCGCAACATCACCAAAATCCGCACGTTCCTAACCCCAGAAACCACTAAACAGCTCATCCACTCCCTCATCATATCACGACTCGACTGCTGCAACTCCCTCCTCGCTGGCCTGCCTCGCCGCTGGCTATCCCCGCTTCAGTCGATCCTGAATACGGCTGCCAGACTCATTCACCTTTCCAACCGCTCCATCTCCGCCACCCCCCTCTGCCAATCCCTCCACTGGCTTCCGATTGCGCAACGGATCAAATTCAAAATCCTAACACTGACGTACAAAGCTGTCCACCATACTGCCCCGAACTACATCACTGACCTAATATCGAAGTACCACCCAACATGCACACTCCACTCCTCACAAGACCTCCTTCTCTCTAGTTCCCTAGTCTCCTCCTCCTACGCCCGCCTCCAGGACTTCTCAAGGGTGTCACCCATCCTCTGGAACTCCCTGCCCCAACCCATCAGATTATCACCTACTCTCCTCTCCTTCAGGCGCACCCTGAAAACCCAACTCTTCAGGGAAACCTACCCCACCCCCTGCTAACTTGCCGACCTCCTCCACTCTTCCTACCACTCCATCCCCCACAGCTATCTCCTCCTGTGCCACCATCCCCTCCCTCCTAGATTGTAAGCTCGAAAGAGCATGGCCCTCAATCCCCTCATGTTTTGCATTGTATTGGTATTGTTCTGTCACATGTTCTGTCCCCCTTTGTAATGTACAGCGCTGAGCGAACTGTTGGCGCTTTATAAATACTGTATAATAATAATAATCTAGGCGAGTATATTTTTAAATTTTTTATATTCCCATACTTCTTAAAAATTAAGTGCTTTTACTGTTTCAAATCTAGTATTACACTGTCTCACCCTGCTCTGCACATGCCCGGCTGCTATTTTTTGGCACAAGGCCAAAAATGTAGAGGCTGATCTGCTGGTTGCCCAAAGATTTACTGCTGCACAGGGGCTCTGGGCTTCAACAAAATGGAAGCCTCCAGCAAGAAGAAGCAGAAACAACGCAGGAGACAATCTACTGCACACACAAATTTTGGTAGCATAATTATTCATGTGGAATGCTTGTTCCTTGCTCAACAACATAATTTTTTTATCAAAGTTGTTATGGGTAAAGTTTTGTTTTAAAGAGACTCTGCAACTTTGTCCATTCCAGTGAAAGGTTCTCTTGTAACAACCCCATACTGATACTGCCTTTCCTCGTGCTACTCTACTGTAAGTAATCCTCATGTCTGATCATACCAGAGCTTACACAGCATTAACAGCCAGATCTCCCTTCTCTGGTGACATTGTTCAACCCTGGCAAATGGTTAAAATCCTACTGTTTAAAGCCTCTGTGCACATAGGTATTTTCCATGCACCCATGCTTAATAATAGTCTTGGAGTAAATAATCTGCAAAGAGAAAGTCAAGAAGGGTAAGCAATGGTCTCCTCTCTTTTTTTTTTTCAAACTAGAAAGGATTCATTTATGTTAGAAGACTGGAAATTAGGCCCCACCTCTCTACAAAGTTGGCTTCTTCTCCTTTATCCTTTAAATCCTTTGTATTAAGTCACTACGAGGAGGTTAGGTTGTGGAAAAGTGTGATGATCTGGTACACTTAAAGGCTTGTTTCCACTGATGCATTCTTCAGTACTGGAATGTGCATTTAAACTCCTGACTACACTTGGAAATGGGACTGTTCACATCTCAGTGTTGCTGCTGCAGTGTAGTCAATGGTAGGCTCTTTCATACCCAAATATCAGTAAGTTTATCACATAAAGAAGCCGCAGGCTGCAGGCATTTTAACATGTGAGTTTCAGCCCCCAGTTCCTCAGTGTCCCAGAAAATGTAATTTACGACGAAACGCGCCAGAGGGAGCTATAGTACTGTGACGTCATCACATTCCTAGAAGTGTCGCCAGAAGTGAAGTGAGCCGTTAGAGGTTTTTTTTTGTTTTTTTTTAAAACAGTGCAGTTAATTTTAAAACCAGTATACATACGTAAGTGCATGTAGTTTTAATAAATCAGCCTATCAGCTTTTATACTATGTTAAGAGTTCGATCTTTTTTTCTCTGACGTGCGCGCATTCATTGAATGGTAATCGGAGATGGGAGTTTGAGGTGATTTTTACCCCGCTGGTGCCAAGTTGGCGCATGGAAGGTGCATTGGAACCATTTCCATAACAATATTGAGTACCATGTCCTCTCAATAACATGAGTCAGGTTTCTCTGGTAAGCCTACTGTTCTTATTTGGTGACAGAAAAATATCCAGCTGGGGATCCTGACATCACTGTTTGAATTGGTTATTATAGTGTAATCTCACTGTTTGAACTTGGTGGATACCGCGAGACTTTATTCACTATTACACAAGCACAGAGTTTTTATTATCAAGGTTTGTTAATTTTTAGTATAGCTGATATACTGTAAGCTTTATTTTATATAGTCCGTTACAATGGATATAAAAATTCTACACACCCGTTAAAAAGTCAGGTTTCTGTGATGTAAAAACATGACAAAGATAAATCATTTCAGAATTTTCCAACTTTAATGTGACCTATAAATTGTACAACTCAGTTGAACAACAAACTGAAATCTTATAGGTAGATGGAAGTAAAACTAAACACTAAAATAGTATGGTTGCATTGGTGTGCACACCCTTAGACGAATACTTTTTTGAAGCACCCTTTGATTTTATTACAGCACTCAGTCTTCTGGGTATTTGTCTATCAGCATGGCACATCTGGACTTGGCAATATTTGCCCGCTCTTCCTTGCAAAAACACTCCAAATCTGTCAGACTGTGAGGGAATCTCCTGTGCACAGCCCTCTTCAGATAACCCCACAGATTTTCAATCGGATTCAGGTTTGGGCTTCGGCTGGGCCATTCCAAAACTTTAATCTGGTGAAACCATTCTTTTGTTGATTTGGATATATACTTTGGGTCGTTGTCATGCTGAAAGATGAAGTTCCTCTTCCTTTTTCAGCTTTCTAGCAGAAGCCTGAAGGTTTTGTGCCAATATTGACTGGTATTTGGAACTGTTCATAATTCCCTCTACCTTGACTAAGGCCCCAGTTCCAGCTGAAGAAAAACAGCCCCAAAAAATGATGCTGCCACCACCATGCTTCACTGTGGGTATGGTGTTCTTTTGGTGATGTGCAGTGTTGTTTTTGCACCAAACATATCTTTTGGAATTATGGCCAAAAAGTTCAACCTTGGTTCCATCAGACCATAACACATTTTCCCACGTGCTTTTGGGAGACTTCAGATGTGTTTTTGCAAAATTTAGCCGGACTTGGATGTTTTTCTTCGTAAGAAAAGGCTTCTGTCTTGCCACTCTACCCCATAGCCCAGACATATGAAGAATATGGGAGATTGTCACATGTACCACACAGCCAGTACTTGCCAGATATTCCTGCAGCTCCTTTAATGTTGCTCTAGGCTTCTTGGCAGCATCCCAGACCAGTTTTCTTCTCGTCTTTTCATCAATTTTGGAGGGACGTCCAGTTCTTGGTAATGTCGCTATTACGCCATATTTTCTCCACTTGATGACTGTCTTCACTGTGTTCCATGGTATATCGAATGCCTTGGAAATTCTTTTGTACCCTTCTCCTAATTGATACCTTTTAACAATGAGATCCCTCTGATGCTTTGGAAGCTCTCTGCGGACCATGGCTTTTACTGTAGGATGCGACTAAGAAAATGTCAGGAAAGACCTACTAGAACAGCTGAACTCTTTTTTTTTTTTTTGGCTATGATAAATCTCATAGCATGCTAGCTGCTTTCTTTTCTCATTTGCATATTTATACAGTTCCACAAGCGTGGTTTCTATTGTTGCACAACCAAGTTCCTCAAAGCCTAATTGACTGGTATTAGGCCTTGCACAGGAATAAAATCCTAAAGAGAACTGGTCACAACTGTGCTCTGGCAAGAAACTGAACCTTCAGTCAAATTATATTGGAGGCTTAATGATGAAAGAACAGAAATTTTGTCTTTTTACTTGGTCAGAACTATTATACGCTACAGTTGTTTTCATGCAATTTATTTTAAAGTGACTGGGTAAAAAGGACATTTTACTCCAATGAAGCATGGTGTTTTAGAGGCAAAGATATATGGAAAATTTTGATTGCACATGGCATCTTAGAAGATTGGACCTGCATTCAAAAAAACAGACTATTTAATAAGTGTGTGACTATTCCTAGGTAAGAGCTGTGTTTGCCTATAAATCTCTCCATTACACACAGTTTTGATAATGACCTGTGCAGACCTTTCCAGAAGCAAAGACAAAGCAGAGTTCTTCTACAGCCCCCAGGATTATAACAAGAGCAGGGTCCATTTATAACGAAATTCACAAACATACAAGTAGGGAATTATTTTTTATCAAAATGCCATACACAGGCACTAGCCTTGCAGGGCCTAGCAAACTATATCAGGGAAAGCTGGAATTACAGCCTGTGGATGCCGTTGAGGCCTGGGTAGACCAGATAGTCTTGAAGGATGGGTAAACCTGGGATGGTCATTGTTGTATGCAGTCAGATGGCTCCAGCTACTATGATCAAATCCTCAAAGCAGATGCTTTCCCCTCATATGTTCCCCCCACCATGCCAGCACACTTGCTCTGTCATTAAAATATATTTCCAAGAGTGTAAACCAGCAGTTCCTTAGCAGCGATGAATCTAAAGCCACTAAGAGATCCATGTAATGCACTCCCATTATTGAAAGAGTGACGTCAAAGTAGAATGGGCCAGTTCAGCCACAATTTACTATTGGTACGAATGGCAGGCTACACAGCCTTGGAGGCTGAACAATATGGCGGTGCCACCACCGGCAGCAGGAGTAACTTTTTTACAGATTCCTTTACTGAGAATTCAGGCCTTTACCAAGAAGAGGACACCCCCCCCCCCCTTTAAGCAGGAGACCCCTTTCATCCATCCAGCTGTGGGAGACCTCTGGCTACCTGGATCTGCTTTGGATTAGCACTGCATCCTTAAGGGAAGATCAACCCACTTTGACCAGACCAGTTCTCTCCTTGATTGAGGATCTATGGGCTTTGATACATACCGCTTACTTACATCTGTCCTCTGGTGAGTGCGCATTTCTGCTTTTCTTCATGGACCGCCACCATTGATTTTCTACTTGTCATCTGGCACGTTTTTATGAATAGACTTTAGTGGACTTTCTTTCAGACTTTATTATCTAGCGCTGCACTTTTGTTGATCTTACTCTGTTTAAGTATTTTTTGGTTGCTTAGAGTGTTTAGCTGCTTTTTTGGATTAGTGCTCACTCTTTTATTATTATATACATAGTGTGTGCTCAGTTCCTGTTTTTTTTAGTCCAAGCCTGCCTACCTGTGATACAAAAAGAGGGAAGGCTGAGGTCCAGGGCTCTTGGTCCACTTTTGACCATATATGCTGTAAGGATGACTGATGTGCATTGCAGTCCATCTGAGGCACCAGGGGGAATGCCAACATGGACTACTACCTTGCAGAGGTATGCCTGGGTAGCCAGTTATAATTAGGATTAGGAAATGAACTCTGTTCACACTAAACTGTAATGTCAAAGACTTAAAGTTGCATCAACTGTTCTAAGCCTGGTCTGAAGTTATCCAAAGGGGTGTATGTTGGTTCTGGTGTATCAAAAGAGCCAGGTTCTGTAAAACACAAAGGGGTATGAAGCTCAGCTACTACAAATTGGTTAATCTGGCAAGTCAAGTACTAGCTCAAGACACAAAGCAACCATTCGTAAGGCACCTGCTAAAGGTAACAGGTCCTCTGGTAGCGAGGGGGTCGATGTCTGGCTTCCTCCCTAGCGGTTTGTTTTGGAACCAGAACCGAACCCACGTTATGGAGATCCACGGCATAGTCACCTGATCATGGAAGTGAAGGAGTAAACAAACGCACGCATGAGGTCCATGCTAAGAGCACAGCGTGACCCCATTTTGTTACTGGGAGCAAGGTAACAGAGGTATGCTGGACCGGTGGAGAAGGTGTAGGCTCAGCACATCCCTCCTAATGCAACATACATCAAGTTACAGTGTGTAGTGACATGGGACAAGACTCTCACAGAGGAACTCAGTATTTTTTTTTATACTTCATACAGTGTTATAGCTCATATAAGTCAGGGAACTGCCATGATGTTAGATTTTTCAAATGACCACAGTCTCCGCCTGGTCCCAGGCATTGATAAGCGATAGGTACTCCCACATGCAGGAACTTCATGAAAAAAACAAAACCAGCACTCAGACCTTCGTGCTAAACAGGGACACGGTGTCTGTCACTCACTGGGGTGCACCCCTCTAAAGATCGGAGAATCTTAATGCTAACAAAAAACAAAAAGAGGGGGCACACACTCCTCATGCATTACCGTGATAAAAAAGGAATATATTAGAAAACAGCAAATGCATACTCACAAACCAATAATGTTAAAAACAGATGCAAAGAACCAAAGTTAACGCGTTTCGGGAGTCGTACTCCCTTCCTCAGAGCTCTTATTCATTGAAGGACCCCCCTGCTATCTGGGACTGATGTGCTTTGTTCTTTGCATCTGTTTTTACCACATGCAGGGTGAATAGGCCCCACCCACATACTTAATATAACTAAAGGACTTTAAGAAATACATTCTGTGCTCAGCATCGTCCATCTTGTTTAGTTAAATATCAGTGACACATACACACCAGTATCATCTGACATCCTTTAAACCAGTGTTTCTCAACCTTTTTCAGTCAAGGCATTCTTTAAAATTATAGACAGTCCTGAGGCACCCTTTAAAAATATGGACAGTCTTGAGGCCCCCCATTCCAAAATGGGGTGCCTCAAGATTGTCCATAATTTTATAAGGGCACCCCATTCTAAAATGTGAAAAACTATTCTAATAGTTGTATATAATGCAGCAACATCCACACATGTAGGACCCCCAACGTTAGAAGTGATTTATTCTTCCAATGCAAATACACTTTTGCACACTGGTACTGACCAGGATGGCATGGTTTCTCTTCTCCCTCAGTTTTTCTCCATCACTGAGCTAAGCACTGATGGAGAGGGGCAGGGGAGGGTCAAACTAGGATGCTGTGCCGACAACCGACATCCTCCTTATCAACTGATGATGTCATTGGTTGTCAGGATGCCGGTGGCTAGAAGGTTGTAATAGTGCATAATGAAAACCTGTGGCTTTGTGTAACTAAAAGTCAGGCTTGTTCCACCCGCTGGCTGGTATGCAAGTTTTGAGCAATTTGTAGACATTTTGCCAAGGCACCCCTAAAGAAACTTCAAGGCACCCCAGGGTGCCCGGGCACCCTGGTTGAGAATGTCTGCTTTAAACCATCTTTACTCCAAGGTAAACAGAAGCAGTTGGATCTATGCTGGCTAATCAGCCACTTCGGAAGAACAATCATTCAAGGTGTCCTCTGCTACCCACTGACATAACTATCATCATATGTTGTTGCCAAAATCATTTAGACTACGCAAGTGTGAATGAGTAATAAGTATGATTGACACAAAAACAATCTCATCATTATACCGCTCTACACACTGCCTGCTCACCAACCCACCCCACACATTTGAACATGCATAAACTGCATTAATGAATTAAACACCAAACTATTCATATTCATTATGTTTGTTCTCCTGAAGGTCTGGTAGAGCGGCACTCTTGGGAGACGGAGCCCCAGGTCTGCACTGACATCATAATACACAGCTGGAAGGAGATCATTAGTGAAAAAGAACCCACAACTCAATCATTCATGGAGTCTCCAGCAGAGAAAACACAAACAGATATGCGGCAATTTCTGGCATGGATTAAGACATCGGAGACACAAAGCTAGTGGAAATTTAACCCAATTTAACACCTGCTGAAATTTCTATCATTACTTAAACACAGGAAAAATTACCCTCATAGCAATGTTAAAGCGGAATGAAACCTAAAAAAATAAAACCGGCTGATATGTTCCTTTTTTTTTATGACGAAGAGACCCTATTGGTTCCTTCTGTTATAACTGCTTCTCCCTGCCTGTCATCAGTAATGTATACTGATCTGTAAAGGCGCAGCTCTGCGTACATTCACAGACCACTCTGCCGCGATGTGATGCCTGTGCACATGCGTGAACGATGTCATCACATCCCGGCCATTAAAGTGGCCAAACAGTCCGAACTCAGAAGAAAGACCAGGAGAAGAAGGAAGCGTCTTTGAACAGCGGTAACGCAGACAGCACAGCACTGGAGGGGATCGTTTTACAGGTAAGTCTGTCATAACGTGCTAATATGCTGTGCATACAAGCACATTATCGCTAACAGCTTCTGGGGGCCCATTGAAAAAAAATAGTGTAGTAAATTTTGCTTTAAATTGGAAGTTTAATACTCTTATATTTTTCCCTTCCAAGCTGCTGTGGAGGGGAGGATAAAAATAAAAGAAAAAATATTCTCATAGACGAGTTGCAATCTCTGCAGGCTCCAAAAATGTGATAAACGCCCAATTTTATTACTTTAGAAGTGTGAGAGTATTTAATAAATTTCTGCAAAAGGATAAAAATTTGCTTTTACAGTTTGCTAACTCCTTTCCCAGTCCCTGGGAAATTCCCTGCCAGCTGCTGGCTTACTGGTCTCGATCATCCTGGTCATTTGCCAGGCCGAGATGATGTCAGTCCCAGCTTCGGCATTGCCAAAATTTCTGCAGTGAGCTACGCTTGATCGGACAGGCAGGTAAGTAGCTTTAATGCAGAGGAGACAAAGCATGTCTCTTCTGCATTAAAGCAGTAGCAAATATTAAAAAAACCAAAAAAAAACCTTCCCCCTGCAAGGTAAAGGCATAATGCATTAGAATGCATACTGGCACATTATGAAAGACTTACCTTGAAACAAAGCCCTCCAGTGGGGCGCTGTCACCGCTGCAGAGGTTTTCATCTGTTCCCGGTCTTCCTCACCGGCTTCACAGGCTGCATCTGCCTGAATGGGCGAGCCACAATGATGTCACTCCCACACAGGGCTGCTGTTAGAAACCACAGGGTCCCATACAGACAACCTGGCAGGCCCCTCCCCCACAAAAAAAAACAAAAACAGTTTACTAGGCTTCAGTTATGAACACTGAGAGATTGGTACTGATCACTCATTGTGTTTATTCAGGAATGGAAGGGGATGGTAAATGTGATATTTACCAGACCTTTCCCTCACTATCCATCCTGAACGATCCTATTGTGTGATTGCAGCTGCCAGTGGGAAGGAAAAGAGGGAAGCTGGCAGCACTGCTGGGGTGGGGGCACACAGGTGGGGCCTTGGAAGCAGGGGGAAACATATGGCTTACAGAAAGGGTGATGAGTGCAGCTGGGGGCAATTACTGTAACCGATCTCCTGTATGGTTCTCTCTACAGCAGCTGAAAGCCAGTGGGAGGCAGAAGAAGGCAGCTTTCAGCTGCTGCAGAGAAAGCCATAACAGGGGATCGGTTCTGGTAATTGCCCCCAGCCGCACTCATCACCCTCCCTGTGAGCCATGTTTCCCCCTGCTTCCAAGGCCTCACCTGTGTGCCCCCACCCACTCCGCCGTGCTGATCACCCTCCCTGCCCACATTAAATTCGCCCAGCTGCCTTGGCCCCCGTTGGCCTGGGCCCCATACAGGACGATGGTGGTACCCCCTTATCCACTGCCCTTCTCCCACGCATGCTACAGCACAGAGCTCCTAAGGAATGGCATGGGTATACTGTTCCTTCAGAGCGCATATGCTGGAGATGTCACCGGTTGCCAACCAAGCAAATATCTCCTAAACTGTGCACGCTTAGGAGATATTCATTTAACCTACAGATAAGTTTTATTATAAGCTTACCTGTAGGCAAAAATCAACTTCAGGAGTTTATTAGCACTTAAAAAATTCAGCCTGTTCCACTTAAAATCGACCTATAAACTATATTTTTGAACCACCGCATGCACAGTTCTCTAAAAACACTGTCAGATGTCTCGTAAATATGGTGCAGAATGTCATAGCAGAAAAGAAACAAGGAAACCTAAATGTACGCATACTAACACAGGCTGAGGGGTACAATAAGTTTAATTACAAAAAAATCACTCCTGTGAACATAAATTGTACACTTTACAATGGCAGAAATACTAGAATAGAAGTCGTATCACGAATTCGGCATTTACTGCTTTTAGCACACAAAGTATATCAATCATGAGAGCAGAGCTAGAGCCAAAACTTGTTTCAGTTTTGGGTAAAGTAGGAAGAACTCCCTGTCAGACTTCACTCTGTCCATGTTCTCATGCACTCCTTTGTTTCGTCTTTGGAACAAAAAGTTGTCAATAGCCAAGAGATTTAGAAGACTAATGGGCAAATGTAAAAACGGTATATATGATGCAGTCCATCATAAGCACTAACACAGCAGTTTTTGTTTTTTGAAGTCCCTCCTGTAACTGTTTTATTACTTTTTGATCCTGTTAGTAGATCCGTCATTTTTCCACACCCTTAAGCTGGGTGACAACGCTGTTTGTTCTGCAGTGGAATCGCACAGCGATGTAGTCACCCTGTGGATAGAGTGGTCCTGGACATACAAGGCATTTTAAATTATAACAGCAAAAAAAAAAAAAAAAAAAAAAGCTAGTTGAGGATATTGGGTAAGAAGCACCCAAAAAACTTAATCTGACTACACCGGGCATATATATATATATATATATACACATATATATATATATATATATATATATATATATACACTGTAGTACGTCTGGTCTTTCTGCCACTTTCCCCATTGCACTTGCAGGCATTTCACAAGTCTCAAATCAAAAGCCAAAAGTTCTGAGCAGTTACAGCAACCCTAGAAGCCTCTACCATCAAAAAACGAAATAAGACAGTGTTTATAAACACTGTTCAAAGAAAGAGTGACAAGCAACATTGTTGACACTTTTGTATCTACTCTGTTTCATTCATCTGCAGATCAATGGGATACGCTTCAATCTACCTACAGTCTGATGTCAGATAAAGCAACTTGATTTATTTTTTTTTTTAAATAAAATTTTTCTCTTCCTACCCCTTGGTTCATGCTAATCAGCCCCCCCTAATTAACGTCTATAACGGAAAAGACCCAGACTGCGCTTCCCCTTCCAAACACCAACAGACACCACAGCCGACCATACAAGACTAGACGACACCAGTCTTGAAGTAAACCAGGAGGTAGACTACTTTATTTGAACACAGATACAAAATATATACACTCAGTGGACAATCCCCCCTCCCTGCATATTGACATAGGGCGGGGCAATCTACATTTTTTAACAAGAGACACACAGGTATTCAAACTTCACACCAGCAGACAGTCCCATCAGGAGGGAGGGCTGCTGGAGACAACCCCCCACTAAGCTAATACACAAACACATACATCCCATAATAGTTTGCTCCCAATCCAGAAAGACAATAGAACAATGGAATGCAGCCACACAACATTAAATAATCAACAACCACCACCCCACCTATCTCCTAAACATGTCTACACAGTCTGAGACAAAGCCCACACAATATTAGGACAGATCGCCCTGCACCCCTAACAGGCACAGGCTGATTTATACATAAGAGGGATATGGGGAGCTGAGACAGGGGTCTCCCCACCTCTCCAAAGTGAGCTGGGTTCCATGGGCCCTCCACCCAAAGTGACTCCCATCACAACGTCTTCACTCATTCTCCATTTAAAGAGGATTATGGTTAACCCTTTTTTTGGCCATACGTCTCTTTGGTGTTACATATGTACAGTTACTATTGTACTCCTGTGACCCAGAGTCAGCTGATGGTGGGCTATTGCCGTCTATCAGCTGACAGAGCAGAGCCATACTCAGGAAGGATCCTGACAATAGTGTTGGGATCCACCTCACTTGCATGACTGACCGCTGGCTCCATCTTCAGCGTGCATCTGAGAGCTGGAGACAGCTGTACTGATCCCCTTCTCTGGTCTGGAGGAGCAAAGTGGATAGCTTTGACAGGCACTGTTCTGGGTTCCAAGCAAACTTGACTTCACTGACAACAGTGGTTTTTGCAGGCCAGTGATTCAGAAAGCACCGGGGTCAGATACAGCCAGGTAATTAGTATCTTTAGTAGGTGGACATTAGCATTATTTTTTTTAATATTTGGAAACAGACAATATGGAATCTAAAATTACTGAATTCCCAAAGATGCTACTGCCTGGCTGTTTTGATGATCAAAAGGCTTCAAATACTTTGAGTAGTTGGGATGGATGTAGTTTAGGAGGGATACAGGACCTAATTTGCTGAATGCTTGTTGCAGGACAGTGACTCAAAATACTGAGACCAAAGACTGACTGGTTCGTCTAGCTCCCTGGACTTAAGACATTTGAGGCTCAAAAGTGCGCAAGTGTAAAATTCCCACCACTGTCCTGCATCCAGGGAGCCACATGCAGCCGGCCATACAAGTGAACGGCTGAATGTAGTGATGACTTAATTAAGGCTCAGCTGCAACATTTCTATGCAGAAATCTACCGTCAAACACCATCTTCATGTCTTAACATATACTAGTCCTGGTGGGAATTTTGTCAGAATATTACCACCCTAAGGACTTCTGCAAGCTGGAGAAAACCAATCTAACAGATTCAGGGCCAGTTTATACTGTATGCGTTGCAGTTGCTTTTTTTCTGCATCCAAAACGCACAGAAAGTAGGTTATATGGTTGTCAATGTCATAGTTCACATCAGTACTTGAAGTTCCAGTGCAGTTCAGTTGCAGAAAAAAAAAAAAGTAGAACAGGCTGCAATTTTCCTGCACAGAACTGCACTGGAACACAGTAAAATGCATCAAAAACACACTGGAACGCACCAAAAACGCAATGGAATACACGTTCCTATCTAAATTGAAGGAAAAAAAAAAAGAGGGGAAAAAACGAACCGGAAAGCATCAAAAACATACCGGAGCATGTCAAAAACACGTAAAAACGCACATGCACAAACGCAACCGGAATGCATCTGGACTGCGTTTCTAGTTTGAACTGGCTGTCAAAGGAAATATTTTCTGCTGACTCTGGGGACAACCAAGGATTCCATCATTTTAGAGGAATTTCCTCACACTTCCTGTTGTGGCTAAGGGACAAAAATATGAAGTGAAATCTCCCCAATAGTACACAAATGAAAAAAAACCCAAAAAACTGACATGGGTTATAACCCTCTTTTATTCAAAATATGGGGGGGGGGGGGGGTTTGCCTCCAGTTCTACTTTAAGGCTAGGTTCACACCTATGCAGTTTGCGTTTGATCCGTTTCTGCAGTGCATTTTTGCCACTTTATATACAGTCATGGCCGAAATTGTTGGCACCCTTGATATTTTTCCTGAAAATCAAGTATTTCACACAAAAAAGGTATTGCATTAACACATGTTTTGCTATACACATGTTTATTCCCTTTGTATGTATTGGAACAAATATAAAACAGAGGCAGAAAAGCAAATATGACATAATGTCACACAAAACCCCAAAAATGGGCTGGACAAAAGTATTGGCACCCTTAACTTAATATTTGGTTGCACACCCTTTGGAAAACATAACTGAAATCAGTCGCTTCCTATAACCATCAATAAGCTTCTGACACCTCTCACCCGGAATTTTGGACCACTCTTCCTTTGCAAACAGCTCCAGGTCTCTCTTATTGGAAGGACACCTTTTCCCAACAGCAATTTTAAGATCTCTCCACAGGTGTTCAATGGGATTTAGATCTGGGCTCATTGCTGGCCACTTCAGAACTCTCCAGCGCTTCTTTGCCATCCATTTCTGAGTGCTTTTTGACGTATGTTTGGGGTCATTGTCCTGCTGGAAGACCCAGGATCTTGGACGCAAACCCAGCTTTCTGACACTGGGCCCTACAGTGCGACCCAAAATCCTTTGGTAATCCTCAGATTTCATGATGCCTTGCACACAGTCAAGGCACCCAGTGCCAGAGGCAGCAAAACAACCCCAAAACATCATTGAACCTCCACCATATTTTACCGTAGGTACTGTGTTTTGTTCTTTGTAGGCCTCATTCCGTTTTCGGTAAACAGTAGAATGATGTGCTTTACCGAAAAGCTCTATCTTGGTCTCATCTGTCCACAAGACGTTTTCCCAGAAGGCTTTTGGCTTACTCAAGTACATTTTGGCAAACTGTAGTCTTGCTTTTTTATGTCTCTGTGTCAGCAGTGGGGTCCTCCTGGGTCTCCTGCCATAGCGTTTCATTTCATTTAAATGTCGACGGATAGTTCGCGCTGACACTGATGCTCCCTGAGCCTGCAGGACAGCTTGAATGTCTTTGGAACATGTTTGGGGCTGCTTATCCACCATCCGGACTATTCTGCGTTGCAATCTTTCATCAATTTTCCTCATCCGTCCACGACCAGGGAGATTAGCTACAGTGCCATGGGTTGCAAACTTCTTGATAATGTTGCGCACTGTGGACAAAGGCAAATCTAGTTCTCTGGAGATGGACTTGTAACCTTGAGATTGTTGATATTTTGCCACAATTTTGGTTCTCAGGTCCTCAGACAGTTCTCGTCTCCTCTTTCTGTTGTCCATGCTTAGTGTGGCACAGACAGACACACAATGCAAAGGTTAAGTGAACGTCTCTCCTTTTTATCTGCTTTCAGGTGTGATTTCTATATTGCCCACACCTGTTACTTGCCCCAGGTGAGTTTACAGGAGCATCACATGCTTGTAACATTCTTATTTATCCGCAGTTGTGAAAGGGTGCCAATACTTTTGTCCAGCCCATTTTTGGAGGTTTGTGTGACATTATGTCGAATTTGCTTTCTTTCCTCCCTTTTTTTGTTTTGTCCCAATACACACAAAGGGAATAAACATGTGTATAGCAAAACATGTGTTAATGCAATACGTTTCGTGAGAAATACATGATTTCCTGGAGAAATATCAAGGGTGCCAACAATTTCGGCCATGACTGTATGCAGATTTATAACACATAAAAAAAAAGCAGCAAAAACGCACTCCATGCTTTTCTGCAGCATTTCCATTGAAGTCTATAAAACCAAAAACGCAACTCTTTGCATATAAAAAAGTCCCTGACCCTTTCCAAAAAACGCAGCGGGTGAAACGCAGAGCTGTGAATGTGTCCCATTGGAAATCATGTTAAATGGACTGTAGTGCGTTTCTAAAAAACGCAGCGGAAAATGCTTAGGTGTGAACCTAGGGTAAGGCTGGACAGCTTTTAGCAGCAAAGTAAAAAAAGTCCCTTTTTTATTGTCAATGGATAACTAAATTTCCTAGCTATGAGAACGGTTAGACTGACTCCTAAATATTGAATTACATTTTGGCCCTCAGGCCTGTTTTCTGAACGTGGTCCCTTCAGTGCATATGACCTTCACAGCTGTCCTGTACTCACCAGCAGAGATGTTGATGATTTCTTTCACAATGGCGTTCTGAGCCTCTTCATACTCCTCTCTGTACCTCATGTATTCCTCGTTATATGAACTCAACTTACTGCAAGAAACAAGAACAAACTCCATTACTGCCACACACTCTGCTACAGTATATACAGTACCTTGAAAAAGTATTCATACCCCTTGAAATGTTCCACATTTTGTCATGTTACAACCAAAAGCGTAAATGTATTTTATTGGGATTTGATGTGATAGACCAACACAAAGTGGCACATAATTGTGAAGTGGAAGGAAAATGAGAAATGGTTTTCAACTTTTATAAATAAATCTGTGAAAAGTGTGGCGGCATTTGTATTCAGCCCCCCGGAGTCAATACTTTCTAGATCCACCTTTCACTGCAATTCCAGCTGCAAGTCTTTTTGGGGATGTCTCTACCAGCTTTGCACATCTAGAGAGGGACATTTTTGCCCATTCTTCTTTGCAAAATAGTTCCAGTTCTGTCAGATTGGATGGAGAGATTCTGTGAACAGTAATTTTCAAGTCTTGCCACAGATTCCATTGTAGCTCTGGCTGGATGTTTCGGGTTGTTGTCCTGCTGGAAGGTGAACCTCCGTCCCAGTCTCAAGTCTTTTGCAGACTCTAGCAGGTTTTCTTTTAAGATTGCCCTGTATTTGGCTCCATCCATCTTCCCATAAACTCTGACCAGCTTCCCTGTCCCTGCTAAAGAAAAGCATCCCAACATGATGCTGCCATCACCATGCTTCATGGTGGGGATGGTGCGTTCAGGGTGATGTTAGTGTTAGTTTTCCCCCCACACATAGCGTTTTGCTTTTAGGCCAAAAAGTTCCAATTTGGTCTTATCTGACCAAAGCACCTTCTCCCACATGGCTTCTCACAAACTGCAAACAAGACTTCTTATGACTTTTTCAACAATGGCTTTCTTCTTGCCATTCTTCCATAAAGGCCAGATTTGTGGAGTGCGCAACGAATATTTGTCCTGTGGACAGATTCTCTCACCTGAGCTGTGGATCTCTGCAGCTTCTCCATAGTTTCCATGGGCTTCTTCTCTGATTAATGCTCTCCTTGCCTGGGCCTGTCAGTTTAGGTGGACAGCCATGTCTTGGTAGGTTTGCAGTTGTGCCATACTCTTTCTATTTTTGGATGATGGATTGAACAGTGCTCCGTGAGATGTTCAAAGCTTGTGATTTTTTTTTTTTTTAATAACCCAACCCCTTTTTAAACTTATCCACAACTTCATCCCTGACCTGTTTGGTGTGTTCCTTGGTCTCCATGATGCAGTTTGTTCACTAATGACTAACAAACCTCTGAGGGCTTCACAGAACAGCTGTATTTACACTGAGATTAAATTATACACAGGTTGACTATTTCCTAATTAGGTGGCTTCTGAAGGCAATTTGTTCCAATAGATTTTAGTTAGGGGTATCAGAGTAAAGGAAACTGAATACAAATGAACGCCACACTTTTCAGATATTTATTTGCAAAAAAGTTTTGAAAACCATTCTTAATTTTCCTTCCACTTCACAATTATGTGCCACTTTGTGTTGGTCTATCACATAAAATCCCAATAAAATACATTTACGTTTTTTGGTTGTAACATGACAAAATGTGGAAAATTTCAAGCGACATGAATACTTTTTCAAGGCACGGTTTAAAATATCAAAAACTGAAAGTTAGTTAAAAAAAAAGGACAGTTTATAAGGGGATTCAGAAGATAACCGAGACCATGTAGAAGCACTACGAATACCACCCCAGTAGCAGTTCATTACTCTTCGAATACAAGTACACATTAATGCCCCAAGACTGAACGGTGCTGGATTGGCAGTGTACACATGCACAAACAGTAGCGCAGACTCTGATGTTACCCCACAATGCAATTAAGCGAGCATATACCAAATTTTTTCAGTTGAATACACACATGCATTGTAGCCACGCTCCATAGAAACACACAGCAGGACTTAGCCACCGCCCCTCCCACTTCCTCTTCACCGCACTTGATTGACAGCAGCAAGAGCCAAAGGCTCCTGCTGCTCTTCGAGTCCGTGTGCGAAGAGGAAACAAGGGAAGAAGAGATGCAGCCATGCACAGCGCTGATCTCTTCTCCCCTCTCTTCACACAGGGAAAGGGGAGCACCGGGAACTTAAATATATTTTTTATCTTACTGCAAGTAATGCATTAAGGTAAAAAATATTTTTAGGTTTAGTATCACTTTAAATATAAAGTTTGGCATGCATTAACTTTTGAGGTACAAGGTCCCATAGTTTGTGAAATCAAGGTTCATTACTTGCAGCAGGGAAAAGTCGGGTCTCCAGGCTGGCGGGGATGTCTATCGGGACAGGATGTAAAGAAATATTAATCATTTGGCATGTAAGACAACTCCATTATATGTATTTCAGTTTTGTATTCAGCCATGTGCCTGGAGTGCAAGTTTAAAGCCTGAGGAATACTGTCTACATACAAGAGGCATGTGTGTTCTTACTTGAAACCTGGTCTCTTTTTGTGTATTTCATCCATTATGAGCAGTAATCCAGCATGAAGCAACTCCTGCATTGCCTCTGTGCAGAGGTTTCGTGTAATACAGACCAGTCACTGCTGCTCCCTCTCCTTGTCCAGGATTGACTGGTCTCATCTCCGCCCCCTTGTCATGTTCTGTAGTGGGCGGACTTGCTGGGCCCCTCCCACAGCTCTGCCCAAGCTATGTTCAGCACATTGTTGGTGTCACTGCTACTTGTACAAGGTAAAATCTGAGTTTGCAAAACCATTTGGTGCCCAAAACAGATTTTTTTTTATTAGGAATGCACCGAAATTTCGGTGGCTGAAACATTTCGCCGAAAACATCCCTTTCGGTCGCCGACCAAAATGAAAAAAATCACCAATATAGGTGCCGAAAAAACGCCACCTCCTGCCACCAGCCGCTGCTCAGTAGTTCAGCCTTACCTGAGAAACTGTCAGGCATAGAGATGAGTGAAGGAAAGATGGCCGCCACACATCTCTATGCCCTTAGAGGACCGGAGCGATGTCACTTCCTGTACGGCCATTTTTTTTTTTTTTAAAGCACTAGATCAATGCTTTTTTTTTTTTGATCCAATGCTTTACATTGCATAGGAGAAATAAAGAGGACATGTCACTAATAATTTCTATCACAAGGGATGCATGCATTTCTTGTGATAATAAAAGTGATTAAAATTTTTTTTTAAAGGAACAGTCAAAAAAAAAAAAAAAAAAATAAAAAACATTAAATACTTTTTTTTTAAAAAGGTTTAAAGTGCCCCCCTCCTCGCACATAGTGGTGAACGCATACGTAGGCCATGCCCACATATGTAAATGGTGTTCAAACCAAGCATGTGAGGTATCACCACGAACGTCAGAGCAAGAGCAAAAATTCTCGTAGTAGACCAACTCTAACTTTACACTGCTAACCTGTAGAAATTTTGAAAGCATCACCCATGGAGATTTTTAAGTACCGCAGTTTCACGCCATTCCACGACCGTGCGCAATTTTAAAGCGTGACATGTTGGGTATCTATTTACTCGCCCTAACAGCCTTTCATATTTTACAAAAAATTGGGGTATATATTGTTTTTTGTAACCCCTTGACCCAATCGCACGCAAATATACGGCCTCTCGGTATTTGGGCCTTGACGCCGAGCGGCCGCATGTTTGCGTGCAATTAAAAAATACATGTGCTGAGAGCGCATGCCCTGTGCACTCCCAGCACATATGTCCGCTACTCCTGGAAAGATCCTGATCTCCACTTTCAATTGGGACCTTTTCCGATCATGTGACCGCCGTGACGGCGAGTCACATGACCCTAAAACCCTGCCCCGCCTCTGGGCTTCTGAAACTCTTAAAGGGCCGGGAGGCACCCGCGCCAAGAGGTTAATCAAAGTGTATTTTTTTTTCCAAAAAATATATATTCATTTTTAAAAACTGCGCATTTCGGTTTCGGTTTCCGGCCAAGTGCATTTTGAATTTTTGTTTTCGGCACCAGATATTTAATTTCGGTGCACCGCTATTTTTTATAATTTACGGCTATTAAGGCAGATCTTTAAAAGCTGGAGTTCATCTTTAAATCTGATACAATAACGCAACCAAGAGCGATGTCTTTCTCAGACACGGGAAGCTGGTGATCTGTTCTGTGTGTGACAAAAAGAATCCCACCGACCTGAACAACAGCTGGGACAAATGCATTTAGTCAGATTTTCCTCGGGGAAGCAGACATTTGTTTCATTTTAATAATTCACAGAGTGCTGTCATCACTCCATTCTATTGTGTAGTTGCTAGAACACCATCTCGTTATGTTCCATGGACATATTGTGTAAATAACGATCAAGATAACACTGGAAGGTTTCGATGGCGCACAGAGCACCTGGCAGCTGAACAAAGCGGCTATGCTCCGAGCAGGTGGCCAAGTGTCTCCTGGGAATAATAACACTAGCCGGGGTTCACGCTCATTTGGGCTGAAATAACGTCCTGAAAGATATACTAATCAGTCGTTTCCACATTGTATAACTCTCGGCGCTGATTTAACCGTCAGCAGACCTGGATATTTCGTCTTATCAGTAAATCATCATTCGCTCGGTGACTAATGCCAATATCCCCACAATAGAGTCGCTCAATGCTACACTTGCAGTCATTGGGAAAGAACTGCCAGCTGTCTATACAAAATCAACATCTTTCCAAAGAAATAAATCTTTCAGAAATAAGTCATTTGCTGCAGAAAGCCAGCATCATTTTGTTACAGTGCAATAAAGCAGTCAGATAAATGAATGGCTAGGTTTACGATGATATTGAGAAATGTCAGAGACTGACATTCGTCTTTAGCCTCTTCCATTTTCTAACAATTGCTCCAACAGTTGATCTATTTTCACCAAGCTGCTTGGCAATTGCCCCGTAGCCCTTTCCAGCCTTGTGGAGGTCCACAATTTTGTCTCTGGTGTCTTTTGACAGCTCTTTGGTCTTGCCCATGGTAGTAGTTGGCGTCTGACTGACTGTGGGGTGGACAGGTGTCTTTAAAGAGATCAGACAGGTGTTACTAAGTTAGATGAATGAGTGAAGTAGAGGTGGACTTTTTAAAGGCAGAGTAACAGGTCTTTGAGAGCCAGAATTCTTGCTGTTTCTTAGGTGTTCAAATACTTATGTTCAGCAGTGCAAGACAAATAAATTCTTTACAAATCATACAACGTGATTTCCTGAATTTTTTTAAAAAAAATGTGTCTCTCAGAGTGGGAATCCCCTACAATGTGAATTTCAGACCCCTCCATGATTTCTAAGTGGGAGAACTTGCAAAATCGCAGGGTGCTCAAATACTTCTGTTCCTCACTGTATGGGCTCATGCACACGGGTGTATTGTTTTATATGAAGGACCCGGCTGGCAGCAAGACCTGGTGTTAAAGTTATGTACAACTATGAACCCAATGTGTAGTCATGGACTTTGTGTGGACATTTAGAAGAGAAACTGAGTACTGTAAAAGCAATTTTATTATGTACCATTAAAAAATCTATTACACATCATTAAAAATTACTCTGCACATGGGGTTCACAACATGCCAAGATTCCAAGATTCCGATTACAATTCACATGTGGACACGTTTTGGGAATCCTCCTTCTGGAGTACATGTGACAGATTCAGTACCCACGCCTAATATTTTAATTTTTTTTAACCACTTGCCCTCCAGAGGATTTACCCCCCTTCCTGACCAGACCATTTTTTGTGTTACGGCGCTGCATTACTTCAACAGATGATTGTGCAGTCAAGCAAGGCTGCGCCCAATTGAAATTTATGCCCTTTTTTTCCCCCACGAATTGAGCTTTCTTTTGGTGGTATTTGATCGTCTGTGCATTTTTTTGCATAATAAAAGATAAAAAAGAATTTTGAGAAAAAAAAAAAAAAAAACAGTATTTTGACTTTTTGCTATTAAACATGTCCAGTAAAAAAATTTTAAAAAATCAAATTTGGGCAAATATTTAGGCCAAAATGTATTCTGCTACGTCTTTGCTAAAAACAAAATCCCAATACGTGTAAATTAATTGGTTTATGTGAAAGTTATAACGTTTACAAATGCCGGTATAGATATTGGAATTTGTTTAATTTATTTTTTTTAGTGGGACTGCGGCGGACATTCTGACACTGGGGGCAACTGACTTGATGTCACTGACATCCCCAATACAGTGATTAGTGCTTAAAAAAAAAATAAATAAAAAAGCACTAACACTGTACTAATGGCACTGGGCGATCAAAGGGTTAACTGTGTGCAGGGAGCCATCCAAAGCAGTGTGCCCGAGCTGACAGGGAGAACTGTTCGTAAAACAAAACAGTCCTCCTCCCCATCGGAGATCCTCGCTAATCAGCGGATGCCGGCGAGTAATCACTGGCCAGGACCTGGTGATTGATAGCTGTGGCCGTGGAAGGCGGTGCGGGTAGGGCGTGCGCCCCCTACCCAGAAATGCAAAATCACATATATATATACACACATGTGATTTTGCGCACCCGTGCCACCCTGTAGCAGTACTTCTGCTATAGGGCAGTCGGGAAGCGGTTAAAGAGCTTTATTGCCATATGCACAAATATAAACAGTATAACAGATCTGTAAACACAATTTCCGGTACAAAATCTTAAAGAAACTATACAAATAAGAACAAAAGCAAGTCCTCAAATATTATCCAGTTCTACCAAGACATTGCACAATGTAACACAACCAAATGTCTAGTCACATGTTTTCTGCAACGTCATACTGTAAATATAGTAATAAAGATACCATAAGTACATATAAGTTTCATTATTTTGAGTGCAGCAATGAAAGGTTGATGCATAATAAGAGGGATAAGAAAAAAAAGAAAAAAAAAAAACAAGAAAACTCAAACAATAAGAGAAAAAGAAAAGGAATACAGAAAGAGAACAGATTTGAAACCAAAGTGTGTGGAGTAAACTCCTACTTTTCCTCTACATTTCAATGTACTAGCATCAATATGATATTACGTATCAGTGCATCAAATCACCTATGGCAACAGTGGACAAATGGTCCATGTATCATACTCCATGTACTCAATGCAACAATTATACCATTCCAGGGCTGTCTTCCACCGTATCTAAGGATTCTATCCATCTAGAACCAAATTTGCCGAATGTTCTTTTTGGACATCCTCTGGCGTCACACTCCTGATCTTTAACAGAGTAATATCAATCAGTAGGGTAGATTGGAATTCACAGCATGTGCATGTTGCACTTAGAGGTGCAAATGAGTAGACCAAGGTGGAAACACTACCTCTCAGGTGGGAGATGCAGGTATATTCAGTAATCTTAAAACAGAATGACCAAATTCCCAATGGGGAACAAAACCAAACCAATGTAAGTAAGTCACCATAAAGACATCATGGTAGTCAAGGCCAAGGGCATATTTACCACAAGGCATTTGCCTAGGGCGGCATTTTTCAGGGGGGCAGCACCAGCTCCCTGGAAGAAGTGACGGCAGAAGGGACACCTGCGGCTTGGGGACCAAATGGGATCTGAGAGAGGCTGTAGGCTGCTTGATTCTCATTCCTGGGGATGTCCAGAGCTGTGAAGGTGAGCGTCTCTCTCTCACTGGGAGAGGAGTGGCCAGTGTATGGGGGCCATGGTAGTGGAAGGTTCTCTTGGGTGGGGGGGGGGCAGGGGTGTTGTTGGTCAATGCCAGGCTCTCTCTGGGGTGGGGGGCAAATTTTGTGCTGCCTAGGGCAGCACAAAACCTAAATACACCACTGGTCAAGGCATATGTATTCCTTTGAGAGGGCTCTTTATAAGTATCTTAGGAAAATTCAGTTCACATCAATCCAGCCTGAATGACTAGCATGTATGTATGATTAAAAAATATTAGTGGGTTCCAGTGTACTAAAATTTGTCACGTTCTCCAGAAGGAGGATTCCTGAAACACGTCGAGTCCACATGTGAATTGTAATCGGAATCTTGGCATGTTGTGAACCCCATGTGCAGAGTAATTTTTAATGATGTGTAATAGATTTTTATCGGTACATAATAAAGTTTACGGTTCTCAGTTTCTCTTTTATATGTCCACACAAAGTCCAGGACTACATATTTTGTTCATAACTGTACATGATTTGCTGGGATGTGGACAGAGCACACACGGCCTGGGTTTCTCTCCTGCTATAGACTTGCGTTAAATTTCTCCTAGGCTGACCATACATTAATCCAGGGCTTGGCCAATTTTCTTTGAATCTAGGAGCCAGCTAAAAAGTTAGGAGGCAGTTTTTTCTTAGTGTAGCGTATGTTGTCAGCACTCGGGGCAAGGAAACCTTTGAGCGACAAGCTTCAAGCAACGCGATTTGCAGCGTGACGGCTAAACTGCACCATGTTTTAGTTGCCATTGAAATTAATGGCACCTGAATCTGGGTTTTGCTATTAGAGCGATTCTGCCGCTATCTCAAAAAACCCAGGTGTGAATGGAGCCTTCCTGGCTCACACCTATGAGATTCTGGATGAGTTTTCAAACTCACAGATTCACATGACAGGCTAGATATTATGTATTCTTTTTGAGGTCGTCCGCACAAATGTGATCCACACGCATTGTATTTTGAGTACCATTGCGAAAAGGGTCCTGTGCGAGTCCAGTGCGCTCCTGTACCTTTAAGGAGGGGGAACTCCCTCAGGTCCATCTGCCCTTGGTCTATCCTTTACATACATGTGCCTCTACTATGGGGGCTCTCAAAACTGTAGAGTTTGGAATTACAGAATATCGGGGTGCCGTGGCGAGGCTCTGTAGCTTAACCTCGTCGGCGGTATGATTCTTTCCGATTTTTGGTGCTGAAAGCGGTACCATTTTTTTGCATGGAAATATGTAGTTTTTTATTGTAGGCTGTAATTTTTAGGAATAACTCACTGAAATCTGTCCGAACAAGAGTCTAGTAAACATTCCGGGTATGATAAAACTTGAAACACGAAATCATAAATTATAATTTAATAAATAATCATAAAAAATAATAATATAATAATAATACATTTAATGCAATAATATAATCAAACCAAAAACACTGAAATTTGAAATACAGAGGCAAATTCGCACATCGCTGAGCAAAGTCGCAAAATCGTTTTCAGTGTCTGATGATGAATTTCCCCACGAATCATTATCACTCAATTCTGCAAGTGGTTCTGATTTACTATCGCTGTTCTCTAGCCGGTCTAAAACCGCTTTTGACGTAAAGGGACGCTTTTTGGACGCCATGGACTTTTCTAAGTTTCCAGGCAGAAAGAACAGTCAAAATGCAGGCAGAGCACAGGACAAAGCAGTAGGGACAAAATATATGTGAAATGCATTGAAACAGCAATGACAGCAAAAATGACATTTTTAAAAAATTTCAAATTTCCCGCCGGTTCCGGCGCCCGTATGTCCCGACGTCACAGGGACCAAAACAGGGAAGCCGGATGCCGGCATCGGCCGGAGGAGATGGCTGGGGACGCTGCAGGGGACACATCGTGGGAGCGCAGGACAAGGTAAGTGCTGCAGGGACTCACTGAGCAACACCGCATGGTAAGCCCGAGTGTAGGTCAGGGTTACCGTTCTTGGTACTCAAATTTTACCCCGAGCTACACTCGGGAAAACCGCTAAGGGGGTTAAGCATGTATTTGCAAATGTGTGCTAACTAAACCCCGGTTTTTAATGCATACTATTAGACAGGTTAATTTGGTTTGTTTGCAAGCTGGTTGGCAAGTTAAATTTTGGTGCAAGAGTACAGTGGAGGTGAACGAATGTGTGAATGTCTGAAGAGTTTGAGCAATATATACAGACCATCGTACCTCAGCACTTTGAGTAAGATCATCCACCTCCAGGCTGCACCTTTATCCATGCTTGAGGGACCCCTGCATACCAGGAGTACAATATATAACGCGCTTTCAATTAGCGCATCTGGTTAGTGCGCACTCTGTATATTTATTACCTCATCCCAAGGAGAAATAATATTCTGGGACTCCATACAAGTTATTTGAAGATTGTACTTGATTTTAAGATATTATAATACTTCTACGCATGTCATGCTCATGCGTTTTTCATGAACATTCACACACTAATTCATTCGTTCACCTCCAGTGTACTCTTGTTACTATTCATGTTTACTATATATATGCATAACGCATTTATTTCATACATGCGTCTAGAAGACATACATTAGGCTTTTTGTTCAACTTCTAGCGCTGCACCAAAATTTACTCTGTTATCTGAAGGCATTGTGGTTCACCTTTTAGTGTGTTCAGCTGCTTATTCCATCAATTAAGTTTAGCGCTCGCTTTATCACTTCATTATTCTTGGTTGGCAAGTTAAGCCAGGAATTTTTCTATTTTGTTGTTTGACATGTGTCCCCCTTTCATGTGCTCCTTGCTGTGAAGGCCAGTTACAGACTGGGGCAGTGGCCATTTTTTGTCCTGTGCGAGTTGGTAGCTGAGGGTTCCAGACATGCAAGCGATAGAGTGGCATGCGGGGATAAGTGTTCGCATAAGATTGCTATTGACATGCATGTTTGCGTTGAAGTCAATGGGAGGCGTGTTTGCGTTGAAGTCAATGGGAGGCAGCATGTGAACCCAGGTGCCTGGAAGCAATTTCTAGTCGCATGGGCAACCTGGTGCCTGGGATTTTTCGAGCCCTGCATTATTCATTTTTTCCATTCAACCAACATGGTTTATATATTAAAAACACAAGCAAATCCTGTTCTACTAGTGAGTAATAAAGACTGCAGCAATCTTGGGACCATTTACACTTTTGTAAAATAGGTAATTGCTGTGGATTGGGTACCATGGGAGAGTGCAGCATCACAGAAAGGATTGGGAGGGTTTTATTCTAATGCAAAGCTGCATCAATCACAGCTTCTGACATAAGCAATGGCAATTGTTAGCGAGGGTGGCTATGTTCTAAACTTCTGGATTGGATTCTTACATGGCAGGTTTCCTAGAAGCGCTACCCTGCCAATTAAATACTGCTTCCTATTATGTTCTACCTCTTTGTACAAGAGAACAAAAATTGTTCCAACTCACAGGGATGCTCTAAAGTGCTAAGTGACAACAGAGCCAATAAACACCCTCTGGAGCACAGGTTAATTTGCTAGATCTGCTGTCCTGGTACAAGGCAAAAATCTAGAGGTATACAAGACCGGATCAGGCCACAAATACAGCGCATCCAAATGAAAAAGAAAACTCTTGATTACTGGATGAACCAAAGACGGTGACTCTCTGTCCAATATTTAAAAGTAGGGATATCCTGTTTTGGTTGGACATCATCTTTAAAGTACAGCAAAGGGGAAAAAAATTAGCGTATAGATTAGAACACCTATTGGGTTTTTATCGTTGTCTGCGCTCCCATTAGGGAGATTCATCCTCTCTATTTGTCCGGTTTACTATTATTATTTAAAGTGAAGGGGAATCTTTGACTGTGGACACTAGTTCTGGTGCCCTAGTGGTCTCAAGGGTTTCCCTTAATCAGGGGGTATTTCCTCTCACTTCCTGTTTAGGCTAAGGGACAGGAAGTCAAGGGAAATCTCTAATGGGACACAGAAGGCAAAAAAACTGACAAGGGTTATAACCCACCCTTACACAACAAACACTTTACTCCAGCGCTAGGAAAGGACTCAGTAGACCCAATAGGAATGTTCTGGAACTTTCTGGAAAATGCACTGCTTGCTGCCCTCAACAGACCGGGGTGGTCCGAATACACTGGATACAAATGGAGAAACAGAAAAAGGGCGCACCGACCTAGTGCATTATTGTTTAAAATAATTTATTAAAGAAACAAAAATAGGTATCATACTAACAATGGACATGATAACACAGGCATTTTAAACTGAACAAGATGTACGATCCAAACAACATCTGAGTCCATACGATGGAACCCTGGATGACCAACTGGCTAACGCGTTTCGAGGACACAACCTCTTCCTCAGAGCCAACCCTCTCTGAGGAAGAGGTTGTGTCCTCGAAACGCGTTAGCCAGTTGGTTATCCAGGGTTCCATCGTATGGACTCAGATGTTGTTTGGATCATACATCTTGTTCAGTTTGACATGCCTGTGTTATTATGTCCATTGTGAGTATGGTACCTATTTTTGTTTCTTTAATAAATTATTTTAAACGATAATGCACTAGGTCGGTGCGCCCTTTTTCTGTTTCTCCATTTATACCCCACCCTTACTCTATCCAAAAAGAAAAAAAAAAGTTTTGCCTTTCGTTCTACATTAAATTTTTAGGTGGACCCTTGAAGGCAATAAAAGGTAAAGCATACTGTCTCATGTTACCCATTTCAATTAAAAAGAGCTCTGTGGAGTGTTGATATGCTTGAATAAATGGTTAATATGGAAAAAAAAAATAGTAAATTGTAGAATCAAAGTCAGATGCCGATGATCAGAGTGTGCTAAGTGGGGGATCTTTTGATGCCATAACTTGGAAATAAATGAAACATTTGGATACTTTGAGTTTAATGTAGAAAGCCTCCCTTCATTTGAAAGTGGTTGTAAACTTCAGACATGAATTATGAACAAAGCATTTCCCTCTATAGTGTGTACTTCTCTCAATCCAGAGCACCAAGTGTCATTTCTGTCTGCTGCTTCATTCCTCATGCTATCTGCATGAGTCACTTCTGACAGGTTTTCCTGACACCAACAGAAAAAAGGTGACGGGGGAGAGCTCCAGCACTCAGCCTGTAACTGATGGGGGGGGGGTCCTTTCCCTACAAACACACTTCTAGACACACAGAGAGGGGCTCGGGAGCGAGCATGCATGAGTACCCCCATTGCAAGTGGCTTGATATGGTGGCACTCAGCAGGGTAGAGGGGCCAGGAGTGCTGACAAGGAATCCAAGAAGAGGGGGATTGGGGCTGCTCTGTGCAAAACAATTACACAGAGTAAGTAAGTATGACATGTTTGTTATTTAAAAAAAATAATAATGCAGAAATACTCAGACATCATCTGCTCATAGGCAAAACGGACATTGGCAAGTGTTTTGTAAACTGCCGAAATCTTGACTCGTGCAATACGCTAATACCTGTTGGTGAATCTCACTCCGTTCTTCTGAATGTCAATGGTGGAGAACTTCTTATTGTTTCTCAGAGCCTTTTCTTCCTTGCAGGTCACACGAAAATAGTGACCAAGCTGCGCATTGGATTCAAGTTTAATACTTTTTCCAGCATCCAATCCTAATTAATAACAGAAAATAAAAAGACAAGTTCAATCAAGGTAGAAGCTTTAGCAAAATTAATTCATTTAAAGTGATTTACTGTCATTCTGCCCATTTCTTGTGTGTGAGCCCGACATGTCATTTACACAAGCCCTAGGGCAGGGGTGTCCAAACTATGGCCCTCCAGGTGTTGAGGAACTTCAAGTCCCATGAGGTCTTGCAAGACTGACATCCACAGGCAAGACTCCCAGAGGCATGATGGGACTTGTAGTACTTCAACAACTGGAGGGCTATAGTTTGGACACCCCTGCCCTAGGGGGACACGTCGTTTGCACAACCCCTAGGAGGACACGTCGTTTACACAACCCCTAGGGGGACACGTCGTTTACACAGCCCCTAGGGGGACACGTCGTCTACACAGCCCCTAGGGGGACACGTCGTCTACACAGCCCCTAGGGGACACGCCATCGCACAAAGTGGGCTCACAGTATTCCAAGACAAAGCAACATTTCGTTTCGGCCCTTTTTGAGAACTGAAACAGGAGGCGGGCATTCCGATCGTGTGACCGATGTTATTGGCTGTCACAGCGGCCACATGATTGAAAGCTCTCATTTGCAAGTATGCATTGGGAGCTTTCCATGACAATTTAGTTTCCTATGCTGGGAGCGTGCAGGGAGCATGCTCTCAGCGCAGTAAACGCTTTACCTATAGATGAATATATGTGGCCGCTCGGCATTAAAGAGCCCACCCACCGCATACATGTGTGCAGATGAAGGCCGGGCAGAGGGCGTGATGAATGGCGGAAGTGGTTGAATAATATACAAGGATGTGTAAATCATATCGCCCTACGTCCGGGACATCCAGTTCTGCTGCCGGGCAGGTTTTTTTTTTTTTTTTTTTTTTTTTAAACGTTTAGCCCTGCTGAGGGCAAGCAGCAGGGTTTACTTTGTGCAGTAAGATTTTCATGTCAATTTTCAGTGCAATTCTCAAAGGTAGTTGTTCAGCAGTTGAGATACCATTCAAATCCGTCTTCCAGCCACCGGTATGCAAAACCAGATATAAATTGCATCCTATGTGAACAGATATCTCAGAATGCCAATATACTCTATGCTGTGTGGGTTTGGAATGCATCAAACTTGCAGACGAACCTTTTTTTTTTTTTTTTTTTTTTTTAACCGGATCAAAATCGCAACACATAGCTGTAAACATTCTTCATAGACATCAATGTATTTGCAGATGCCATACAAATCTATGCCTTATGAATCTAAGACTCCATTCACACCTGGATGTTTTGGGATCACAGCAGAATCGATGTGATTCTATCTGTGATCTCAAAACGCTCTACAACTGCAAAATGCAAATTCAGGTGGCATTATATTCAATGGGACCCTAAAACGCAGTGCGGTTTTGCCGTGATTGTCACACAATTTATTGCGCAGCAAATATGCACCTAGCTGTAGATGCCATTGAAAATAATGGCACTTGAACATGTGTTCTGCGATTGTAGTGTGTTTTGAGATCGCAGGCAGGATTGCAGTGATTCTGCCACGATCCTCCAATGCCCAGGTGTGAATGGAGCCACACAGAGTGGACGCCGGAACTTGATTTGGCTGCTCAGCATGCATTTGTACTGAGCACCGATATGCTTCCATGGGTGAGGGTAACTTTAAAGAATAAAGCTTTTTTTTTCCTCACTGGGACCGGCATCTAATTTATTCGCTCAGCAGATGCGCTTCTGCTGAGCGTTAAAAGAGCCCAACGCTCCCATTTGCTGTTGAGCACCCAATCGGTGCTCATCACACTGCAAGGTCTCTCCCCTCCCTGCTAGCCCCCCGAGTGTGGTGCTGGAGACAGGTAGAGAGGTGGGAAGGACAAGTAGATTGTCATGAGGGACAAGTAGATAGGAACACTGATTTAGTCCCTTGGACAAGTAGTTTTAAAAAAAATTTCCACACCCCTGAATATCGTAAATACAATTTCACTGAGATATAGGGAAAAAAAGTCTAATAGATCTGAATGTCTTGGTTTGCCTAGCAAAAGTTGTGATTAGATAAACATAGTTACTGGTACTAGTACTATTTACATGCAGTTTGCATGTTCTCCCTGTGCCTGCGTGGGTTTCCTCCCACACTCCAAAGACATGCTGGTAGGTTAATTGGCTCCTGTCTAAATTGGTCCTAGTATGTGTATGTATGAACGTGAGTTAGGGATCTTAGACAGGGGACTGATGTGAATGTACAATATATGCTTTATGTAAAGCGCTGTGTAAATTGATGGCGCTATATAAGTACCTATAATAAATAAAAATTGTGATCATTTTGACCCCGCAGGGTGAGATCTTGCGTGGAGCCCCAGATCAAGGGAGATTATCAGTGGTCTTGTATGTCTTCCATTTTCTAATTATTGCTCCCACAGTTGATTTGTTCACACCAAGCTACTTGCCTATTGCAGATTCAATCTTCCCAGCCTGGTGCAGGTCTACAATTTTGTTTCTGGTGTCCTTCGATAGCTCTTTGGTCTTCACCATAGTGGAGTTTGGAGTGTGATTGTTTGAGGTTGTGGACAGGTGTCTTTTATACTGATAACAAGTTCAAACAGGTGCCATTGATACAGGTAATGAGTGCAGGACAGAGGAGCCTCTTAAAGAAGAAGGTACAGGTCTGTGAGAGCCAGAAATCTTGCTTGTTTTTAGGTGACCAAATACTCATTTTCCACCATAATTTGCAAATAAATTCTTTCCAAATCAGCCAATGTGATTGTCTGGGTTTTTTTTCTCATTTTGTCTCTCATAGTTGAGGTCTACCTATGATGCCAATTACAGGCCTCTCTCATCTTTTTAAGTGGGAGAACTTGCACAATTGGTGGCTGACTAAATACTTTTTTGCCCCACTGTATATGCTGACCTGCATTACACTTATTCCTGTCACCAATAATTACAGCGATACGAGATGAACAAATGAACTATATTTTGACCTTCTCTCTTTCGTCGCCTTACATCTAAGGTCTAAGCAATATTGCCACAATATAAACAAAGCTTCATCTGACAGCACTAATGCTACATACAGCACGTCTCACGGGAACGGCAGATGACAGTACAAGCTAAAGTTACAGCAAGATGTATTGAAAGGGCCTATGTGCTCTGACAGCCCAATGTTACTTAAGGATAATGATACAGAAAAAACCAATTACTTTAGTCATCAGAAAAATTAACTCCTGAAAAGCCATGCAGTGTAGATCTACTGCACATATCGTAATTTGTTGCATGGCCAGTGCCAGGTATCCTGGCTTTACTTCTCTCTGTAATACCCTGTGAATAACATGTGCAGCAGAACACGAACATGTGCCCAGTGCTTGGACAAGGTCATCCAATCAGGATACTAAACTTTAGAGTGGAGAGACTTGAGAAAGGGGGACATGCCCCTGAAACAAACATCATCATGGCAATCCGGGAAGCATGATTGGAGCTGTCATTGCTCTGGGAGCTCTGCTGCCAATCTCAGATCAAACTTCCTGGATTGCCATGATGCATGTTTCATGGGCATGTCCCCCTTTAATCAGTCTGTGCCGAGGCAAACTCATCACTCCCATTGACTTACAACCCCCATGACTTTTGTGGGTCAGAAAAAAAATCCCTACAACAAAACACAATGTAATGTAAATGTGATTGATATAACAACAGTTGGCTGGTATGATTACATCTATGTAAGATCATCCACAGGTATACAGTGGGGATCGAAAGTTTGGGCACCCCAGCTAAAAATTTTTATTAATGTGCATAAAGAAGCCAAGGAAAGATGGAAAAATCTCCAAAAGGCATCAAATGACAGATTAGACATTCTAATAATATGTCAACAAAAGTTAGATTTTATTTCCATCATTTACACTTTCAAAATAACAGAAAACAAAAAAATGGCATCTGCAAAAGTTTGGGCACCCTGCAGCATTTATAGCATGCACTGCCCCCTTTGCAAAGCTGAGACCTGCCAGTGTCATGGATTGTTCTCAATCGTCGTCTGGGAAGACCAGGTGATGTCAATCTCAAAGGTTTTAAATGCCCAGACTCATCTGACCTTGCCCCAACAATCAGCACCATGGGTTCTTCTAAGCAGTTGTCTAGAAAACTGAAACTGAAAATAGTTGACGCTCACAAAGCTGGAGAAGGCTATTAGAAGATAGCAAAGCGTTTTCAGATGTCAATATCCTCTGTTCGGAATGTAATTAAGAAATGGCAGTCATCAGGAACAGTGGAAGTTAAAGCAAGATCTGGAAGACCAAGAAAAATATCAGACAGAACAGCTCGCAGGATTGTGAGAAAAACAATTCAAAACCCACGTTTGACTGCACGATCCCTCCAGAAAGATCTGGCAGACACTGGAGTTGTGGTTCACTATTCCACTATAAAGAGATACTTGTACAAATATGGTCTTCATGGAAGAGTCATCAGAAGAAAACCTCTTCTACGTCCTCACCACAAAAATCATCGTTTGAACTTTGCAAATGAACATATAGACAAATCTGATGCATTTTGGAAACAAGTTCTGTGGACCGATGAGGTTAAAATTGAACTTTTTGGCCGGAATGAGCAAAGGTACGTTTGGAGAAGAAGGGGCACAGAATGGAATGAAAAGAACCTCTGTCCAACTGTTAAGCATGGGGTTGGATCAATCATGCTTTGGGGTTGTGTTGCAGCCAGTGGCATGGGGAACATCTCACGAGTAGAAGGAAAAATGGATTCAATAAAATTTCAGCAAATTTTGGATGGTAACTTGATGCCATCTGTGAAAAAGCTGAAGTTAAAGAGAGGATGGCTTCTACAAATGGATAATGATCCTAAACACACCTCGAAATCCACGGGGGATTACATCAAGAGGCGTAAACTGAAGGTTTTGCCATGGCCTTCACAATCTCCTGACCTCAACAATTGAAAATCTATGGATAGACCTTAAAAGAGCAGTGCGTGACAGACAGCCCAGAAATCTCAAAGAACTGGAAGACTTTGTAAGGAAGAATGGGCAAAGATACCTCAAACAAGAATTGAAAGACTCTTGGCTGGCTACAAAAAGCGTTTACAAGCTGTGATACTTGCCAAAGGGGGCAGTACAAGATATTAACTCTGCAGGGTGCCCAAACTTTTGCAGACGCCATTTTTTTGTTTTCTGTTATTTTGAAAGTGTAAATGATGGAAATAAAATCTAACTTTTCTTGACATATTATAAGAATGTCTAATCTGTAATTTGATGCCTTTTGGAGATTTTTCCATCTTTCCTTGGCTTCTTTATGCACATTAATACAAATTTTTAGCTGGGGGCCCAAACTTTCGATCCCCACTGTATGTAACTATGCAAAAAACTATCCACACCTGGAATTCAGCTTTGGAGACCAGGCCTCGCTGTAGTGCACAGGTCCATCCTGCTGTTCTGGTGACGTTGGAACACCCAGTACTATCAATGTGGTACAGAGGTGTGCATTTATACTGCAGGGACCACACAAAAGTTGCTCACATCACGTCTGTGTTTCTGCATACCACTGTGAACAATTGTCATTTATTGTGCCCTGTTCACACCATACATGTGCAGCTTTGTGCAGAAAAACACAGTTTTCTGCTTCATTTAGACGTGCAGTTAGGGGGCAGCAAAAATGCAATATGCAACGGATGGAGGTGTTTACATGCCGCTGTCATGATGCTTTGCTCCCGTGGCAAAGTTTACCCGACATGTAGCAAGCCCACCGAATTTTACACATTGAAGCAAACTGGGTAGTGCCATAACCGTGTGCAATGTACCCAGTTGTGGTGTTTGTTTGTCGGCAAAAATGGGGTTTAAAAAGGCATCGCTTCACAACCTCACTGCCGGTCAGTAACTTCTGAAATGTGGTCCAAATGCTGATTGGGCTTCAGAAGAATGATCCGAATGCTGATCATGCTTCAGAGGAAAGGGAGATTTAGACGCACTCATGTAATTAAAGTGGTTCTAAAGGCTGAAGTTTTTTTACCTCCATGCATTCTATGCATGAAGGTAAAAAACCTTCAGTGTTCAGCCCCCCCCTTATACATACCTGAGCCTGATCAAGTGGTGTGCACAAGAGCAACGGCTCTCTGGGGTCTCTGCCTTCTTATTGGCTCACACCGCTATTTATCACAGCCATTGAGGAGGGAGCAGGGGGTGGGGCTGAGTCACGGCTCTAAGTGTCTTATGGACACGCAGAGGCTGTTCGAGAGCGAGCACGCACAAGTGCCCCCATAGCAAATGGCTTGTCATGGGGGGCACTCAGCAGAGGGGAGGAGCACCAGTGGGAAACCCGAGGAGGATCGGGTTGTTCTGTGTGAAATTATTGCACAGAGCAAATAAATATAACATTTACCATTTTTTTAAATAAAAATTGTACCTTTACAAACACTTTAACAAGAGGGGACCTGTGAGGAATACGAGCGTTGACTTGTTAAAAGGTGCAGATTGCAGGCCTCTCATCCTGATCCTGGCAGCACTACCTAGGGTGTCACTGATCTGGAGCCTAAGTGGATTTATTTGTGTCACAAAAATATAACAAAACTCCAGTCATGAAGGGTTAAAACATTAATGACACCAGCAATGCTTATTTATAGCAAACAATTGCAAGTCTTTGCTGATAAAGCACAGCGATGGGCACGTGCCTAGTAAACGGAGTATTAATCTTCATTTGCTCTCTGACTTGAAATCCATAATTACATTGAATAGACACACAAACCAGAATAGCTTCAGCACAGCTGGCAATGAAAGACCTCGAAGTGACGTTGCAGTGTAGGGCGGATTATAAATTTAGTAGATAGAATTCACAGACTGACTTCTTCGCAGCAACTGGACGTCCAAGCCAGAAACACATTCAGTGACAAGGTGATGTTCAGTTTTTGGAATTTTTCCAAATTGGCTAAGAACGTTCAAAATGTTTTTGCACATTGGCTCATCCGTAAGAGTGGGGGGGTCACTTCTATTTCAATGAAAGATTTAGATCTATATTAACAGATTGACTGTTCTTTGATTAAAGCATTATTATACCCAAAAGCAAACAGCGGTCGGGACCTTTCCGTGAGGTGTCAGTAAATGTGCCAGGAGGGCGCAGGGCGTGCTTTCTAGGCACGTTTGTTTATATTGGGTACACAAATATGCGGCTTCTTAGCATCAAGGTCCAGCCGCTGAGAGGCTACATGTTTGCATACCGTCAGTGCCAAGGAGTTAACTCCTAGCTATGACGACTGCCTTAGTTTTCACCTGGTGATCCAGCCAGTAAGTTGCCTCTGCAAGTTGCTGCAGAGGCTAGGTGCAGCTGCTGGCCCTAATCACTATAATGTCAGGTCGACAGTGGCTGCAGCTGTTCGCGGCTCTCTGCACAGCCAGTGATTCCCTGTGGTGATCGCTGCCGGACGCACACATTGCATCCAGTAGCGATCATTGCAAGCAATCGCTGCCTGTGCAGAGCCATGAACAGCTGCGGCAGCCGTGGCCTCACATTATAGTGAATGGGGGCCGGTAGCCGCACCTAACCAATGAAAGTCACATCAGGAATCTCTGATTCCTGCAGCTACTATGCACAGCAACCCTAATCGCCAGTGTGAATGTAGCCTAATACAGCTTTAGACAGTTTATTTGAATACAACGAGATTGTAATTCACAGACTTGACACTTTAAATCCTTATCTACAGAGCAGAAACAGGTAAGAACGTGCAAGAAAAAGCTTCTTAAAAATCCATGCAGTAAATAGGGCTGAGAGGACTTGCGGGAAAAAAAACAAGATTTTCATTAGTAAATGGATAACCCGGCATTCTCTGGAGTGTTGAGCAGATGTGATTGCGCAAGAACTATGTACTTCTCATATATTCTATAACACAGTCTACTGACAGACTAGGTTTATCTAGTGACCACAAAAGTGTGAAACTCCAGGTTCCTCATACACAGAGATGACGACTTACCCAACTCCTTGGCCGCACTATTAAGAGATCCCTGCATGTTCTTCTCCAGTCCATCCATCTTCTCTCTCAGTTCTGTCAAGTTGGGATCAAAGGACGGCTTTACCAAAAATTCATGGTTTTCCACCTGAGAAAGAGGAATCCATCTGTTTATAAGCCCAGAAAGAATATATACACATGGTGTAGGAGGAAACTGGAATACCTGGAGGAAATTTACGCACACGCAGGAAGGAACATGCCAACCCTATGCAGGTAGTGTCCTGGCTGGGTTTCGAACGTAGGACCCTACTCCTATCCACTAAGCCACGGGAGGGGGGGGGGGCTCCCAACTACTAAGCTACTGTACCCCCCACCATGACTACTATAATTTTGAATATATTGTATACATCCAATAGGGCAGCACAGTGGCTAAATGGTTAGCACTTCCGCCTGGCAGTACTAGGGTCGCTGGTTCAAATCCCGACCATGGCACCACCTGCCTGGAGTTTGCATGTTCTCCTCCGGGTTCCTCCCACTCTCCAAAGACATGCTGGTAGGTTAATTGGCTCCTGTCTAAATTGTCCCTAGTATGTGTATGTATGGATGTGAGTTAGGGACCTTAGATTGTATGCCCCTTGAGGGTTAGGGACTGATGTGAATGTACAATATATATGTAAAGCACTGCGTAAATTGATGGTGCTATATAAGTACCTGAAATAAATAAAAATAAAATACAACCCTAATCTGCAAAGCAATAAACAGCAACTACATCAAGTAAGATGCAGAAACTGTTCAGGTATTCTGACAGCTGCTGACGGCAGATGTCTGAATACTACATATCCCTGTGGGGGGGGGGGGGGGGGGGGAGAGGGACTTGTCAATTCATGAAATAGACCTGAAGCAAGTGAAAATTCTGGTACAGATGTCTCAACACTCAAGTAACAAAAGGTGTAAGGGCAGCACAGTGGCTAAGTGATTAGCACTTCCATCTAGCAGCACTAGGGATCTCGAATCCCAACCATGGCACTACCTGCCTGGAGTTTGCATCCTCCGGGTACTGTGGTTTCCTCCCACACACCAAAAACAGTTTGGTAGGTTGATTGTCCTTAGTTTGTATGTATGAATGTTGGTTAGTGACCTTAGATTGTAGGCTCCTTGAGGACAGAGACCAATGTGAATGTACAATATATATGTAAATATGTAAATGTAAACTGACAGTGTTATACAAGTCCCTGTATTAAATAAATAATTTATAGAAAAAATAATAACGGTCCTGCAAAGCAAATTAAATCAGATGTAAACCTTTACTAAATGAGGTTTGGTCAGCTAAAGCACAGAGTATTTTATTTTCGTTGTTTGAAGCATCCTATTACTGCGGATCTTCTGCAGTTGCTTCCTATGTACATGCACTTCAGTGATGGCTGCATGACATTTCTCAGGGTGGGTTTCCTGATGGTGGTAACAGTGGACCATGATCGCGTAGTGGTCTCCATTTGAAGTCATTATCATAGGGTGACAATACAGGGGCCTAGTAGGGAGATGGCAACATCGCCCCATAACAAAGTGCCTAAAAAAAGAACCCTCATAGCAGGATCACCAGATATCATTTCAATGAAAGCTGCAGATCTGACAATGGATTTGAACATCTGTCAGGTTTTTATTCCTAGCACTGTCATTAGGGAGATTTGGCCTCTCTCTTTGTTCTGTTTACCATCATCATCAAAAGTAAAAGAAAATACTAAAGTTTAGGTCCCCCGAAGAGCGAGAGAGGGGAACTTCCAATGGGGACACTAGTTCTGGTGACTTGGGGGGGCCCCAATGGATTCCTCTAATTTACAGGGATTCACCCTCACTTCCTGTTTTGGCTATGGGACAGGAAGTGAAGGTAAATCTCACCAAGGGGACACAGATTGCAAAAAAAAAAAACTGACAGGGGTTATAGCCCTCCCGTACTGTCTCCAAAAGGGAAAAAAAAAAAGTTGTGTCTATAGTTCTACTTTAAAGTTCTAAAGGCTAAAGGGTTTTTTTTTTTACCTTCATACATTCTATGCATGAAGGTATAAAAACCTTTTGTGTGCTGCTCCCCACACAGAACCCCCAATACACATCTGAGCCCACTCTCTAAACAGGAATGTGCACAGGAGCTTCGGCTGTCCCTGGTCTCTCTCTCCTGACTAGCTGAGAGACAGCCAATGGCTCCCACTGCTGTCAATCACAGGCAGTGAGCCAATGAGGAGAAATCGGGGAGCGGAGCGGGGCCGAGACGCAGCTCTATGTGTCTTATGGATGCATAGAGCAGGGCTTGGGAGCGAGCACACACCCAGAGGCGAACTGAAAACTCATGGGGCCCCCGGGCAATAGGGGATCATGGGGCCCCTGTGTCCTTGACCACACCCAAAAAAGCCTATGAAAAAGGTACCAGGGGCATCTCATGGGGCCCCTTACTGACCCCGGGCCCCCGAGTGCACAAGTGGTCAGTCCGCCCCTGCACGCACCATGGTCCCCATAGCAAGTGGCTTGCTTTGGAGGGCACTAGTTATGGGGGAGTAGCCAGGAGTGCTGCCGAAGGACCTGAGAAGAGGAGCCATTACACGCAGCAGGTAAATATGGCATGTTATATTAAAAAAAAAAGACAAAAAGCTTTAATATCGCTTTAAAGACTATGTGATATTTTAGAGGCTGGGTTTACATAGACTAACTTTGCAGCAACTTATGAAAATGCTTTTTTTTTTTTTTTTTGTTTCTACACCTCCTAATGGATATACTGGATATCTTGTTACTTCTTGCGGTTTGTTGCAGTATCCTTCCCTATATAAAGAATGAAAGAAGAAGAAAAAAAAAGGTATAAGCCAGGAGCTGAGCAGTGGAATGGCTGCCGATTTACTACAAAGCCCAGTGGCACCGTTGGGAAGCAACTACTGCACTATTGTGCTGTCACTTGATAAATGATTGATAAGAAAATGGTCCTGTACACTATACTCTACATGACCCGGGGCTGCAGCTCGCTTGGATAGTTAAAATGTAGCCGCAGTTTTGTGGACAGAGCAAAATTGTATGAAAAATTCATCGACCTATGGGAAGATGCGTCCAACAAATAAGGAGCAATAAAAATTCTCGTACAGAATAACGGCCAAATAACACACAATTCTACACTGAGCGGTTCAAAAAAAAGGAAAACATTAAACCAGACTTCTAAAAATACACAAATGGCCCTAAAATATATATTACAAAAAAAAATAAAATAAATAAAAACTTACTAGAAGCATCAAAGATGCATCATCATCAGTGAGCAACCCTTTGATTAAGGGCGGTAAAACCAAGCGGTTGAGCCACATTTTTTTTTCAATTGCTCTCCCTTTAGCCGTAAAGTGGCAGCCAGGGGTGCACACATGCTGCAGCTGCAATTCTTTGCAGGAGGAATTATAACCACGTCGCATTCCACCCCGCAACTGAATGGGATCTTGCAGGAACCGCATGCAATGCACATTGTTGTGGCATTTAGGGGGTTGAAACAGGCATTAGGGAGACAACAGATCACCACCTGTCAAACGCCTCTGAAAAACATTCCGTGTGGATTGCTTTTTACAGAAGCAGCAGTCCCTACTGTTAGCGTAAACAAGACCTTGAAAAGGCTTGTCACACACACACCACAAATGAGAATTTGACTTCAGAGGATACAGTTTATAGCAAGACACTGTGTTCTTTTCTGACATCACCTTCACCCAACACAATGAAGCAAAAGAGGGAGGTTGCTGAACACAAAAACGAAAAAACAGACTGCAGTCTAACCTAGAAGCCACATTGCTAAAACTGGCAACAGTGGATTTCATAAAACTGACTTGGAACAGGCATGCCTCTAAACACAAAACTGATTTATATACAGTACCTTGAAAAAGTATTCATACCTCTTGAAATTTTCTACATTTAAGTTTCAACCAAAAACGTAAATGTATTCTATTGGGATTTTATGTGATAGACCAACACAAAGTGGCACATAATTCTGAAGTAGAAGGAAAATGATAAACAGTTTTCAAAATTTTTTACAAATTATCTGAAAGTGCGGCGTGCATTTGTATTCAGTCCCCTTTACTCTGATACCCCTAACTAAAATCTAGTGGAACTGGTTGCACTCAGAAGTCACCAAATTAGTAATAATACAGCTGTTCTCTGAAGCCCTCAGAGGTTTGTTAGAGAACATTAGTGAACAAACAGCATAGTGAAGGCCAAGGAACACACCAGGCAGGTCAGGGGTAAAGTTGTGGAGAAGTTTAAAGCAGGGTTACGTTTTACAAACTATCCCAAGCTTTGAACATCTCACAGAGCACTGTTCAAACCATCATCTGAAAATGGAAAGAGTATGGCACAACTGGAAACCTACCAAGTCATGGCCATCCACCTAAACTGACAGGCTGGGCAAGGAGAGCATTAAGCAGAGAAGCAGCCAAGAGGTCCATGGTAACTCCGGAGGAACTGCAGAGATCCACAGCTCAGGTGGGAGAATCTGTGCACAGGACAACTATTAGTCGTGCACTCCACAAATCTGGCCTTTATACAAGAGTGGAAAAAAAAAAAGCCATTGCTGAAAGAAGTCCCATTTGCAGTTTGCAAGAAGCCATGTTGGGGACACAGCAAACATGTGGAAGAAGGTGCTCTGGTCAGATGAGACCAAAATTGAACTTTTTGGCCTAAAAGCAAAATGCTATGTGTGGGGGAAAACTAACACTGCACATCACTCTGAACACACCATCCCCACCGTGAAACATGGTGGTGGCAGCATCATGTTGTGGGGATGCCTTTCTTCAGCTGGGACAGGGAAGCTAGTCAGAGTTGATGAGAAGATGGATGGAGCCAAATACAGGGCAATCTTAGAAGAAAACCTGTTAGAGTCTGCAAAAGACTTGAGACTGAGGCGGAAGTTCACCTTCCTGCAGGACAACGATTCTAAACATCCATCCAGAGCTACAATGGAATGGTTTAGATCAAAGCATATTCATGTGTTAAAATGGCCCCTTCACAGTCCAGACCTAAATTCAATTGAGAAGCTGTGGCAAGACTTGAAAATTGCTGTTCAGACACTCTCCATCCAATCTGACAGAGCTTGAGCCATTTTGCAAAGAAGAATTATTATACAGCAGGATTTTGTATGGCACCAACAGTTTGCTCAGCGCTTTACAATATAAAAGGAGACAATACAGCGACGACACAGTTCAATACAAGAGGGCTAGGAGGGTCCTGCTCCTTGGAGCTTACAATCTAAGAGAGAGGTGCTGGTGGTACAAAAGGTAGTAACTGTGGGGGAAGAACTGATAGGACAAATAGAAGATTCCATTATTAGCTGAAGGCAGGATAGGCTTCCTTGAAAAGATTTTCAGAGATCACCTAAAAGTGAGCAGAGTAGGCGATAGTCGGCTAGGTTGGGGTACAGAGTTCCAGAGGATGGGGGAGGCTCTGGAGAAGTCCAGATCTTCTGGACTGGCTGTCACAGTGGTCACATGATCGGAAAGCTCCCATCGCAAGTAGAGATCAGGGGCTTTACGTTAGCTGCCGTTAACTGTACCGGGAGGGCTAGCGCTCGGCACAGCTCTGTCTATCTTCAGGTACACATATATGCGGACTCTTGGTGTTAAGACCCACCTGCCGAGAGGCTGCATAAATGCGTACAGCCGGTTGGAAGAGGTGAAATAGTGTTTTCAGCTTGTGGTGCTCAGATACAGTTTAGTTCCACTTTAAAAATCGGGCTTACATATACTTAAAGAAAAACTAAGTGCCAGGGAATGCTGAATCGTATTGACAGTTTACGAATAGATTTTACTTACTTGCAGCAACTATTCATACAACAGGGACATATAAGCTCTATAAATGGGCAAAACAACATCCGGCCATTAGCAGAGCCAATGTTAAAGCTACACTATGGGAAGTTCTTTTTGTGTCCTATATAACGATTGAGTGGAGGTGGAGTGGAAGTCCTGCAATCCATTGATGAGCTACCTGGAATAAAGGATCGGCCATAGAGGAGATTAATAGCCCTTTGGCCCTGTGTGGGGAGGTGAGCAGGCATTGCTGCCATTTGAGGATTTTTGAGCACTAGAAGTGAAGATCACTCTTCTTGTTTTCACAAGTTACTGTCAGGGCAGGAGCTGAGGAACGGACAGGCAGGCCTAATAACAATGTAACGCACTGGCTGACGACAACCACCACCCACAGACCGAAGTGCCTCAGGGCGCGGAGTCTAAGTCCCAGGCTGCCCTTCACGAGGGCCCCTGATGGTGGGGATGGACTTGACGCAGCCAGGAACCAGGTCATGGCCCCCGAGACACCTCAGTTGCAGTAATGGCCGCCGCCAATGGCGTGTAGCTGGTGGAAAAGACAATAGAGTAGTCAGGCAGGCCGGGTCGACGACAACAGGACAAAACGATACAGGACAGCAGACGAGAATCACGGGTCACCAGCCGGGTTCAGCAACAGAGGGTCAGATCAAAGGAGACCACAAAGAATAGTCGAGTCACAAGCCGAGTCAGAACAGCGTTATAGCGACCACAAGACACAAGTGCAAAGAGCACGTGCGGGCAACAGGCTTATATGTAATCAGCCACGCCCCTCTGGGGGATGGACCTCAGAGACCTGAAGGCATAAAAGACTCCCACCATGCTCAGCAGCAATCCAAGATGGATGCCAGCACATGGAGTAACATAACCTCTGGGTAAAGGTAGGACCTTGACAGTTACACCTGCATGGACTTGTTTTTTTATATGCACATTGATGATTTATGTGTGTAAATCACAATTATCAGTTTATCAATTGGATTTATGAATTATTTGGATATATATTTATCACTTATTACATTGTTTATCACTCATTTATACTTTTGTGAATGTATTAGTATATTTTCATACAGCACTATGAGTTATTAATGGCACTATGTTATATATATTATTTATAGCGCTTCACTAAATTATAGACACATTTTTGATCACTTATTGGTATAAGTAGAGTGACAGCAGCTTCATATATAGGGTTCTTATCTATATAAAGCACAGGAGGATACCTCCAATCAATGTTAAAGCTGCACTCCAGTCTAGAGCTGGACATACATGTATAGATTTTCATCTGAGAATGTTTGTTTCAAGAATATTTGTTTGATTTGGAATCATTTGTGGGGTCAACTTGATGCTCGTTTTAGACAGTAGTGACGAGAAAATTTGAAGGGAGAGGAGGGAAAACTCCTCGATCAAACAAATTTTGGTCAGTGTGTGTGGTTACCTTTCAGAAATTGCATTCATTTTAAAATCAAATGTTAAAAGCAAAAGACAATTTTCGAATGAAATTCATCCATTCATCGAATATGCAAAAAATTTTCATAGGACTTTTAAGACGAATATTCTTGTCTGAAAACCTACACGTGTATAGCCAGCTTTACTTTCAGCCTTGGCAGTTGTACAGGCTCCTCTCCCACACACAAATGACGTAGGTCCCTTCACACTGATCAGTTTTTCAGTTAAAAAAAGAAATGAGCGGGAGAAAAATACATGACAAATGCATCCCTTTAAAGCCTTTCAAACTATTCACATCCTTCAGTTGCATTTCAGTGCTTTTAAAAGTCCTGCATGTTAAAACAAACAAACAAACAAAAAAAAAAAAAGACACACCTCCCTATTGAAATGTATAGAAAACACATCACGAAAGTCATATGTCCATTTTCACAGGTGCAGGAAACCAGAAAATGCATTGGAAACACATCAATAAAGCATTTTTACAAAGTTTTTGCAATGCAGCAGTTTGAAAGCAGCCTTACTCTGATTTCACTGCACACTGTGAGCTTCTCACATTGTGAATTAGAAGCTGCTGTAAGTCAGACAGAACCCACCTCATTTCCTGGCTGGAGGACCTCCAGAATCTTCTAACCTTTTCCTCCCCAGCCTGGATCTCCCTGATCCACCCGTGATTCACTGGATTTCAGTCATTTCAATCATGGCAGCTCAGCATCACATGTGGACATTACCTACTGTGGTCCGCAGGCAAAAACATCTCCATAGGAACACCTACTCCTCCTGACTGACAGCCACCCATCTCAGAATTTTGATATATGAATTATTCCACCCAAGAACCAGCCCACTGCTTGCATCAGGACTGAGAGCCGTTAAGAGGAAAACTATGGCACGGTACTGTGATGTGATGAAATTATGTACTGTACCCTGCCGATTCCTCCCACCAGCCAAGAACTGCCGGCAATGCATAGAGCAGGGCTTGACAAATCCCAGTCACCAGGTCACCAGGGAGACGAAAATGGTGTCCTGGTGCCTGGGCTTTTGTCAGCCATCTGCTTTCAGGCACCAGGACGCCGCTCACTGATCCAGAGATCTGGCCCCCTCCCCGGTGTACACCCACCACAGCTCTCTCACGTAAGCCGCTTTGAGCGCTAGTTTAGCAGAGCATGCTGACTGCACCCCAACCGTGCTGCATCCCCAGCTGGACCACATGGAACTGCACAGACCACCCATCAACTTCAGCTTCTTGAAACACAGGCTAAAGGGGGAGGGGACATCGTGGTCTTTTGACCGCCGAAGCCATGTGACCACCTGCTCAATCTGAAATCGGAGTGTAGGAAAGTGTGCCTGTTCTCCCCCCTTCCATCCCTAATTCCTGCACTCTGAATTCTTATATGTTGGATTGTGAACATCCTTCCTACTGAAGTGTCTAGTTCAGATGTCTAAACCCCCTCCCACCTTTCATCTCATGGGCTTCTCTTTCCCACCCCCCTCTCTCTTTTCTCCCTCGCCCTCCCTCTTTCCTCTCTTTTCTCCCTCGCCCTCCCTCTTTCCTCTCTTTTCTCCCTCGCCCTCCCTCTTTCCTCTCTTTTCTCCCTTGCCCTCCTGCCCTCTTTCCTCTCTTTTCTCCCTCTCCCGCCCTCTTTCCTCTTTTCTCCCTCTCCCGCCCTCTTTCCTCTTTTCTCCCTCTCCCGCCCTCTTTCCTCTCTTTTCTCCCTCTCCCGCCCTCTTTCCTCTCTTTTCTCCCTCTCCCGCCCTCTTTCCTCCCTCTCCCGCCCGCTTTCCTCTCTTTTCTCCCTCTCCCGCCCTCTTTCCTCTCCTCTTTTCTCCCTCTCTCGCCCTTTTTCCTCTCCTCTTTTCTCCCTCTCCCCTCTTTTCTCCCTCCCCCCTCTTTTCTCCCTCTCCTGCCCTCTTTCTCTCTTCTCCCTCTCCCACCCTCGTTCCTCTCTCTTTTCTCCCTCTCCCGCCCGCTTTCCTCTCTCTCTCTCTTTTCTCCCTCTCCCGCCCTCTTTCCTCTCTCTTTCTCCCTCTCCCGCCCTCTTTCCTCTCTCTTTCTCGCTCTCCCGCCCTCTTTCCTCTCTCTCTCCCATCCTCTTTCCTCTCTCTCTCTCTTTCTCCCTCTCCTGTCCTCTTTCCTCTCGCTCTCTTTTCTCCCCCTCCCCTCTCTTTTTCACCCTCTCCCGCCCTCTTTCCTCTCTCTTTTCTCCCTCTCCCGCCCTCTTTCCTCTCTCTTTTCTCCCTCTCCCGCCCTCTTTCCTCTCTCTTTTCTCCCTCTCCCGCCCTCTTTCCTCTCTCTTTTCTCCCTCTCCCCTCTCTCTCTTTTTTCCCTCTCCCGCCCTCTTTCCTCTCTCTTTTCTCCCTCTCCCGCCCTCTTTCCTCTCTCTTTTCTCCCTCTCCCGCCCTCTTTCCTCTCTCTCTTTTCTCCCTCTCCCCTCTCTCTCTTTTCTCCCTCTCCCGCCCTCTTTCCTCTCTCTTTTCTCCCTCTCCCACCCTCTTTCCTCTCTCTCTTTTCTCCCTCTCCCCTCTCTCTCTTTTCTCCCTCTCCCGCCCTCATTCCTCTCTCTTTTCTCCCTCTCCCGCCCTCTTTCCTCTCTCTTTTCTCCCTCTCCCACCCTCTTTCCTCTCTCTCTTTTCTCCCTCTCCCCTCTCTCTCTTTTCTCCCTCTCCCGCCCTCATTCCTCTCTCTTTTCTCCCTCTCCCGCCCTCTTTCCTCTCTCTTTTCTCCCTCTCCCGCCCTCTTTCCTCTCTCTTTTCTCCCTCTCCCGCCCTCTTTCCTCTCTTTTCTCCCTCTCCCGCCCTCATTCCTCTCTCTTTTCTCCCTCTCCCTCCCTCGTTCCTCTCTTTTTCTCCCTCTCCCGTCTGCTTTCCCCCCTCTCTCTCTTTTCTCCCTCTCCCGCCCGCTTTCCTCTCTCTTTTCTCCCTCTCCTGTTCTCTTTCCTCTCTCTCTCTTCTCCCTCTCCCCTCTCTTTTCTCCCTCTCCCGCCCTCTTTCCTCTCTCTTTTCTCCCTCTCCCGTCCTCTTTCCTCTCTCTGTTCTCCCTCTTCCCTCTCTCTCTTTTCTCCCTCTCCCGCCCTCTTTCCTCTCCCTCTCCTTTCTCCTCTTTTCTCCCTCTCCCACCCTCTTCCCCCCTCCCTTTTCTCCCTCTCCCTCTCTTTCCTCTCTCTTTCTCCCTCCCGCCCTCTTTCCCCTCTCTCTCTTTTCTCCCTCTCCGGCCCTCTTTCCTCTCTTTTCTCCCTCTCTTTTTTCCCTCTCCCTCTCTTTTCTCCATCTCCCACCCACTTTCCTCTCTCTCTCCCCCTCCCCAGCCCTCTTTCCTCTCTTTCTCCCTCTCCCGCCCGCTTTCCTCTCTCTCTCCCACTCGCTTTTCTCTCTCTCTATTTCTCCCTCTCCCACCCTCTTTCCTCTCTCTCTCTCTCTTTTCATCCTCTCCCGCCCTCTTTTCGCCCACTTTCTTTTCACCCTCTTTCCTCTCTCTCTTTCCTCCCTCTCCCGCCCTCTTTCCTCTCCCGCTCTCGTGCAGTTCCGGCAACCGGGCAGCTGATTTACAAAAAAGGTCTTACTTTTTTTTAGTTGGCTGCTAGATTCAAAGCAAATTTGGCAAGGCTTGGCATAGAAAAGCACAAAGACTAAAATAAGTTATGTTGAAGGAGATTGGGGGGTTCTGGGTCGGGGGAGAGGAACCTAAGGCAGCAAATCAGAAGCAGATTAAACTTCAATAGGACTGCGAGTGTTGTAATCTGAACTCTTCTTCATAGAAACAAAATATGAAAAACTGAACTTACACAAAATTGCCATCCCGAAAGTGAATCTCTTTAACCTCGCTTCCACCCCTAAGCTGCAGATCATGCATATTTGCCAAATAATATATGTCTAAAAATGACCCATCTTGATAGCTCAGTGCACAAAAATCTCATTAAAAGGGATGTCGTCTGCTTGAGTTACTGCACACACACACACTAGTAACGCCAAGTAATCAGCCTGATGCTGCAGAACAAGCCCAGCTATGGCTCATGGTCCCCATAATCCGAAGATAAAAGCAGGGAACGGCAATGTGGGGAAGAAATATGGTCTATTCTTCAAGTCAATGAACATTTAACAACCAAGACTTCCGTAACCGATTTTAGAAAGGAGCTTGTTAACACAGGTGAAACATAAAGGTTTACGGCCAATCACCGATATCTGTCGTTGATGGAATGATTAAAGGGGAGCTGCAGCCAAAAACTGTGAATTAGATCTTAACACCTACCATTAGCTAACTTAAATCAGATAATCCCCCACTACACATAAAAAGGATTTAAAAAAAAAAAAAAAAAAATATACTCCAACCCTTCACACCTATGCCAGTTGCGGTTGATGCTTTTTTCTCCGTGCAGTTTGCATTTTTTCATGCGGTTTTTTTTTTATGCGGTTTTCATTTTTGGGATATGCTAATGTTGCTAGGGGGTGGTGTCTGTTGCCATGTAGGAACAGCACCAAAAACACATGTACATGTGTTTTGCATGCAATTGTAATGTGTTCCATCTGAAGTCTATGGAACCAAAAACTTTTGGTCCCTTGAAAAAGGAGGGATGGCTACTCTTAAGAGCTTTAATTCCTAAACCCTTCCTCCAATTTGGATGTACATACCCTCAAATTAAACCTGAGAGTGTGCACTTTCAGCCCACATCCATTACATAATTATTGAATATGTTTTGATAAATACCTTGGAAAAAAAACAAATTGTGCCTGTGTCGAAATATATATGGACCAAACTGTATATGCGGTGCAACTGGAATGCAAATTGAAAGAGTCCTGTTTGTTTTCTGAGCAGTGTAGTCCAGCTCAGGTGTGAATTAAATCCCATTGAATTCTATGTGAATGCATCTGAATCGCACATGTCATCATTTATGAACATGATAAAATCTTAACCTGATCTAAATCCGACATAAAATACTGTTGGCTTGCGACTGCACTTGATATGCCAACTAAATACTCACATGTTTGGGCCTGCTGGACCCACTTTGTAACTACCCCTGAATTCGGATCTCTCATGGGTCGGGATACCTGATTGAACTCAGCCCTACCTCTGGTTATGCCCTTTGTTCTTTCATAATCTGCATGGTTATGACCTCCTTTCTGGTAATTTATATTTCCCTGCTTAGCTTTGGTGAGTGTTTAAGTTTTCGACACTCTCATTTATGACTTCCAATAGCAATGTTGACACAAACTTCGCAGCCCAGACCTTTTGCTTCCCTTGCTTCCTTTTTTTTGCCTCTTATACCCCCTCCTCCCTCTCCCCCTACTCTTCCCCCCCCTTCTCTTTTTTTTTTCTCTTCCTCTCCTCTCTCTCTACTCTGACTCCCATCTTTTTCCTTTTCCTTCCTGCTATTCTTTTTTTCTTCTTTCCTTGACAAGTTCTTAGTCATCGATCAGGCTTAGTCTTCATTTCATTCAGGATTACTTGGCATATGGTTAGCTTACATCCTCTAGGATAGTCAATGGTACTCACGACATCTACTCTTATACTGTAATGCTCTCTTAGCCTCATGATAGCGTCCAGCTTTTGGTTTAGGCTCCGAAGGTTCATTTCCTCCCTGCATAGGCCAGTACGCCAATAATCAGTTGGTGGAAGTATGCTGTTATTATCTTCTATATTGTATATTTGTGAAACTTGAGTACTACAGGCCTATCTCTGTCGTAACCTGACATGTTTATGTTGTCCACAGTGTTGCACTCTACCATGTTGTTTCTTCCTGTATTTTGGTTTAAGCTGTGTCTATGACCTGATTGATGCTGTGTGTGCATTTCTTTATATTTTCCTGTAACATGTTGTCACTTCAAAATAAACTTTTATGGAAAAAAAAAAATACTGTTGGCTCTGAGGAAGAGGAGGTGTCCTCGAAACGCGTTAGCCAGTTGGTCATCCAGGGTTCCATCGTATAGACTCAGATGTTGTTTGGATCATACATCTTGTTCAGTTTGACATGCATGTCTATTGTAAGTATGATACTTACTTTGTTTCTCCAATAAATACTTTAAACGATAATGCACTAGGTCGGTGCGCCCTTTTTCTGTTTCTCCATTTGCATCTAAAATACTGAACAACTGCACTGTCAATTAGCTGTGAAAATGGAGCTTCAATTCGCACCGCACATGTGTGAATCCACACTGGAAGTGTGTTACATGCAATGTAGAACCCAAGCCTTGAGATCTTTAAAGTATATGTAATCCTTCACCTTGTAAAACAACTCATTCAGTTTACAATAGAAATAAAAGGCAAAATATCTGTGTATAAATCAAAAGGAAAAAACCCCATAAGGCTTCATGCACACTAGCGTTTTTTTAAGCTCCTAAAATCTGTTAGCATTTTTTTCTGCTCCTAGAAGCTAAATAGTTATCCTATGTGTCCAGGAACACTGCTTTAGGCCAGTAGACTTTTTCAAGCTTTAGCGTTTAGGAGCAGAAAAAATTGTTTGTGTAGAGTTTTGGGAGTGTTTTTCTGGCAGAAAAAAAAATGCTGAATGCTCCTAAACACTACTAAAACGCTCCTAACTGCTTTTTTTTCTACATGTACTGTAAAAATGTTAATAAAACACTAATGAGCCTAAATGCTTCTAAATGATATTACCAGCATTTTTCTTCCAGCATATTTGAGCTTAAAAAAATGCTAGTGTGCAAGGAGCCTTAACATCTATTTTTCCTTCTTTATAAGTGATCACATACCCTCTGGTCTCAGCTGCATCAAAAGAGAAGCGGAAGAGAAACCGCACTGCGCTGGTCTTCCCAGTGAATGGCTGTGCAGGGTGGTGCCTGTCAGAACAAGTATGATCAATGGAGGAGGGCAGGAAGAGTTCCTAGTACAGCCAAAAAACTGACCATGCTGTGACTGGGTGTCCATATACTTTAACCACAGCTGGACAGCTGCATTCTAAGAGTGAGCATGCTCCTGTGTGGCCTAAAGGGCATGCTCTGTGATCGCTGTGCCATTTGGACACGCGATCACAAAACGAGGGTACTGAGCCATTGTTATGGCCCTGTACCGTGTGATCGCAGTGACAAGTAACACAAAAGGAACACTGAGCAGTTAGGAGAAGAAATTAGAGTTTCCTACAGTGATCAGCAGCAGCATTTTCTACAATGCACCAGAGCCAGACACAGTGACCCGATCGCTAGCTAAACCGGTCACCTTGTCACCAGACCACTGCAACAAACCACAGAGTCCCTGATTGCAAGCCAAATTAGTCACAGTCACCAGACCAGTACAGCCAGCCAGTGTTCCTGATTGCTAGCCACACCAGTCACCAGACCAGTACAGCCAGCCAGTGTTCCTGATTGCTAGCCACACCAGTCACCAGACCGGTACAGCCAGCCAGTGTTCCTAATTGCTAACCACACCAGTCACCAGACCAGTACAGCCAGCCAGTGTTCCTAATTGCTAGCCACACCAGTCACCAGACCAGTACAGCCAGCCAGTGTTCCTAATTGCTAGCCACACCAGTCACCAGACCAGTACAGTCATCAAGAGTGTTCCTGATCGCTAGCCAGACCAGTCACCAGACCAGTACAGCCATCAACAGTGTTCCTGATTGCTAGCCACACCAGTAACCAGACCAGTACAGCCATCCACAGTGTTCCTGATTGCTAGCCACATCAGACCCAGCAATCAACAGAGCCAGTGTAAGCAAAACTGTTCCTGAGTCCTTTATATCTCACAATGCAGATATACAAATGTGTGGTACAGAAGTACCTAGACACACAGCTTTCAGAGTTCAGTTCCTCCAAAATAATTGGTTTCATGTTGTGCAGGCACCTGGATCCTAGAGAAACCTTTACTACAGGGATGCCTGTCCTCATCCTCTGTCTTCAGGCGCTGCAACAGCTTCAGGTAGAACAGCAGTACAGATTACCCCATCCTTTCTCCTCCTCTATTAGGAAAAGTTCTTTCACTACACGGCCCATTACATGATCTGTGAATGGGAGAGAGTCTGATAGGTCACAGGATTCTCTCCCCCATTCACTGATCACGTTACAGTCCGTATAATCAATGAAAGAACTTTTCACAGTGGAGGAGGGGAGGAATGGGGAGTTTCTCCATCTGTAATGCTGTTCTGCTGGAAATCCCAAAGCTGTTAACCACTGCAGTGCTAGAAATTCAGGGACATGAAGAGGATGGGCATCCCTGCAGTGATTATATCCCCAGGATTTGTCTGCACAATGTGAGACATCCATCATTACAAGGAGGTTAAGCCTCTCTCCTTCATTGCCAAATTTCCTTTTGTCATGTCTGCCTGGCTTGTGGTTCACGCTGGTCACAGTCACATTTGGTTCCGGTCGGGCAACAGTTCCCAGGACTCTTGACTATCCACAGCGTTCTGGACCCCTTCCACCACCTACGGCAGCCATCACCCCACCGGACGGACCCCTGCAGGACACGGATGACGGCTTTACAGCAAATTACACTAATGGGCTCATTTATCACCTCAATTTTGTGAGCTTTTATATTTGTGGCTTATTAAAATAGTTTTTTTAAACTGCACTTAGAAAGCACCTCTCCTTATTTCTTTCCTATGGACTTTATTGGGACTTATGGACTCTCTGTATGTTTGTTTTAACATTCACAGGAGATAAGCCATTAGTGCGCTTTACAATATCGATGTACACAGGACAAGGTCTTTCAGCACACTGACTTATGAGGGACGGTGCTCCCTGTGACTTTGCATGCAGCCTTGTGCTGTCATCTGTTGGCATGTTACAAAACTAGTTGACACCACCTTGTAAGTGTCTTGCTGCAAGTAGCCTTACGCAAGAAGCTAGATGATACTGGCTTCAATTTGTCTGAAGACCAACCTCAAGAATCAAGCAGCCCATGTTCTTTAGTGTCATACTTTATCAGACAACCTAAGCACAAGTAGAGCAAGGGGGGGCCCAGTGGATGCAGGATGCCACCGTCTCAATGAAGTATAAAACAGGGAATACACAAAGCAATACGGCCCTATTCTGAACATCATGATGAACAGCACGGCTGCCCTTGACGAGACAGCAGACCGAGGACAGCCTGAACTAATTGAAATGCTGAGGACAGAAGAAATATACTTCCCAATGACCCAGATGATGCTAGTTTAAAATTTATATAGAGGTAATACATACTGTATGTTCTTCTGTGACAGAAACACGATCAGTCATACAATGATGTATTGATAAACGCTCTCCCTGCAGAGAGGATAATCTGCTCCTGTAATGGGATTCACACTCAGTTCTTCCACAACGCCCGAGTATAAAAGTACGGTACTTTCCCTGTGTGCACTATAGAAGTTCAGGGGTTTCAGGGGAAAGGTACCGGTAATTCTACAGCATACAGAGATTTCACATAATTGTGCTCTTCCAAACAGTTGGGGAAGGGCTTTTCTGTTTCAACATGAATGTCTGCGCACAAAGCCAGCTCTATAAAATGCAAATGTCCTAGGAAACGTCAGTCCTTATCTCTAAAGAATTATGTGATGTTGAAAACCATATCTAATATTGCTGTAGCACATTGCTTCAATCTTGCTTTCCCTAAAGCAGACAATTAGCTAAAAAGGAAAAAAAAAAATCTTCCTACTTGAAATTTTTTCTTCTTTTTTAGCTAGACACAACGGGGGAGATTTACTAAAACTGGAGCACTCAGAATCTGGTGCAGCTGTGCATGGCAGCCAATCAGCTTCTTCAATTAAGGCAATGAAAAACCGCCAGGAAAAAAAAAATCTAAAAAAACTTCTCCCTGCAAGTTAAGAGCATAATGTGTTCATACTGTATGCATCGCAAACTAGCACATTATGAAAGACTTACCTGAAAAACGACGCCCTCCAGCGTCCTTCTGGGTTCATGCGCAGTGGCCATTTGACTGGCCGAGCTGCAGTAATGTCACTCCCAAGCATGCACACAGGAACTATAGCCGCGGCACGCCTCTCTCAATGGACAGCATCAGCGTCACCGGCACTGCTGCAGTAAATATCTCTTAAACGTTTAGGAGATTGTCAGCAACCGAGTGGCCTCTAGCAGCCCACTGGCCGGAATCCCTCAGGGCGTGGAGTTTAAGCCTCAGTCTGCTGGTTCACCAGAGCCCCTGATGGTGGGGATGGACTTGAAGCAGCCTCAGACCAGGTCGCGACTCCCGAGGAACACCAGCTGTGGTAGAGGCGGAAGCCAATGGCGTAGAGCAGGTGAAAGCCAGACGTGAAGAGGTATGCATGGTCAGACGGGCTGGGTCAGTAACAGCGGAGCAGACGGTGCAGAGCGGCAGGCAGAAGAATAACAGGTCACAAGCCGGGTTCAGTAACAGGAGGTCAGGCAATCAGGAACAGGTAGAGAATAGGCAGGACTTAGCCAGGGGTCAGAGCAGGAGAAGGCAGCAGTATCAGGAACAGGCTTGGGTCGGCAACAAGGTATCAGGAACACAGGAGTAATCAGGAACACAGGAACAGGACAAGACCAGAAGGCGATTTGGAGATGCACAGGGCAGGTTTAAATAGGCCGCCCTGTGCTCTCATTGGTGCGGCCGCGATCGCTAGTGCGCATGCGCGGCCGCGATCGCCTAGGATTCAGTGCTCACTGGATCGGACAAGTCGGTGCTCTGCGCATGCGCGCACCGCCGAGGCCCCTGGATCCCTGACAGAGATATTTACAGTATCCACAAGTGAGCCTTATTAAGCCCCGGTTCGCATATCTGCGTTCCTGCGGTCCGCATTTTGCGCGGACACGAGAGCCCATTCATTTGAATGGACTCCATTGCCCGGGGACACGCAGCGAAGAAGTCCCTGCACTTCTGAAAATGCAGCCCGCATAGGAACTTCAGTTCCCAGTACGGTTGAGATTTCCAGTGCGGGCGGCGTGCCATTAGAATTAATGGCACCCACCCACGGGTCCACATTCCTCTGTGCAGGTGGTGCACAGATTTTTTTTGCACATCCACAGTGGCACCACCCACACATATGTGAACCTAGCCTAAAGGCTTACCTGTAAGTAAAACATAAAAATTAGGGTTTACTTCCATTTTAAGCTTTAACAATAAGGCCTGGAAGCTGATTGGTTTCAATGCAGAGATGCACTAGATCTGGGGTCAGCAACCAGTAGATTGTGATCTACCAGTAGATCTTGGTCTGGGCTTGCTGACCTGCCATCCCAGAGCATCAAACGGAGTGCAATGCAGAGGAACTACTTAGAAAGTTGGAGCTGTAGTAGGGAGCAAGAGCCGCATAAGTTGATGTCTTCTCTGTAGTGCCGGCTCCTACGCCCTGTCATGGATGGGGGGTGTAGCACCTGCCAAGCATGATCCATTCAAGTGAACGAGGCCGCTCTGCAAGTGCCCTGCAACCTTGTACAGTACAGCAAACAAGGGGTTAAACAGGCAGTAGTGTGTTTTCTCACCACCTGCTTTAACCCCTTGGACCCCGCAGAAGCATGCAGTTACGTGGCACTTGCAGAGTGGACCCATTTACTTGAATGGGTCTTGGTTGACAGGCGGCAGCACCCACTAAAAGCAACGGGGGGTGTAATTCCTGTGTGGCATGTGTACACCTTTACCTGGTACCTCAGTATCTAAAGGGGGTAGGGGTTGGGGGTAGTAAAACTGACTCAACTGCAGGGTTTTACCACATCCCTCCCCCCCATTTTAAATGTGAATTAGTGCAAAGAGTGCCACTTCCGGATGCAACTAAGGGCTCAGTCACAAGTGCAGAAGGCAGTGCTATTTCTCTGCAATGCGATCCGAGTGTGTTTGACGATATGTGTTTGGATATGTTTTGGCGTTTTGTTGCCTCCTCACCACCTGATTTAAACCCATGATTGCCGTACAATGTACGTGATTGTGACACGGTAGTACGGCAATTAGAGATTTAAATCAGGTGTGAGGAGGCGACACTGTGCCCGATGATCTTTGACTCAGGTAGATCGCCACCTATTTAAGGTTGCCTACCCCTGCACTCGATTTTGCACCATGCAGTTTTGTTAAATTTCCACCATATTGTCTCTTCTGCAATAAAGGACTTTTACTTTCCTGTATGTAAGATTCTTTAGAATATACACTGAGCTGCACATGAGCAATTCCGTGTACATTCTCAGCATGCCAGGATGAGTTAACTTGCACATAGGTTATATCATTCTGGGCTGGTCAATCAAGGTGGCTAAAGATGCCGAACACAGACGACGACGTGGCAAGCTAGCCTGCAAATGGCACATGCACAGATGTGCCACTGGTTTATGACTGCTCCCAAATGCCTGGAAGAGACCGGTGCATCTGTGTACATGCCGTTTGCTAGTCGTGTTCTGAGTTCGGCATTCATGGCCCCCTTGATTTCCATGCATGAGTACAAATGCCACCAGCGTCTGGCAGATGGGCACTGACTGTTGTGCTCTCCATTTGTGAGAATGCACGGACATCTGCCGTCCATGTACACACTTGCAGCTTAGTAGCACACTGCCCCCTGCGGGTGCTGTGACGTAGCAATCTGAGGTGGCCACAGGGCCAGGTCTAGGCTGGAAACCTGGAAGTACAGCACAAGAAAGCAGAATAGGTAAAAAAAAAAAAAAAAAAGTAATAATATAAAATGATCAGCATTTGTGGAGGGAGGTTTCAAAGTAAGACATTGTTTATGTGAGTAAAGTTCTGCTTTAATTTTTTTTTTTGTAATAACAAACCTGGTATGCTTACCTGCTCTGTGCAATGGTTGTGCACAGAGCCACCCTGATCCTCCTCTTCTAGGTTTCTCCCACCTGCACACCTGGCCCCCCCCCCCCTTCTGAATGTGCTCACAGAAAGCCACTTGCTATGGAAGCACTTCCGAGCAGACTGTGTGTCCACTAACACGTGGAGCTCGGCTCGGCCCTGCTCTGTCCTCACTGGCTGTGATTGACAGCGAGCAGCAGGAGTCAATGGCTCCTGCTGCTGTCTCTGTACAATGAGTAGAGAGAGAGAGCCATTTGCTATGGGAGCACTCATGCAGGCTCGATCCCAAGCCGTGCTCTGTGTGCTCATTGACTAATCTCTGCTTTGCTACGTTCATAATGCCAACAGTAACTCCTTACAGATATTCAGCACCTTTGCATCCATAAATAGAAGGTGCTCCAGAGCTCGACAGAAATATTTAGTACAGACAACATACCTGATCCATGTCCATAGTGGTTTCAATCATTTCCTGAAATTTGGAGAAGTCACTAGTAAGATCATTGAGCGGAGTAACAAACACGGCCAGCAGGAGCATCTGGTGAGACCCTGGAATAGAAAAAAATGCACATTTGTATGTCATTGAATTGAAAGTAGTCAAAGTCAAGACTGAAAATTAACCTGTATAATACATAAAAGAGGAACCGATAAGGGGAGATAAAAGCAGAAACCTTGAACAGCCGGCCACCTACTGCCATTCACTTTCTATTGGTAATCTTATTTTAACCACTTCCCGTCCGGCCCATGTGATCACTGAATGTCCAATCAGTGATCACATAAATAGTAGTAAGCGAGATGTTACTTATGACATCATTGCTTACTACTAGTGAAATCTGTGAATGATCATAGAGGTCACATGGTGATATTGTACTGCTAGGGTGACAGTATGTTGAAAAAAAAAACAAAAAATATAAAAAAACTAAAATGTCAAAACATTTTTTGAAAAATTATAATTTTTGGTTATAAACTAATTTGGGCTATTTTTTTTTTTTTTACTAAAAGGATAGATGAATACATTTTGGCTAAGATTTACCAAGAAAGATTATTTATTTGCAAAATTGTATAAGAAAAACACTTTTTTTTTCAAAATGTTTGGACTTTTTCATTTATACAGCAAAAAAATAAAAATCCCAATGGTGAATAAATACCACCAAAATAAATTTTATCTGTCTCAAAAAATGCAAAAAAATTCATATGGGTACAGTGTTGCATGACCGCGCAATTGTCATTCAAAGTGTGATAGCACTGAAAGCTGAAAATTGGCCTGGACAGGAAGGGGGTGAAAGTGTCCGGACAGGAAGTGGTTAAAGGTTTTTTTCTTCTTTCTTTTCTTCCTTTTCTTTTAATAAAGAAAAAAAAACACAAAGATAGCCAAGGCACCAGTATAGAACATAAACACATGAATAGCTGCATATCATATCATTATAGGATGATATGACTCTCTCAAAATGAACAAAAACCTGTTCGTATTATATGGCAGTACAGTGAAATTCCTTTAGGTCAGCAACCTGTAGATCGTGGACTGGTAGATTGCAGTCGGGGTTTGCTGACCCGCCATCCCAGAGCATCAAGCAGAGTGCAATGCAGAGGGACTACTTGTAAATTTGGAGCTGTAGTAGGGAGCAAGAGCCGCATAAGCTGATGTCTCCTCTGTATTTTCACTGCATAAAACAAGAGTGAAAATATTTCTGATATTGGAAGTCAACAGAGACAGATACTCAGGATCAGAGCCACTACTAGAAATCACGGGGTCAAATACAAGCTGCGAGACAGACCTCTCCAATTCCTTCTACGGACCTGCAGGCAGCCAGCAGAGAAGAATAAGTCCCCTTTCACATGACCGTTCCTGCCTCTCTGGTTCTCAGGAGGACCTGATCAGACCCTCTGTTCACTTCTATGAAGCAGTGGATGTAAACACACTTGTGTCTGTTTACATCCACCTACCTCCCAATCCAATCTGATCCACAAAAAAAAAGGAAAAAAATGGAAGGAGATCCATTCCCATCTGGGTAAATCAAATCAGAGGGCAGTCAGGTGTAAGCGGACAACCGGTCCATTTCCATCTCACCACTCCATAGAGTAGAATGGGCTGTGCATAGGCAGAGGACATAGACATGTCATCCAACTGCTCCACGTGGGGATCAGTGGACAGATTCCCACTGAACAAGCGGATTCTGCCTCGTCGAAAGAGGCCCAAGGCAGAAAGCAGTAGGAGGTGCTTAAAGTGTTACTAAACCCACAACAATAAAATCAGTCTGTATATGCAGCAAAGCATGCTTGTTATACTCACTGTGGAACCTAAGAGCTTAATCCTCTGCATTGAGTAAAATCACTATTTGATCCCAACTTCTCTGATCTTCCCCTTTTTCCAGTGTACCCCTCTTATCTCCTGATAAGACATATCGTGTGGAGACACTGTGCACATGCTCAGTTTGGTGTGTATTGCTAAAGGTTTTGTTTTTTTTCTTGGGAGAGTGCATGTGATCAGCACAGAGCCAATGAGCACTGTCCAGATCGAGGTCATGGGTCCTGCATCTTCCTAGAGCAAAATTAAAACTCCTCCTCTACAAGCTTTAACCAGTGCTCTTCTGGACACTAATAGAAGTCTCAGGATTGCTCTAATTGCTAATGAGAGAAAGTATTTAGTAGTTTATATTTACTAAAATAACTTCATTTCCATGTTGTGTACTGTGGGAGACCAGATAGTGAATGCTGTAGCAATCGTGCACACAGAGATGGACATCATCCATTTTGCTCCAAACCCTCCATCTTGTATCTCTCTCTTCTTCTCCAAATCCCCCCTCCCTCTCTGTTGAGTGACAAGTGGTCTGTTTGATGCAGAGATCACAGGCAGCAAACACCTTGGGAGGGCGTCATGGCTATAAACCCGAATTAGCCTGGCCCCCTTATGTCTGCGAGACTCTTGCTGGAAAAGGATCATAAAGCCATAAACCAAGTCTTTCACTGAGCTCAAAGACATTCCAGGTAGTCGTAAAGCAGACATCACATTCAACATCCATTTTCCCCTATGATTTCATATCTTGGAATATAAAAGACTTACATAAAAAAACAGGCATAAATTCAGATCGGTCACTTTAATACAAGTCGCCTGACATATTACACCCCCTAGCTGACATCTACAGGAGAGCAGAAAATTGTATCTCCTAAACCGGGTGTCGGCAACCCGCGGCTCCAGAGCCGCATGCGGCTCTTTTTCACCTTTGCTGCGGCTCCGGAGCACACTGCCCACCAGGTGACAGGCAATAGGGTTGCCGTAGCTCAGTGGTCGGCAAGCCGCGGCTCGCGAGCCACATGCGGCCTCTTTACACATTTTAATGCGGCTCTTCTGTGTGCCGGGCGCCCGCTCCCCTCCCTCCTCTCGGGCGGCCGCCTCAAAAGTCAGGACTCTGTAGCTAGCCCAGCAATGGGCAAACTACAGCCCGGCGGACCTTTTAATCCGGCCGGCGGGGCGTGGCAAACATTGGCTGTCAGGATGTAGGCGGGGCAGCGTGACGAACTCCTCTCCTCTCACAGTCCGCCCTGAAGACCGGAACGGCGCGGGAACACGGCGAGAGGAACGCGCGGAGCAAGTGAATTGACACAATATGGGGAATGAATTACTATATGGGGGATGAATTACTATTTGGGGGATGTATTTTCAGTTTTAAAAATGTGGCTCTCAAAATAAATTTCAATCGTGGTTTTGGCGAGATTTGGCTCAGTTGAAAAAAAAGGTTGCCCACCACTGCATTAAGGTAAGAAACAATATATGCAGTGTCGGATTTGTTTTAAATGTTGTAATGGTTTTGCGGCTCCCAGTCTTTTTTTCCCTTCGGAAACGGGTCCAAGTGGCTCTTTATGTCTTAAAGGTTGCAGACCCCTGTCCTAAACCGTCACAGCAGGTATGTCATATTTCATATCTAGACGTTCAGCAGATGCTTCTGCATATTAAACTACTAGTGGCAAGGCTGCTAAATGCACCGAGGGTAAGTTATGGGACATGATATAAGCTAGGAGAGATTTTGGTCCTAGCTGGGGTCTCCACCTACACCTCCCTCCCCAAATGAGGCGATTGATTCTTTGCTTAAAGGAGACACCCTGCTGAGTTCCTAGAAAAGCTGTTACGCTGAGAGCAGAAAGCTAAGCTGAGTTGAAGTTGAAGATTCTCCCTTGTAACATTGGAACCAACTTTGGGAGACAGCCCTTTTGCGCTGACACTTGAAAGCTGCTTAACCGTTTCAATACCGTGCAATTTTACACCTTCCTGCCCAGGCCATTTTTCAGGTTTCAGCGCTCTCACACTTTGAATGACAATTGCGCGGTCATACAACATTGTACCCAAACTAAAATTTGATCATTTTCTTCACACAACTAGAGCTTTCTTTTGGTGGTATTTAATCACCGCTGGGGTTTTTATTTTTTGCTAAATTAACAAAAAAATACCAAAAATTTTGAAAAAAAAACACATTTTTCTTTGTTTCTGTTATAAAAGTTTACAAATAAATAATTGTTCTTCATAAATTTAGGCCGAGATGTATTCTGCTACATGTCTTTGGTGAAAATAACCCAAATTAGGATGTATTTTTTAGTTTGTAGGAAAGTTATAGAGTTCACAAACTATGGTATAGATCTGAATATTGATCAATCCTGAACTACTGACAGCCAATCTAATTTCTTGAGGTCCAAGAATGTCAGAACAGTACAGATATCCCCCAAATGACCCCATTTTGCAGAGTAGACAGTCCGACGTACTTCATAAGAGGCATGGCGAGTGTTTTGAAGTTGTATTTTTTTGTCATAATTTTTTTGAAAATGAAAAAATTAAAAAAATTATTTTCACTATTTTTTTTTTTTACATACTGTCACCAGTGCAGTACAGGGTCATCATATAACTGGCATGGCGGTGTTACCATAGTAACATTGTACTACTTTGGGGAAGTGATCTGTATTTATTTATTTATTTTTTACACACAATTTGCTTATAGCAAAGAATTACTTTGCTATAAGCAAGCATTTACCTGAATGAAATCGATTCATTCAGGTTTTTTTTTTTTTTTTTTTGTGCTTCGCTGTGATTTGGTCACAGCTAATCACATGACATGTGCATGTGATTAGCTGTGACCATTCACAGCTAGGCACTAGTATACAATGGATGGCATCATGAATGAAGCCATCCATTGTATACAACTGTCATGTGACCTGCTGTGATTGGTCACGGCAGGTCACATGGTACCGGCAACGGGAGCCGGTACTCGGATCTGTCATCGGCCGTGTCCAAGGTGCACGGCGGGTGACAAATCGCACTGCTGCGCCGCTCTGCATTAGCGCAAACGGCGCATGTGCGGGAGCACGCCAAATGGCGTGCACCCGGAATGCAGATACACAACTGAAGCCGCCAAACAGCCATTGGCCGGGCGGCTAATGGTTAAACCAGGACTTTTGGCAAGTACTTTATCTCATATATATATATATATATATATATATATATATATATATATATAGGCTACATCTTTTTCTGTAAATATTTTTATTGCACCCTTTTGACTTTCTAGTAATAAATCTTACTTTCTGAAAGTGTTGAACTGTTTCTAAAGTTCTTTAATGCAAACTAAGAACCCCTGTCTCTGAAGAGCGCTACTGTGTGTGTTTAAATCTATATATACCCAGCCTGCGGTGACAGCGGTATACAGACAATTTTTCAAACATCATAGTGTATTGCTAATATTGCTGAGTTTCCGCTTTCTCTGTACAAAAAGGAGGTGGTGGCAATGTGAAGAGTTAATTGCATAATTAACCTGACCCAGTAACAATCGCTCCCAGGCTGCCGGTATGCAGATTGTGGTCCATTAGCTGGAAAATCGTGCAGGGTGCAGCTGGGCGTGGCATTGTTACGTATGTGACAGCGCGGTTTTAGATTAGCTAGTCCTTCGGTCATGAGTTTGGTGAGAAGGGCTGAGGTCTGATGCCGCGATCGTCACAAATGCAGGGTCCGGGAGACCAGATATAGTGAATGCAGGGTCCTGGGTTTAGTAACACTTAAGTATAGGTACAGAGTGCAGGGGACAAAAAGTATGTAACAAAAAGTGCAGGGGCAGGAGTAGGTAATGCAGAGTGCAGGGGAAAGGTGTGTGTAATGTGTATAGCTGCAGTCTGATATAAGTTACTGCACCTTGCACATTACCAAGCAGAATAAGGCAGTTCAGCCAATTAGAATGTCTTTGACCATAAAGTGCTAAGGATTGCTGCACATTATTATTCTTGCCCCAAAAATTGCCCCAGCAGTGCCTCATGCACCCCACTTATTCATAGCAGTAGTGCCCTTCTGTAAATTCAATTTTCGAATTGGTCCCTAGCATGGAGAGGACAGACCTGGGTCCTCTGACCAGCATATGTCACTGCACCATGTCTGGTGTTGCACCTTGCTGGAGGAGATTAAACTAGAGCAATCTACTTAGTGATGTGTCTTTCATAGCCTGTCGGGCCCTCTGATGACCCAACGGGGCCCACTCTCAGTACAGGACTGCCTGTATCCATGTAGTGGCAGCCCCACTCAGGATAAAAACTGGTAATTGACAAATATTTGGAAATGTAAATGTTTCTGCCATAAATCCCATCAAATAGAAAAATGTATAACTGGGCAATCCATTACAGAGCATATAAAAGGTACCTTTAATAATATAGCATTTATTTCACTAATGAAATACGATTCCTCTTCTGGAGACAAGTGGATTTATAATAGACACTCTTTAAATACTTGAGCTGTACAAGTCCATCACTTAACAAGATTATAATGCCTAGTACACATGATGAGAAAATCGCACGAAAAAAAATGCTTTCGGAGAGATCGTCTGATAATCTATTAATTAGTACATAGCTTGAGCCCGGGTTCTCACTGATGCAGTGCGGAATTTGCAGCGTTTTCTGTGCGAATTCCACACCGCATCAGAATCGCACCCCATTCATGCAAACCGCTGCGGGTGTGTATGTTAAGCTAACAACACCCCAAAATCGGTCCGCAAAATGCGGTGCGATATGCAGAATCATATCGCATAGGTGTGAATACCCATGCCATCCGTTTCTAGAGCCGACCAAAAAAAAGGGTCCTGCACCTTTTTGGTGCGGGTGCAGTGCGATTAGAGCCATACAAAATGTATGGCTCCGATTGCACCGCACACAAATCGCATGTGATTTGCACAGGAATGCGGTGCGGTTCCTGTGCGAACACATGCAATGTACCGCACCGCATATATGTGAACCCGGGCTTAAAGAGCCGATCACGACAGTTCATGTGAAAATATCCGAAAGTACAGGCACACAAATTTTTCAGACAACAGAATGAATAATGTTAGTGTAATTAACACAGTATTTGTGTGTATATATGAAAAAAAAAATCAAGTGACCAAGACCGCGCATGCTCGGAAAGGAAAGAATACATTACAATACAATAAATAATTTCCAAAGTCGCATTCTGTCTTACAAGAATTTTCTTAACTTTAATAACCTGTTTTCGATATGAGACTAGCATGCAAAAAAAATTAAAAAAGGAACAATCATTTGTCCGATATTCTCATAGGGTGTACGAGTCTTAGAGCTTCATCCTTGCGGTCATCATTTCTCAAGGAGGGGAAATCATAGCTCCATTTTTCATTGGAAGGTATACAGTATTGGCGGTTTATAAAATAAATAAAAAGCGAGCGCTATCCGGAAATCTGAAAGCGGCTAGAACACCAAAAGGTAACCAAGAGAAAACCTTCAAATAAAGTACATAGACATTTATATATAGAGACCATATATAAGGTGCAGCGCTATAATAACATATAAAACACAAAAGTGCCAGTATCAAATCACACTGCGGTGAAGCTAGGTGAGATGAATGATAGTCTCAAAATTAATCAGAAGTGGGGATCCAAACGATCCTGGTAGGTGCGTGGGATAAGATTCTGTGCAGCGCACGGTGAATCGGAGGTAAGGATTACGCACTCACCAGAAGTGCGTCAAAAAAACGCATGTAGGTTTTATCCTGTAATATCAGAAATCGATCATCCGTTGCCAAGATAGGGATAGAATCCTACACCTTCCAGATCGCCCCTTGGGTATGTGCTTCAAGTTTCATAAGCGCATCTCAGGCATATCACCATCCGGGGTCCCCTTTTAAGGCAGATTCTGCAAGTGGGGACTCTCATAGAAGAGAGCCCAATAAGGGACACCACATAGTGTAATACCGTATGAGCTAGGTTTATTCAAGATGCAGCATGAGAAAAATACACAGGAGTAAAGTGGAACACTGACCAGATACTGTAAAGGATGACCACCAGCGGTGGTCGGACGTCCAGATAATGCGGCCCCCTTGACGCGTTTCGTGCAGTGCGCGTTATCAAAGGGTCCTGGGCTAGTATTGGCGGTTTAGCTGTCAATTACCACACTATAGTGGGTGGACACTGCTGGCAATTTGGTGATGTTTTCAGAACACCATCTGCATTTATTTAACCTCCTCGGCGGTATGATTCTTTCTGATTTTTTCTGCTGAAAGCGGTACCATTTTTTTGCATGGAAATATGTAGTTTTTTATTGTAGGCTGTAAGTAATTCTTAGGAATAACTCACTGAAATCTGTCCGAACAAGAGTCTAGTAAACATTCCGGATATGATAAAACTTGAAACACGAAATCATAAATTATAATTTAATAAATAATCATAAAAAATAATAAAATAATAAATTTAATTCAATAATATAATCAAACCAAAAACACTGAAATTTGAAATACAGAGGCAAATTCGCACACCGCTGAGCAAAGTCGCAAAATTGTTTCAGTGTCTGATGACGAATTTCCCCACAAATCATTATCACTCAATTCTGCAAGTGGTTCTGATTTACTATCCCTGTTCTAAAACCGCTTTTGACGTAAAGGGACGCTTTTTGGACGCCATGGACTTTTCTAAGTTTCCAGGTAGAAAGAACAGTCAAAATGCAGGCAGGGCACAGGACAAAGCAGTAGGGACAAAATATATGTGAAATGCATTGAAACAGCAATGACAGCAAAAATGACATTTTTTAAAAAATTTCAAATTTCCTGCCGGTTCCGGCGCCCGTACGTCCCGACGTCAGAGACCGGAACACGGAAGCCGGATGCCGGCATCGGCCGGAGGAGATGGCCGGGGACGCTGCAGGGGACACATCGTAAGAGCGAAGGACAAGGTAAGTGCTGCAGGGACCCCCAGAGCAACGCCGCATGGTAAGCCCGAGTGTAGCTCGGGGTTACCGCTCTTGGTATTGAAATTTTACCCGGAGCTACACTCGGGAATACCGCTAAGGAGGTTAAAAAGTACCATGAGTATTCTCAGCCCCACCCATTGCAGTTCTATTGTGCCCTGGTAGGCTCATGGACATGAGCCCATTGACGTGATCCACCAGTACCTCCAATCTCACCACAGCAACTGCACTTTATTGTTCTATTTAGCTTAGTAAGAAGGTATCTAGCAACCATACTATAACTGTGGTGGGCTCCTGTGCCAGCTACCGTCCAGAGGAACAAATCAGTTGGGCAAAGTTATGCAGGCCATACATTATACAATTTTCTTGTACAATTTCCCTCTAGATTTACCAGAAACCATATACTATGAGTTCACACCTAAACAACACTTTCAATTTGTATCCAATCAGGCAGACGCTTGCACTACATAGTTGAAGCTAAATCTAAAGGAGATTGTACAGAAATTGAACAGAACATTGTATAATGTATGGCCAGCCTTAGGAACCAGTTGCTTTACTACTGATAACTTCGAGGCATGCTGCTTCTGTGACGGGAGTCACTTTGGGTGGGGGGCCCATGGAACCCAGTTTACTTTGGAGAGGTGGGGAGACCCCTGTCTCAGCTCCCTATATCCCTCTTATGTGTAAGTCACCCTGTGCCTGTTAGGGGTACAGGGTGATCTGTCCTAATAATGTGTAGACATGTCTAGGAGATAGGTGGGGTGGGGGTTGTGGATTGTTTGGTGTTGTGTGGCTGCATCCCATTGTTCTATTGTTTGGTAGCAGACTATTATGGGATGTATGTGTTTATGTGTATTAGCTTAGTGGGGGGTGGGGGGGGGTCTCCAGCAGCCTTCCCTTCTGATGGGACTGTCTGCTGGTGTGAAGTTTGAATACCTGTGTAGATTGCCCCGCCCTGTGTCATTGTGCGGGGGGGGGGGGGGATTGTCCCCGGAGTGTATAAAAAGCCAGTTCGAGTTTCAAATAAAGAGTTCCATGTTCAGACAAACGGGTGTTGTCTAGTCTTGTATGGTCGGCTGTGGTGTCTGTTGTCAGTGTTTGGATGGAGAAGTATTCTAATGGAAGTACCCAAGCGCAGTCTTGGGTCGGTTCCGTTACAGCTTCCCATTGTAATGCTGTCTTATTTTATTCACCCTTTCGCTGCCAGAGCAGTTTTTATTTTTTTTGCACACGTTTAAAAAAAATCATTTTAGGCCTGAAGATTACACAAAACCCCAAAAACATTATATATTTTCTGAAAGCAGACATCCTAGAGAATAAAATAGTGGTAGTTCCATTTTTTTTTATGTCACACGATATTACCGCAAAGGTCTAGGGAATGCAAAATTTCAGTGTAAAAAAAAAAAAACACACTAAAGTGAATTTTAGGGCAAATAAGCACAATAAATTACCCACATTTTTGGTAAAATATAAAAGATGGAGGTTGCACGGTGTAAATAGATATCTAACATACCAAACATTATTTTTGTCTGCGCCTTTGAAATGGAAACAAACTTCAGTACCCTACCGAGGGCTGTGAAAACGATCGGGCGGCAGCGCAGAGGCCCAACTGCTTGCATCGGACAGGTAAGTGTCTGTCTGTCAGTTTTGCACACAATCACCGTGGCTGCGGCCAATGGATTGTGTATGAAGCCCCTGCTGTCAGGTCTGTATGTTATACGGAGCTGGTGGCAAAAGTGTTAAAGAAATACAGGCTGCTGCTACAGGAAGATCCTAAGGCTGGACATACATTGTACAATTTTCCTTTAGATTTACAAAAACCATATATGAGGTCAACCTAAACATTTCCAAATTATATGCAACCAGGATTGCCCTTGCACTACATAGTTGAAGGCAGGGGCGGACTGACAACTCATGGGGCCCCCGGGCAATAGGGGATCATGTGGCCCCTGTGTCCTTGCCCAAACTCAAAAAAGCATATGAAAAAGGTACCATGGGCATCTCATGGGGCCCCCTACTGACCCCAGGCCCTCGGGCAGTGCCCGAGTTTCCAAATGGTCAGTCCGCCCCTGGTTGAAGGGAAATTAAATAAGAAAATGGAATAATATATTGCCAGCTTAAATCTTGTACCAGCTTTTATAAGTCCATGACATTTATGAACACAGTGCAGGGTCTAGATCAGCAATGCGCAAACTACGGCCCGGCGGACCTTTTAATCCGGCCCGCGGAGCTAGGGTCCCGCTAGGCTCCTCTCACAGTCCGCCCTGAAGACCGGTGTAGCATGAAAATCTGTCTCCTATGAGGATCTGTCCCCCTCGACGTATCTGCGCATGTGCTGGAGATCGCCGATCGGCTGCTAATGCCTGAAACTGGCACATGCGCAGATACGTCGAGGGGGACAGATCCTCATAGGAGACAGATTTTCATGCTACACCGGAACGGCGCGGGAATACGGCTAGAGGAACGCGCGGAGTAAAGGTAAGTGAATTGACACAGGGGGGACTTGGGGACTTAATATGGGAGATGAATTAATATGGGGAATGAATTACTATATGGGGGATGAATTACTATGGGGGATGAATTACTATATGGGGGATGAATTACTATATGGGGGATGAATTACTATGGTTGATGAATTACTATATGGGGGATGAATTACTATGTGGGGGATGAATTACTTTATGGGGGATGAATTACTATAGGGGGGATGAATTACTATAGGGGGGATGAATTACTATATGGGGGATGAATTACTATATGGGGGATAAATTACTATGGGGGATGAATTACTATATGGGGGATGAATTACTATGTGGGGGATGAATTACTATGTGGGGGATGAATTACTATGTGGGGGATGAATTACTATGTGGGGGATGAATTACTATATGGGGGATGAATTACTATGGGGGATGAATTACTATGGGGGATGAATTACTATGGGGGATGAATTACTATATGGGGGATGGATTACTATATGGGGGATGAATTACTATGGGGGACGAATTACTATGGGGGACGAATTACTATATGGGGGATGAATTACTATATGGGGGATGAATTACTATATGGGGGATGAATTACTATATGGGGGATTAATTACTATGCTTACTATGGGGGAATATTACTATACTTACTATGGATGACACATACACATCATTCATCTACTCTTGGTCCAGGCCCCCGGTCCAATATATGAACCCATTGCGGCCCTCAAGTCAAAAAGTTTGCCCACCCCTGGTCTAGATCAACCCATAATATAACCAGTTTGAAGCAAGTGTGTTTGTACAGGACAGAGGGTGCAATACATCCATCAGCCATAACATTATTAGCACTGACATGTAAAGTGAATAACACGGATTATATTGTTACAATGTCATGTAAAAGTAGCTGGGATATGTTGGGCAGCAAGTCCATGAAGTTGATGTGTTGAAAGCAAAAAAAAAACAACAAACACAAGGGCAAGCATAAGGATACGAGTGACTTTGCCAATGGCCAAATTGTAATGGCTGGACAACTGGGTCAGAGCAACTCCAAAACTGCAGCTCTTGTGGGATGTTCCCAGTCTATAGTAGTCTGAACTGATCAAAAGTGGTCCAAGGAAGGAAAACTGGTGAACTGGAGACAGGGTCATGGCGGCCAAGACCGACTGATGCATGGGGGGAATGAAGGTTGGTCCATGGAGTCCAATCCAAGAGAAAAGCTACTGTAGTTCAAATTGCTGAAAAAGTTAATGCTGGTTCTGATAGAAAAGCATCAAAACACAGTGCATCGCAATTTGCTGTGTATGGGGCTAAGGAAAATGAAAAATGACAGCGAGCGCACAGGGAGGGATATGCAGGAACAGCCGCTAGCAAAAAAGGACAACCCTCTGTATCATCAGTAACAATAGATAAGAAAAAAGTGCAACACTAGTGAAAATTACATAAAACAATGAAATAATTACAATAACTCTCTATGCCCTGGTGTTCTAATGAATGAAATAAATAAATAAATGGTGACTTGAGTGAACAAAGAGCGACAAATGTAATATAAAATAATTGAAGCGCTCTATATCGACGCTAAGGTGATATATAAAGAAGCAAAGTTAAAGAAGTATAGCGTAGCGCTGGAAGTGCAGCGCAATGGTGACAAATATCGTGACTGTAGTGAAACAGGTCAACAAATATAGCAACTCCAAACCAAATCAAAGACCAATAATCAAAAAAAAAAAAAAGTCCAAAAGAAGATCGTGACATCAGCTAACAGGTGAATCTGTGACAAATTCTTCCTTTTAATGTACTCAACAGAAGCGCATATTAAATGCGCATTGAAAGCACTGGTAACAAACTCCTCCAAACAGGTCAGCCTACTTCACCGTCAGACACAGGTAGATGAAATGTGAAGCTGACATGCACCAGAACTGGGAGATGCCGCCAACAGATCCCTCAATCCTCAGCATACAATTAGCCCCACCTTGAAGGGAACAGCTCGGAGAAAGCGTTAATGGTGCAGTATTTTTATTGAAATAGTAAAAGCATCCACGTGGAGCAAAACAAATAGGTAAAACCACTTAGAAAGATGGCCGCCGGACCATCGTATGGACGCGTCAGCATGTAGGCTCCTCCCTGATGCGTTTCGTGCACAAGCACATTATCAAAGGGATCCGCCTCTTTAGGGATCCTATGGAGCTGCATAGCTGCAGACCGGACAGGGTGCCTAAGCTGACCCGTGTCCAATGCCAAAAGCACCTATAATGGGCATGTGTGCATAAGAACTGAACCACAGAGCAAAGAAAGGAGATGGCCTGGTTTGATGAATTCAATAATGGTTTGAGGAACACAATGAGTTTGAGTTGCTGACTTGGTCTCCAAATCTCAATCCAATCAAGCATCTCTGGGATATTCTGGGGAAAAAAAACAAGAGGATCCATTAAGGCCCCACCTCGCAACATACAGGATTTAAGGGATCTACTACCGATGCTTGGTGCCAGATGCTACCTTCAGAGGTCTATTTAAGTCCATGCCTTGATGGGTTATGGTGAGTGGTCATAATGTTATGACTGACTGGTGTATGAGTTTGTATGGTTTATTTCAATGTTCGATATTAGCCTTCATGTAGGTGGGAAAATAACAAAATACAGATTCCTTTAAAATTTTTAACACAATAAGACAGAAGAGAAAACAACACTAGCCAGTGTCCCTCCCATGCAGATGTCTGCTTCCTGGACACACCAGGATGCTTAATGACATGCATGCGATGCTCAGAACTGCAAAAGGACCGAGGCTTGAATTGTGCCTGGGAGTCTCCTTTTGTTTTATAGACGCAATCCTGGAAAATGACTGTATTAAATATTTATACACAGGATGTAGAGATTCAGTTTCTCTCTACTTCACCAAGGAGCCGCAAACTGCAGCCTGGAAAACAAAGAGAGCGTGAATGAAACCATCGTGTCACAATGCTCTCAAGAAGAAAAGCTGCTGTTGTAGAAGGCACTTGTAAAAAGGTATCCAAGTATGAAAGAATACACAAGGAAACCTGACGAGAAAGCTGCCGTATACAACAGTCCTGTCTGAATGATATTGCAGTGCAGAATCGCACTGGTGTTTGAATGGCAGATTGCACAGACAGCAATAACATTAGAATGAACCTGTCAAGCCCACTAACCACCTTCCACCCGCCACATACAGAAATGATGGGCGCAAGGCGGTTCTCTCGTTCTGGGAGGATGTCATATGACGTCCTCCCCCTCTAACCGCACGTGCACGACCCCGGGGGCGCGTAGCGTGGCAATCTGATTGGATCACCAATCAGCGGAAAGAGCTGCTGACTTCGGCTCTGTCATGTGATCAGGTGTGTCCAATCACAGCTGATCGCATGTAAATAAGGAAATGCAGGTTATCGGCATTTCTCTCCTCACGAGCTGTCACGCTGACAGCTCGTGACGAGAGGAGAGCTGGTAATCGGCATTCCTCAGAGGGGACATGTACACTGATCATCAGGGCACTGGTGATCAGTGCCCTGATGATCAGTGTAGCCCCATCAGTGCCACCTGTCAGTGCCCATCAAAACCGCATACCGTATTTTTCGCTCCGTAAGACGCACTTTTTTCCCCCCAAAAAAGGGGGGAAAATGTCAGTGCGTCTTATGGAGCGAATATAAAGCGGCCGGTCCGGTATTTTTGCGGCCACCATGTCAGAATACCGGGCCGGCCACTCAGCTGTTGTCTCCTGCAAGGCCTTACCTGTTCCTCGCTCCAGCGCTGCAGTCTTCCCGCGCTGGCTTCTGTGACAGCAGGGTGCATACTGCGCATGTGCTGCGCTTTGTGAATGATCCGGTGTCTTCTGGGACACATGAAAGGTCCCAGAAGGTGCAGGGCCATTCACAAAGCGCAGCGCTTCTCGCACATGCGCAGTGGGCACCCGGCTGTCACAGAAGCCGGCCCGGGAAGAAGAGGGAAGGCAACTCCGCGGAAGTGGGAGCTGGTACCTGTCAAATTCAGGTACCCGCTCCCCCTCCCTCCCTAAAGGTCAGCAGTCTCTGGTCATTCCCTGCACTGTCTGCAGTCTCTGGTCATTCCCTGTACTGTGTCCGCAGTCTCTGGTCATCCCCTGCACTGTCCGCAGTCTCTGGTCATCCCCTGCACTGTCCGCAGTCTCTGGTCATCTCCTGTACTGTCCGCAGTCTCTGGTCATTCCCTGCACTGTCCGCAGTCTCTGGTCATTCCCTGCACTGTCCGCAGTCTCTGGTCATTCCCTGCACTGTCCGCAGTCTCTGGTCATCCCCTGCACTGTCTGCAGTCTCTGGTCATCCCCTGCACTGTCTGCAGTCTCTGGTCATCCCCTGCACTGTCTGCAGTCTCTGGTCATCCCCTGTAGTATGTCCGCAGTCTCTGGTCATTCCCTGCACTGTGTCCGCAGTCTCTGGTCATCTCCTGTACTGTGTCCGTAGTCTCTGGTCATTCCCTGTACTGTCCGCAGTCTCTGGTCATCTCCTGCACTGTGTCCGCAGTCTCTGGTCATCTCCTGCACTGTGTCCGCAGTCTCTGGTCATCTCCTGCACTGTGTCCGCAGTCTCTGGTCATCTCCTGCACTGTGTCCGCAGTCTCTGGTCATCTCCTGCACTGTGTCCGCAGTCTCTGGTCATCTCCTGCACTGTGTCCGCAGTCTCTGGTCATCTCCTGCACTGTGTCCGCAGTCTCTGGTCATCTCCTGCACTGTGTCCGCAGTCTCTGGTCATCTCCTGCACTGTGTCCGCAGTCTCTGGTCATCTCCTGCACTGTGTCCGCAGTCTCTGGTCATCTCCTGTACTGTGTCCGCAGTCTCTGGTCATCTCCTGTACTGTGTCCGCAGTCTCTGGTCATCTCCTGTACTGTGTCCGCAGTCTCTGGTCATCCCCTGTACTGTGTCCGCAGTCTCTGGTCATCCCCTGTACTGTGAAGTAAAACAACAAGAAGCGCACCAACCTTGTGCATTACCTCAGTAACGAAAATTTATTAAATGAAGGAAAGGTACTCACAAACAGCGAATAAAAATAGGCATGTAAGTCCACCCAGGGACTTCAAAGGTAAGAGGCCAGCGCGAATCCCATCATGGGTATAGGTACTCAGTCCAGCTGACGCGTTTCGAAGGTCATGCCTTCTTCCTCAGAGCTCGAAGGCATGACCTTCGAAACGCGTCAGCTGGACAGTGACAGTGAGAACACCTTGCCTGCTGTTGTGGCCATTGTCATTTTTCTATGCTTTTTAGATACATGCTTCATCTGTGAGTATGTTTTGATTATTCTTTTACTCCTACAATAAACCTTGGATAATGCACTAGGTGTGTGCGCCATCTGTTTTCTCTCTATCCAGTGGCTGATTTCCCCGTCTGAGGAGGGCTGCACCCCTGAAGCATTTCCTTTGGTTGTCGCTGTCCTGGTACCCTTGGCTTCCCTTATTGCCAGCATGCCCCTGTTTGTAGCAAAGCAGTACCAAGAGCATGAACATAAATGCAGTGGGGCAGCGCCCTTACGGAATCCATCTAGGATAGCAAAAAGTGAATCAGTCTTCTTGAAAGAGAATAGACTTTGTGTTTGTTAGAGAGGCATGTTACCCCTTCCATGTGCACCATACTGCAAAGGCTGGTTATAGGTTGAGGTGGACTACACCCTTTCCCAGGAACAAAACTCCACTAAACTGAACATATTTCAGAAAAAACAGGTTAATGTAAAGTCTTGGAACTGCTAGTATAAGTGAAATGTTATTTTTCTCATGGCTATTGTCCAAGTGAAGCCCAGAAGATAATAGGAATGTTCAGAAAAGAGTAGGAGTAGAGTCACCAGAAGCACAGAAAAAGTAAGCAAATGGATGCTTCACACAAAATTGCAGACACTATCTGAAAGATGGGGGTCCAGCCAACACAAAAAAGGCTGAACCAAATAAAGATGCCCTAGAATAACAGGGGAACAGATAAGGGAGCTTCATAGGTGATCCCCTATACAAAGGTCTTAAGGAATGAGATGTCTACAGCCTCAAACAGAAAAGGCAAAAACTTAATAATGTGGGGAACTAAACACTGGTCCACACCTAGAATATCATCAACTGCCCAATTTTGATCCTGCAAAGCAGACTAGGAAAAGTTTCAGGGGAAGACAGGTGAAGGTCAGAATGTAATGATTCAATGGAGCCACCACTGCATTCAACGCTATTGCTAGAGGTTCCATGGTCTCAAACCTGTCCAGTTTGTTGTCAAAGCTGAAGGCCAGTTAGTCCAAAATCCAACATCACAAAATTGGTAGACAGGTTCTGAACTCCACCAAGTGTAAGATCCACTTGTCCGGGTCCAGGCATTGCCGGCTGAGCAAGTCTACTTCCCAATAGTGTATTCCTGGAATGTACAAGACTGACAAGCCTGGAATGTGAAGTTCTGCCCAGGAGAGGATCCGATTTACTTCTCTTGCTGTAGACAGCAGAGGTGTTGAATTGAATCTTGAGCCCCATCAGCATTTCTGTAGCCCTCAAAGAGCCAGTTTTATCTGTAAGACTAGATATCCAGAGCACCCCACTTACATCAGTTTTAAAGAGCACCCCCACCTTCCAGCAGAAGTCAAGCTGCTGCTGCTGCTGCTGCTGCTGGGAAGAAGCTGGAAAGTAGAAACTGCAGGGTCTGGAAAAGGACCAGAGGAGTGCTAGAGTCAGCTGCCAGAGTCTTCTGAATGCTGAGATTAGGGGAAGACTAGGGGGTGCCGCAATGGCACAGAGAGGCACAGGATACGTGGAAGGAGTTCTGTGCTCTCTACTTCCGAATGCGGAGATGAGGGCAGGGGGCAGAGATGAGACTCTACATGGCTGCATGAAGAAGATCTGCTGCCGAGTGCAGAGACAAGGTGGGAGCAGAGATGCGGAGGGTGCTGGTGCTGCAGCTGCAGGAGAGGTGCAAGGGCTACATGAAATGGCCTGGTGGGCCTTGGGTTTGACACAGGTGCTGTAGAGAGACTTCAGATTCCTCCTGTACGATTGCAATTTGCTGAGAAAAATACAAACCCGGAACTCATGGCCAATCAGAAGAAATGAAAGATTTATCTATTGGGGGAGGCAAGGTGCCCAAAGGTTGATGCCAGGATGAAAATTAGATCCATTCAAACAGGGTCTGTGTTCTCTGTGCATTGGCCGAAAAGCACAATTTCTATGTCAGACTGGAATGTACCTTTAAATTAAAAGTCAATACAGTAAACAGCTGGCTGCTTCAAAACCTTCCCCGGTTATATTTCACTACGGTATTAAATTAAATGAGTGAGTACCACACAAATGCTGTTTGAAAATAAATAAGACGTATTATGCCCATTCAGGGGAAAAAAAAGCCACAGGATAGATCTATTATGCCAACATAAAGGTGTCGAAGAAAGCTGTACTGACCCAATCAAGCTTAGTTATCTATAATTTGCTGCACCAACATCCCGCAGCCATCAGTCTGCACTGCGGGGAAGGTGGTTCAGAAGAGGAAATGCTTTATAAACTATTACTAACTCAGCAGCTAATTTAGCAAAAGAAAGCATTTCTGGAGTGTGGCGTGTAAACAACTCGGAACATTTGTAACAGGTACTCGCTTGGGGATCTGCTCTGTGCTGCAGGGACACGCTGCAAAATCCAGCCTGCATACAGACACAGAGGTCAGATTTGATTTAAAACGATTTAACTAATTTGTGCTAGGACAGATTTCCATTCAAATGCTAACATAAGGGGGAACAATTAGAGCTGGGCTTACACAAAAACATTAATATTCAGACTTGCATATATATTTATCAATTATGTAGCCTTGCTCACCGTAGTGCCATTAATCTTGGCGCCCCAACATATTAAGGTGACAAAACATACATATGATGCAGTGCAGCAAAACACACAGCAACACACAATCATGTATTGTGGTGCATTGCATCAGAAAAAAAAAATGCTGCATCTACTTTGGCAGTTCTTTTGCATTAGCAGCCCATTCAAATTGAATAGGGCACAATAATGCAATGCACAAGAATGGCAAAGTGTGAATGAGCTCTAACGCAGCAGTTTTTATTCTGCACCCATTAAGTTTTATTACCTGATGATCCTGCCAGTAGATCCAGTGGGTATTCCATTTCCTTTCTGTAATTACTCGTGTGATTCTTGACGATACACGTGGGGCGGAGCCGGGGTGACGTTACTAACTGGATCTATCTGTGCATGCTGTCAAGCGGTGTTCTATACTGGGACCAGGGGCAGACTGACCATTTGGAAACTCGGGCACTGCCCGAGGGCCTGGGGTCAGTAGGGGGCCCCATGAGATGCCCCTGGTACCTTTTTCATAGGCTTTTTTGAGTTTGCGCAAGGACATGATCCCCTATTGCCTGGGGGCCCATTGAGTGGTCAGTCCGCCCGACTGGGACTACATTACTGTCGGCTTTTTGTTGGTGTGCACCAACCCTATAGTGCACAGCAGTGAGTGTGCATTTTGCCTTAAATGAGTACACACCAGGAGAATCCTATATAGAGGGAAAAAAGCTAATCCAGGATTACTCCCCTGTAAGGGGAAAGGCACTTTAGACCTATATCTCTCAGAAGTCCACGTTACCAGGTAGGAGGCTTACTACACAAGAGGTGGAGAACTGGTGCACAACTGAAATTTCTATTCTGAGCTTAGCACTTGGGACAGTTATTTCACCAATATATGTGGACTATTACATGTACATTTTAGGCAGAGCATTATTGAAATCACATTGGTTTGGTTGATAAAGACAGAAGTGACGAAACACGTCAGAAAGTGACGTCAGCCGTAGACTGGAAGTTGCCGAGCAGCCATCTTGGATGAGGTCTATAGTGAGCAAACGCGGATGTAGATTTTAAAGGTGAAAATGCTGTTATGTTTGTATGTAAGTGCTTTTTTATGGAATAAAAAGCTGATTTTAATGCTGTAATACACTATGGATGTCTTCTTGTTTTGATCCATTATATACTGCCATTTGGATACGGAAGTATTATTGGCCAAGAGTGACAGTTGCCATCCAACACTGGAGGATTGGTGTAGCCTGATTGCCATGTGTTATTTGGAGTAATAGTGGCCAGGAGGAGCCGACGTTATCCCATGCTGATGATCTAGCCTGGTCCGGTAAGGTGCACGGTCTTTGAACGTGGATTCACTTTTCACTGGTGGCATAATTGATGAGTGAAGGGAGCAAAGAGAGCACTATATTGAGTATTCAAAGATATATTATATTGTGATCTTTTCGGAGGGTTCATCACCTTGGAAAGGAATAATGGAAGAAAAGTCTATCTAGTGAGAGAATCCTGTTGGTGGAACGTGTGAGGCGATTTTCAAGTAGTTAGAGGGTAAGAGTAAGGATAACAGATATTTAGACGTGGACACATGGTGGAGGGTGGAGCACATTTTACAAGAATTTTTGTAAGTGTGATTCCTAGTCACAATTTTGCATGTATTGAGGATAATACACTATGTACGTTTTATCTTTTTTGAGGGTAACAAGTAGATGATGGAGTAGGAATTACACACAGAAAGATATTGGACAAAGAAAAAGAAATAATTCATCACTGTGGGGTTGATTTAGAGACACTGTGAGAGACTTAACGCCCTTGCTATGGGTATAGTTCATTTATAATGTATATATTATTATATATTATATCATTTATATGCTTCATGAAGACTGACCGGAAAACTCCCGGGATGTTGCAAAGGGAGGCTTTCACTAGCGCAGGAGTGAGCTCTCCAATTCAAACCCCTCACCTGCTCTTTTTCCCTTGCCTGATGCTGCAGCTCTAAACTCATTGAGAGCTCACTCCTGTTATGGAGAACAGCATTAAAAAAAAAAAAAATCCCAGATCACCCCCAGGATAGTACAGTGGCACTGAACTAATCTGGTAACAGGCACAGTGGCAGTTTAGAAATTGCCCTTCAAATTTGAGGTGGCTAGAGTGGAGTTTCAATGAATGTCAATGGGCGGCGTGAGTTGCAAATAAATGGTCTTATTGTGAAAACTATCAAGACTATGGCTTAGCTGTGGACATTTTTAGTGGCAGCAGGGATAGCTGAACGTTTTGATATAAGATTTGTGTAGGTGGGCTTGAAAATGAGGGAGTGATGGCAGTTTAGAAATCATGTCCTGATTTTTCAGCTCACACTCTAGCTTTTGTCAGCTCCCACTTTAGTTTTGAACATTGCGCCATTCATTCCTATGGGACCAATTTCACCACAAAAACGGCGATATTTCGTGAACCATTTGGCGAAAAGTTCCACAAAGTAATAGCACACCAATTGGGAACAATCCGCACGTTTCGTATATTACTGTCTATGTAGTGTAAAAACTGTGGGAGGAGTTAGGGTGGTAAATTTGGCTATAATAATAAGAATATATATGTGAGATAACAGTAAGTGGTCGCCATGCGAGAACACTTAATAAAAATACAGTATAAACAAATAGGATATTAGCGAGTGCTACCAAAAAGATTAGCCGCTGGAACACCAAAAGGCAACCAAAACAATCCTTCCAATGTAAATAATAGAAAAATAGGTGCAGCGCTAAAATAAGACAATATGCATATTAAAGTGCAGAGTGATCATCAATAGCATAACCATCTAAATGAAAACATAAATATATCGATATTAAATATATAAAGTGCAAAGAATATCACTCCAAGGTGATAATGGTAGTGACGAAATGTCCCAAGATAAACGTGAGGATTCTTTCCAGATCACAATCAGCGTGTATGGGTAACTGATCCAGGGGTGACAGATGAAGTGACTAAATGAACAAAATGCGCACTCACCAGAAGTGCGTTTAAAACACGCATTTGAGATTATTCCTGTCTCATCAGATAAAATCTGGTCATCTGCTCCCAGGTTCGGCCAGGTTCCTATACACCACAGGGTCCTTATGTAGGTGTCACAGCGTCTGGTCACGTCTGTGTCAGGTTTTTCGGGGTCCCTTAATGTGTATCACCGTGTAGGGTCATCACTCAGATGGGCTCTGCGAATGACGGCGCTCACAAGGAGAGCCCAATGAAGGACACCACATAGTGTGATACTGCATAAAGGGATTTTATTTCCACAAAAGGCAGCTGTATAAAAAATGTGTGTATAAAAAATGTATATATAAAAAACACTGACCATGTAAATCAGGATGGCCACCAGCGGTGGCATGATGTCTCAATACTGGAACCCCCACTGACGCGTTTCGTGCAAAGCACTTAGTCATAGGTTGAGGGCTTATTTTAGTGCTGCACCTATTTTTCTATAATAAAAATACAGTGGTGACCAAATAAGCTCCATTTGTGTAAAAACAAATTATATAAAATATAATTTGGGTACAGCGTTGCATGACCACACAGTTGCCGAATAGCAAAAAATGCCCCAGTCATGAAAGGGGTAAAACCTTCTGGAGGGCAAATGGTTAAAAAAAGGAAATTAAACTAACAGGCTTGAATGTTTGTAACCTGCACTAGAAGACTCGTAGAAGGAATCGAATGTGTTCCTATTGGCAACCCACTCAACTGTCAGTAAACCGAAAACATCTCTTCAATGAAGAATAAAGGAGTCAAAGTGTAGAAGTTGCAGGAAACCCGAGGTCACCACCACCAATAATAACTTCCAGAATGAAAAGGTTACTAGAAGTAAATTCAGCTCACATGTAGGAAATGAACCATCCAATTCACCTGGAACGCCAATATTAACACGTCTCTGATTGAGTCGCTTCAAGGGATTTGTGCAATCAAAACCTTAAACAAATGATTCTCAAGGTTGCACACAACACTGCAAGTGGAAAATCATTTTCCAAAATGAAATTAGAAGTCTGAGATGGGTCAAGGGCAAAAACAGAAAAATTACATTGTGGTTGGCCGTGTGCCCGCTCTAACAAGTCAATTTATTAGTAATGGCACAGAAGACCGCATGCGGGGCCACTCCGCGTCACTCTGGGATTGATGAATGACCAGCACTGTGGCTTACAATGAATGTAACTCTTCTTAATGGGGGACATGCCGATGTGCAGAGTATGAAAACTGGAAAGAACGTCAAATGATCACAAGAATAAAGAGCAAACAAGAAAAGCTTCCATTTTTAAGTTTATTTAAATGTTAATCAATACATTACTTATCATTCCAAATAGTTTTACTTTTCTCTTTATCAGAATCAATATAGTAATTATGCTGATACTTACAATGCAGTATTAACCAAATTTAAGTCGAACTGCAGGCAGATAGACAAGGTCAATCAACGCAGGTGTGCATTTATGAAAGTGAACCTGTACTTTGCCTGGGCTGTGCACGTTCTAGAACATGTGTCAAACACAAGGCTGGCGGGCTGAATCCAGCCCACCAGACCATTTCATGTGGCCCTCATACCTCTCCTGCAGCTGCAGCACCCCATCATTTCCACCCCCACCTTGTTTCAGCAATCAGCAGGAGAGAGGACAGAACTGCTCTGCCAGATCCTGCTCTTCTCTGTGCAGAGGCTTGTCTCATGTGCCTCCTTCCCATGCCAATCTCAGCTGTCGGCAGTATAGAGGAGGTCAGAACACCACCCCCGCCTTCAGATCCTTCGCCTCTCAGTGCAGCTGCAGCAACCCCTCCTCTCTGCCTCCTCATTCAGCAGACATCCGGCAGTCCTCCTCTGATCCAACTCCAGACCCTGCACTTTCAGCTTTCCAACTACGCCCCCAGCTTCTTACTAGCAGTAGCACAAGGTAAGGAGGATGCACTGTGATGTAAGGAAGGGTGGGGGACTCTCAACTTCAGATGGTGGTGGGTCAGGAGCTCTTTACATCTGATGTAAGGGGGGGGGGGGTGCTCCGGACATCTTGTCTAACAGATGCAACCAACCTTTGAGGGCAACCATAATGCTGATGAAATGAAGAGTTTGACACCCCTGATTTAAAAGGAGTTCATATGCGTTTCCCTGGTGGTCATCTGGAAAAACCCCAAAATTGGACTTTCCCCTCTGCTCCTCAAAGAGCAGTGCTCAGGGGCTGAGCAACCAATCACCAAGCTCCAGCACTGGCATTGACGACAAAAAAAAAAAAAAAACATTACTGCCGTGAAGTTTTTTGTGGAAGCCAAAAACTGAACATGAATAGTTAGGGTTGTGAAGGCGCAGGAGTATGGGAAAGACAACTATAGAGTCCAAGTGGAGTCATCAATTAAAGAAAGCCTTCTGCCATAAACCCCCTTCACCGACACTACAGGTCAAGTGAACTCAGCCTGGTGCAAACCCAGCAGGGACATTCCCTGTCTGATGTGGTTCCCTGCCATCAGAAGGGAACCACACCAGCTCAGACTGGTCCACCAAGGAGGTAAGTCACCTCCCAGTACTGGACTTCCTCAGATACTGAAAATGGAGTTGGCCCAGACCTCTTCCTAGCCATAAAGAGTAAGAGACGACTAGCAGGTAAGGATGGACGAGAGTCCCACCATCAAGTAAGGTAAGGCAAAGGTAAGTGGATGGAGGACTGCAAATGAGAATCCTGAATTGAGCCTCTTTCCACCAGGTTTTAAGAAATGTGAAAAGAGCAAACACAATAATGAACTAGTATGGTAGAAGGACTTCTTTTTAAAGTGTGTTTGATGTGTTTTCCATTTCTGTTAGAAGAGGCATCTATAGCTCACGTGCTGTCCTGGAAGATGATTTGGGAAAAAATATTCATTGCCTTAAGCAAAATTTGTGAATGTAAAAAACTGAACATGAATTTTCAGGGTTACAACATTTTAGGAGAGCAGGAAAGGTGCACATTGTGTTTACATAAGAAGTGATAACACGTCACATATGACACCGTGGCATTTTCTTTTGGCACAGTCAAACACAATCTAGCATCCACAGAATTCGAATGTACTCATATCAAACACCAGAAAGTAAAGGAATGTCAACCATTTTTCCATTGAAAAGGCAACAAATTTTTACAGTCGACTGATCAGTTGCACATTTTACAGGCTACAGAAGGGAGTCTCTCACCATCCCACTGTCGCCTTTCTCAGCCTATTGGGGAACCCGGGACTGATCCAACTAGCAGCATCCAGAGCACTGAACACAAGAGAGGAACTGACCTTGTTCTTCCCCCTCTGTGAGATCAGGAACTGGAAGCGTGGAGGATTTTGTCACTTCCTGTTTGTTTGTTGACAAGTCGTTACTGGCTTGTACAGCATCTGATCAAACCAACCTATATGATCAGATGCTCTGAAGGCCAGAGGAAAAATATGGGGTCCAAAAGACTCGAGAGCTCTCCGTAACAAAGACCTGTGAAGGCCCATTGCATTTTTATTGTGTTTAGGTTTAATAAAATACAATATATTTTTCCCAAAAAAATCTGCATTTGAAAAACCGCTGCACACAATGTGGAAAAAAACATTTGCATCACCCACCATTTTATTCACCAGGGCCTCTGCTTAAAAAAATACACACGATTTGGGGGGTGTCTAAATTTTCTAGCAAAAAATGCGGATTTCTACGAGAGCAATGTCAGAATTGACCTGGGGGTCAAAAGGTTAATTTTTCCCCAAAGTTCATGCTCTGCCCCTCTTTCATGTGTTGAACTTCAATCGGTTGTCACTGTTTTGTAGTATGCAGACATCTACTGCTAGTTTTTGGTCACTGCAACTTGCTTACTAATGTAATTTTGGTATTTTTCTCTGTCCTGCCCTCCTGTTTAGTGCTAGTTAGTTTAGTTCTAGTTAGACCCTCCAGACTTCTTCCATGCTCACAGTTACATAGTTAGTCTGGCTGAAAAAAAACAAAAGTCCATCCAGTTCAACCATAAAAAAAAAAAAATGTATAATCCTATACCCACAGTTGATCCAGAGGAAGGCAAAAAAAACCCAGCAAAGCATGATCCAATTTGCTCCTGCTGGGAAAAAAAATTCCTTCCTGATCCCCCGAGAGGCAATTGGATATTCCCTGGATCAACTTTACCTATAAATGTTATATCCAGTTATATTCTGTGTATCTAAGAAACAAACCAGGACTTTTTTGAAGCAATCCACTGAGCTGGCCAGAACCAACTCTTGAGGGAGTCTATTCTACATTTTCACAGCTCTCACTGTGAAGAAACCTTTCCGTGTTTAGAGATTACATTTCTATTCCTCCAGACGTAAAGAGTGCCCCCTTGTCCTCTGTGATGACCTCAGGGTGAATAGCTCTACACCGAGTTCACTATATGATCCACTGATGTATTATACATGGAGATCATATCCCCCCTTATGTATTATACATGGAGATCATATCCCCTCTTATGTATTATACACAGAGATCATATCCCCCCTTATGTATTATACATGGAGATCATATCCCCCCTTATGTATTATACACAGAGATCATATCTCCCCCTTATGTATTATACACAGAGATCATATCCCCCCTTATGTATTATACATGGAGATCATATCCCCCCTTATGTATTATACATAGAGATCATATCCCCCCTTATGTATTATACATGGAGATCATATCCCCCCTTATGTATTATACATGGAGATCATATCCCCCTTATGTATTATACATGGAGATCATATCCCCCCTTATGTTTTATACATGGAGATCATATCCCCCCTTATGTATTATACATGGAGATCATATCCCCCCCTTATGTATTATACATGGAGATCATATCCCCCTTATGTATTATACATGGAGATCATATCCCCCTTATGTATTATACATGGAGATCATATCCCCCCTTACGTATTATACATGGAGATCATATCCCCCCTTATGTATTATACATGGAGATCATATCCCCCCTTATGTATTATACATGGAGATCATATCCCCCCTTATGTATTATACATGGAGATCATATCCCCCCTTATGTATTATACATGGAGATCATATCCCCCCTTATGTATTATACACATAGATCATATCCCCCCCTTATGTATTATACATGGAGATCATATCCCCCCTTATGTATTATACATGGAGATCATATCCCCCCTTATGTATTATACACATAGATCATATCCCCCCCTTATGTATTATACATGGAGATCATATCCCCCCCCTTATGTATTATACATGGAGATCACCCCCCCCCCCCCCCAATCTCCTCTTCTCAAGAGAGAATACACTCTCAGTTCCTCTAAAAGATTAGAGGAACTCAATTCCTCTAATCTTTCCTCATAGCTGAGCTCCTCCATGCCTCTTATCAGTTTGGTTGCCCTTCTCTGTACTTTCTCCAGTTCCCCAATGTTCTTTTTGTGAATTGGTGCCCAAAACTGAACTGCATATTCCAGATGAGGTCTTACTAATGATTTGTAAAATAATTATCTCTCTCTCTTTCTGGAGTCTATATCTCTTAATACAAGAGAGGATTTTGCTCGCTTTAGAAATCGCAGCTTGGCATTGCATGCCATTATTAAGCTTGTGATCTACCAGATCCCCCAGATCCTTCACCATTGATCCCCCCAGTTGTTTCCCTCCTAGTATGTATGATGCATGCATATTCTTAGCCCCCAAGTGCAGAACCTTACATTTATCAACAATAAACCTCATTTGCTACATAGTTGCCCAATTACACAGAGCATTGAGGTCGGCTTGTAAGTTGGAGACATCCTGTAAGGACGTTATTCCACTGCATAGCTTGGAGTCATCTGCAAAGACTGAAATGGGATTTTTAATCTCAGACCATATATTGTTTATAAATATATTAAAAAGTAAAGGTCCCAACATTGAACCCTGGGGTACACCACTGACAACCCTAGACCATTCAGAGTATGAATCATTAACCACTACTCCCTGAATATGATCTTTTAGCCAGTTTTCTATCCATTTACATACGGATTGTTTCAAGCCTGTAGACTTTACCTTACACATTAGCAGTGTGTGGGGAACTGTGTCAAACGCTTTTCAAAATCCAAGTATACCACGTCCACCGCCACCCCTCTGTCCAAGTACACCACGTCCACCGCTGCCCCTCTGTCCAAGTATACCACGTCCACCGCCACCCCTCTGTCCAAGTATACCACGTCCACCGCCACCCCTCTGTCCAAGTATACCACGTCCACCGTCACCCCTCTGACCAAGTATACCACGTCCATTGCCACCCCTCTGTCTAAGGTTTAGATCACCCCCTCATAAAAAGAAATCAGATTTGACAACTTCTGTCTTTCATGAATCCATGCGGTCTGTTGCTTAAAATATTTTTTTCCAGCAAGAACTCATCTATGTGGTCTTTTATTAAACTCTCCAGTATCTTCCCAACTAGAGAAGTTAAACTAACAGGTCTATAATTACTTGCTCCCTCAGTCAGTGTTAGGTATTCCCAGAGACAGGGCTTAAGAAAGTCATTATCTTCTTACACTTCAGTAGATTGAAAAAACATCCTGTGTACTGCAATTAGCTGAAGTAAAATTGCATTGGATTCAACTCCTGTGTCTTACTGAAGCATTAAGCTGCCTGTGGATAGTGCCAAGTCAGCAGGTGACCATACTGTTCAGACAGACTGGGTCTAAGCAGGTATGTCAATGCATAAAGCAGCATTTGAAACAGAACAGTTCACATGGGGTGCACTACTAGTTGACATTAGGTAGCTTGTTACTGAATGCCCATTAATCACCAGCAACAGAGATCAAATACATTCAATGCAAGTGGTGACACTGACCTTCATATTTTTCCAGGGTTTGTATGACATTGGGCAGTTGGTTCACCGCCTGGTACAGCTTGTAGCAATCTTGTAGGTTTGCATTTTGTCTCTGGAATTTCTTTGCCATCCGGTTGAGATCTGGAAAACGACGTAGGAGATCTTCCTGAAGACTCTGCCTGAGCTCCAAATCAGTCACAAATGCCTCCACCAAGTTCAGCCTGAAGAATGTCAACTTATATCAGTGCATTGCAGGCAAGGACATAGGAAAACTGTCTACACCAGTAGTGTGCTCTACCACATGAAGAACATAATGCCAACTTTTTTTTGCTAGAACTTTATTAAAGTGACATTTCATTCAGTTATATTAGCTACAGAGTGATGCAATGGATTGTGTCTCACCATGCTGGGCTATAGGAAAGGTCATAGCAGTGAGCTATATACAATTGTGGCATGCTTGCTGCAAGTCAGCGGGTCAATCTTAAACTACTGCATTCAGCCAGTAACAAATGAACTTTAAAAGGGACCTGTACTTAGAATGCAAAGTCTGGTCAAACAGGAATTAATTTGCACATGTTAATGTGACATTAACCAATTCAATACCGGGCAATTTTACACCTTCCTGCCCAGGCCAGTTTTCATGTTTCAGCGCTCTCACACTTTGAATGACAATTGCGCGGTCATACAACACTGTACCCAATTTAAAATTTTATCATTTTCTTCACACAACTAGAGCTTTTTTTTGGTGGTATTTAATCGCCGCTGGGGTTTTTATTTTTTGATAAATTAACAGAAAAAGACCAAAAATTTTGAAAAAAAAATTTTTTTTTGTTTCTGTTATAAAAGTTTGCAAATAAATAATTGTTCTTCATAAATTTAGGCCGAGATGTATTCTGCTACATGTCTGGTGAAAATAACCCAAATTAGGATGTATTTTTTAGTTTGTAGGAAAGTTATAGAGTTCACAATCTATGGGATATATATGAATATTGATCAATCCTGAAGTAGTGACAGCCAATCTAATTTCTTGAGGTCCAAGAATGTCAGAACAGTACAGATATCCCCCAAATGACCCCTTTTTGCAAAGTAGACAGTCCGACGTACTTCATAAGAGGCATGGTGAGTTTTTTGAAGTTTTATTTTTTTTGTCATAATTTTTTGGAAAATTAAAAAATTAAAAAAATTAGTTTCACTATTTTTTTTACATATTGTCACCAGTGCAGTACAGCGTCATCATATAACTGGCATGGCGGAGATCAGGGACACTGACTGGTGACAGTATGAAGAAAAAAAAATTATATATTTTTTTTTATTTGTTTTATTATTTTTTATAAAAAAAATTTAAGATTTTTTTTCTTATTTCACTATGACCAAAGTAGTACAATGTTACCATAGTAACATTGTACTACTTTGGGGAAGTGATCAGCATTTTTTTTTTTTACACAATTTGCTTATAGCAAAGAATTACTTTGCTATAAAGCAAGCATTTACCTGAATGACATCGATTCATTCAGGGTTTCTTTTTTTTTTTTTGTGATTAGCTGTGACCATTCATAGCTAGGCACTAGTACACAATGCATGGCATGAATGAAGCCATCCATTGTATACAACTGTCATGTGACCTGCTGTGATTGGTCACAGCAGGTCACATGGTACCGGCAACGGGGCCGATACTCAGATCTGTCATCGGCCGTGCCCGAGGTACACGGCCGGTGACAGGATGCGCCGCTCTGCAGGAGCACAATCTGCGCATGTGCGGGAGGATGCCATATGGCATCCACCCGGAACGCTGATGACATTTGCCGCCCGCCATTCGGCCATAGGGCGGGCGGCAAATGGTTAACCAATTAAAAAAAAAAAACAACAATTACAAGCAACACAGCAAATCTGCATATGTGACATATGCCCTCCATGGTACTCTCATCAGCATTCTGCTATCAATAGAATGTCATCTGGGGTTAGGTTTAAGACCCCTTTCACATGAAAGAAAGAAAAAAGGTTGGATTGGGAGGTAGGCGGGTGAAAATGGACACAAGTTTACTCCCGCCGGTCCATAGGGTAAATTGAGAGTCCAATCAGGTCTGCCAGTTTCTCAGACAGACCTGATTGGACTCTCAATTCACCCTATGGACCGGCGGGAGTAAACTTGTGTCCATTTTCACCTACATACCTCCAATCCAATCTGGTCCGCTAAAAAGGGATTTAAATTGGAGGGCAATCAGGTGTGAACAGACAGTGAAGTCCATTTAAACCCAGCCATTCATAGAGCAGAGCAGCTCTGTCCAGGTCTGCTCTGCATATACTGAGCGGACAAAGACCTGTCATCCACCCTGCTCTGATGAGCATGAGATCAGCGAAGAGATCCCCTGCTGATCGAATCGGAGTCCACCTTGTGTGACTGAGGCATGAGAATGAGTCTAGTTGTAGCTTAGCTGCACCTCCAATATTGCACGACCTTGCAGATACAGAGTGCCTGAAAACTGACAAAAAGGTGGGATTGAGCAGCGGAAGAATGAGTGTTGCATCAAATGTTTGCTTTAATGTTACAGGCACAAATCAGGTGCATTCATCATTCAATAAGGCTTGGTTCACACTGGATGCGATTTAAAATCCCACGTTTTGTTTGCGATTTCACCACATTTTCTGAAGATTTGTTTGAGATTTCCCAACGATTTCTTGTATTTTCCATTGCGATTTGCAGTGCGATTTCCATTGTAGTCTATATGTGAAATCGCAACAAACTGCAGAAAAGGTAATACAAGAACTACTTCTGAAGTTGCGCTGCAACAAACCGCGTATGTTAAGACACTCACAGTCATTAGATCCGATTTCAAGTTCCAAATCACACCTGAAATCGCGGCAGTGTACACCAGGGCTAAAACACGCTAGTGTACCGTTTATCTTTATTGTTGCTGCAGATAAATGACCTCTAAAAGTGAAATAGCTGTTTGTTTGTATGTGTTCGTGTGCAAAATGAATCTGTACGGAGTGATTTTTTAATTATCAATCAACTCCTGCACCTGTAGGGCTCTAATAAGGAAACTGACAGGGTCTACATCCCTTTAGACATGATTTCCCATAGGGAGTATCTCACAAAAAATGACCTTTGTGTTGCAGGGGATGCCAAAAATCGGACTTGTATGTTGGTGCAGACTTCTGGGAAAAACTAAGCCTGCTCTCCTCCCATGATCAGACTTGTACTCGCACATGTACACCCCCCCGGCACAGCCATTCACTGGGAAGATCAGTTGGTTCCTGTTTCTCCCCCCCACCTCCTTACGTAGCTAAGAACAGAGGGAATGTGATCACTTATTAAAAATAAAAAGGGAAAGAAAGGTAGTTATGTATTTTATATCTATACACAAATGTTTACCTGTCATTTCTATTTTAAACTGTAAGGATTGTATTACAAGGTGAGGGTTAACATATACTTTAAAAACACATTACGGACGCAATGCCGACTAAATGAAAAAGCAGCCTGATTATTATTATTATACAGGATTTATATAGTGCCAAGTTTGCTCAGCGCTTTACAATATAACAGGAGACAATACAGCAACAATACAGTTCAATACAAGAGGGATAGGAGGACCCTGATCCTCGGAGCTTACAATCTAAGATTAAGACATACATGCCTATGGCAGGGACAAAAGCTTGAATTGGTGACCGATGCCCCACAGTTCTAGTCCTGAATGGTCACACTTCTATGCAAGCTTTCACTTGTTTGCAAACTCTAAAATCACAGCCCCTCTTCCCTGTAAAAAAAACAGATGGTGTCCCCAGTGTTCCGCAATGAGCGTCGGGCAGCCGAGGAAATTGATTTTTGACAGAGAGCCCCCATAAGTCTGGAGATCAGTTTACCTTCAGGTTGTTTGGTGAACAGTAATCGCGGCTGTGAAATATTAGCTGGCTAAATGCCTTCCGTCCAATCTACAAAACATTACGTACATTCTATAAGGGATTCCAGGCAAATATAAAAAGGTAAGCAAGGCAGTCTTTACTGCCCCGGAGACTTTGAGAGATTTCATCCTTCGATCATAAGCAGGTCCATCCCAAGGTGTGTGAGCCGGCACCATGAAAACAGGAGCGTGTAAACAGCCCGCGCTGTCATTTATTTTTACATCCTAAACACACTGCAATGCAGAGATAGTGGAAGGGAGATTGCTGCAGTCACAACACAGAATGGATTTCTAGTAACCAGCCGGGCTGGAGCCAACGTCACACTGACACCTCCACAAAGAACAGAACAGAGCAGTGCCTGCTCAATGATACTTTATAATCAAGAGTCCGTATGGAAGAGGAGCAGGCTTCAGATTTCTCATCCCCGTTTATAGGGGATCTTGAAGGACGATGTCACAGAGGAGGAGAGATTAACCTCCCTAGCGGTCTGATTATGTCCATATTTCTGTGCTCAAAGCGGTACATTTTTTTGCATGGAAATATATAGTTTTTTTATTGTAGGCCTGTAATTTTTAGGAATAACTCAGTGAAATCTGTCCGAACAAGAGTCTAGTAAACATCCCGGAGATGATAAAATTTGAAACACGAAATCATAAATTATAATATAATAATCATAAAAAATAATAATATAATAATAATAAATTTAATTCAATAATATAATCAAACCAAAAACACTGAAATGTGAAATATAGCGCCAAGTTCGCACATCACTGAGCAAAGTCGCAGAATCGTTTTCAGTGTCTGATGACGAATTTCCCCCACAAATCATTATCACTCAATTCTGCAAGTGGTTCTGATTTACTATCGCTGTTCTCTAGCCGGTCTAAAACCGATTTTGACCTAAAGGGACGCTTTTTGGACGCCATGGACATTTCTCAGTTTCCAGGCAGAAAGAACGGTACAAATGCAGGCAGGGCGCAGGACAAAGCACTCGGGACAAAATGTATGTGAAATGGTTTGATACAGTAATGTTATACTATGTGATTTTAGTGTATTGAGTGAATGTCACTTTTGGTCATTTTCAAATTTCCTGCCGTTCTGTCCCTGTACATCCCGACGCTTGCAGGGGACGGAACCTAGATGACAGATGCCGGCATCCGCCGGATTACATGGCCGGGGACACTGCAGGAGGGACATCGCGGGAGCGCAGGACAAGGTAAGTGAAGAACAGATGCCGGAGCAGCGCTGCATGGTAAGCCCGAGTGTAGCTCGGGGTTACCGCTTTTGGTACTGAAACTTTACCCCGAGCTACACTCCGGAATACCGCCAGGGAGGTTAAAGATAAACGGAATCTCCAATGTGAAAAAATTTAAACTTTTCACCTTCAAATATCTATGGCCGTTCTTTACCATTAGGGCTTATTGCACAGTGGCGCAAAAAACACTGCGCTCAGATTTTCAAAGCTCCGTTTTTTTTTTGTTTTTTTTAACGGATCTGAATGCAGAAGTATTGTACGAGGGGCGTCCAAGTCGGGACTTTTCATTTTACAGGCATAAAAAGGGATGCTAGCATGGTGGCAGTAAACGCAGTAGTAAGCGGCAAGTGTGTCCTATTACTGATAGGTGCAGCACATGTCGCAGGCCAGTCCAGACACCGTTAATAAAGATGGCAGACAACAGTGTTTGTGCGTGCGTGGAACAGCGTGTGGTGATGACGTTTCTTGTGAACGAAGGCGAAAACGTGTTGTTATCTACTTCAAGCACAGTACGGTGGTGAGACGCTCAGCCGCAGTAACACATTTGAATGGTGTGAACATTTTAAAGATGGCCGTACGTCTGTCAGTGACGACCAAATATTTGCTTGAATAAGGTGCAGGTGGTTCTTAAAGTGGAACTTTACCCATAACAACTTGATAAAAAAGAATTATGTTCTTTAGCAAGGAACATACATTCCACATTAATAATTATGCTACCAAAATCAGTGTGCTGTAATATGCCTTCAGGATTGTTCATGTTTCTTCTTGCTGGAAGCTGCCATTTTGCTGAAGCCCAGGGCCCCTGAGCAGCAGTAAATCTTTAGGCTGCCAGCAGATCAGCTTCTACATTTTCAGCACAGTGCCTTAAAATATGGAGCACCTGAGCATGTGCAGAGCAGGGTGAGACAGTGTATTACTGGATTTTAAACAGTATAGGCACTCATTTTTAATGTTTTACATAGCTACTATATACCTGAAAAAGGGGCCAGTCTGAAGGGATCTAGCAGAACTAATTTTCTGGTGCCTGTCATGATTATTAGCGGATTCAATTAAGAGGGCTGGAGACAAGAGAGAGCCCCCAAAAACCAATCACTATTCGTGTGAATGAAATGACACCATAACACAAACCACCCTGCTGGCCGGTTAAGGTTGGAGGGGGTACAGGTGCAGAGTCACAATTGAAATGACTGCCTGCTGGTTAGCATCTGTGAAAAAATTACTTGTGTCTGCAAAGCTGTGCAGAGAAGGAAATGGGCAACGTACTGTTCAGAGCAAAGTAAGGTGTGCGGCCTGGTTCACGCCAATGCGTTTTTAGTGTGTTTTGCTTTTTGCATAAATGAACTACAGTCCATTTAGCATGGTTTCCTATGGGACACGTTCACATCTATGCTTTTTTGAGCTGCTGCATCTTTGGGAAAGGTCAGGGACTTTTAAAATGCAAAACGTTGCCTTTTTGGTTCAATAGACTTCAAAAGAGATGCTGCAGAAAACACATGTAGTCCGTTTTTTACATGTTTCTTGTTTTTTTTCTGCCCAGCAACAAGTCCCCCTCCCCCCCCCCAAAAAAAAATAAAATGTAAAGACACATAAAAAAGGCCAAAACGTAAACTGCATTGGTGTAAAGCAGGCCTTAACCCTTTGAGGACCATAAGATTACGGAACGCCAAAAGAATCAATTTTTTGTTTTTAAAGTTTGTACACTTCAGTTGCTGTAACTAAGCCATTTCATGAAATAATTGGCAAAAAGCTAGATCCATTTGCTGATCAGAACTAATATTTTGAGTCAAACCAAAAAAAAAAAAAGGATTTTAAGTTCTTAATCAGATGATACAGGCAATTAAAAACATGGGAAAAATACGTCCTTTGGTGCCTGTTAAGAGGCTAGCAGTGCCTCACCTGCCTTAGTCTAGGCTCAAAAGGCCTGCATCCCCTGATTAGGTTTTAAAGTGGAAGCAAACCGCAACCTTTAAAAAAACAAAACAAAAAACAAAACAAAAAAAAAAAAGAAAAAAAAAAAAAAAAAAACATGACTACTAGCACATTATGTAAAAAAACTTACCTTAAAACGAAGCCCTCCAGTGGCGCGCTGTCACCGCTGACAGGACTTCCATCTTTACTTGCAGGCTCTAGCAGCTTGAATAGCTGAGCCGCGATGACGTCACTCCCACACATGCACGCACTTTTTATGGCACACGGCTCAAAAGGAACGGCACGGGCATGCCATTCCTTCAAAGAGCATGCACTGGTGACTTTTACAAGTAAATATCTCCTAAACGACGCATGTTTAGCAGATATTTACAGTACCTACAGCTACGCCACCTTATAGGCTTACCTATTGTACCTATAGTGAAAAAAAAAAAAACGACTTTACTACCACTTTATAAGGATAAGTTCACCTTTTGTAACATGTTACACCCATATTCAGGGTGTAACATGTAGCTCCTTAAAAAAGCACTGGTGAAAGTAAAGGAAAGCCCAAATTATGGGCTGTCCCCATAAAAGTAAGAGGGGAACTCTTCCAATTGGGACACTAGTTCTGGTGACCTGGGGGTCCCCCCAAAGGGATTTTCTGAATTTGCGGGGATTTCCCCTCACTTGCTGTTTGGCTATAAGACAGAAAGCGAAGGGAAATATCTGAAATGGGACAAAAAAAACCCTCCTGTACTCCAAAATGAAAAAAAAAAGTTTTACCTATAGTTTTGCTTTAATGATTTTTTTTTTTTTTAAAGGATCCAAGGCAGAAAGCTGTGAGATATACAGAAGTCTGTTGGCTCTCCCACCAAACTCAGAGCAAAGAGCAGCAGAGACACTCAGTGATGTGAATGAGACTCAGAAGTATTTTTTGAAAAACAAATAATTGGATTAAAAAATTGTTAATTGCACGTTGATCAGCAAGGAAGGGAGCACGGGGCGGTATTGTATGCACACACTATGCTTCAGCTTTAAAGCCCCCCCCCACCGCAGTATTACCAGACAAGTGCAATGTTCACTCCTCTGAAACCTCCAGTCCTTATTTCTTTCAGCCGTTAGTTGTATTGGGTCGGCCAGCATGTGTTCCGCAGTACAATCATTGCATATATTTATATGTGTACAACTCTCACTTACTATTAATCAATCTTTAAAGTTCCATCTATTCTATGGTTTGTAATCAGCAGCAATCTTACGGGAGACTAAGATGGATGAATTTACTAACATACATAATCATGGCTTCAACGGGGTAAGACTATTAGAAGAATCTTCCCTCCTGGTACGCTATGCTAGAGAATGTAATCTTGCTTCTAATTAATCACTTTCTTCATTTGCTGGTACTTTATTCCCTCTAATCATTGTGTTAATGTGAATTATATACAGCCATTTGTATGAGACTTTTGTTTTAATTTATCAAATCTCTTTGCTCTTTAAACTGCTCTTTGTGTGATCTTCTTACATATAATAATACAGTGCTGCACTTCTCCCACTGACACCATCCAGCACATAATTAAGCTTCCCTTTGCAGTTCTGCAGTGAGTCTCTGGCAGACTTCTTATGGCCGAAGTAAAACCCCGGTTCACATATATGCGGCCGTGCAGGCAGCGTTTTGCACGGGCGCGAGAGCCCATTCATTTGAATGGACTCCCGTGCCAAGCAGGGAAGAAGTTCCTGCACTTCTCCTGAAATTGCAGTCCGCACGGGAACTTCAGTTCCCAGTACGGTTGCGTTTTCCAGTGCTGGTGGCGTGCCATTAGAACTAATGGCCCCCGCCCGCAGGTCCGCATTTCTCTGTAGACGGATACACGGATCCACACCGGCATCACCCGCACAGTGCGTGTCGGTCCACAAGTGGTTGCAAAAGCGGGTTTTAGCTCAGGTATTGTCTAACAGTAGGGATGCATCGAAATTTTGGTGGTCGAAAACACCCCTTACGGCCCTTGACCGATATGGAAAAAAAAGCACCGATACAGGTGCTGAAAAAACCCCGCCCCTAGCCGCCGCTTGGTAGTTCTCAGCCTTATCTGAGAAACCATTGAATGATTCCAGCACTGGGCATACACATTAGTGAAGGAAAGATGGCCTCCACTCATCTCTATGCTCTCGGAGGTCCTTTAGACCCCATCTCTCTCCATAAAGAGGACCTGTCACTAATTATTTGTATCACAATGGATGCATGTATTTCTTGTGATAAGAATAAAAGTGATTAAACATTTTTTTTTTTTTTTGTTCTGTCCTTCAAAAAATTTTTTAAAGTGCCCCTGTCCCCCCGTCCTCGCACATAGTGGTGACCGCATACGTAGGCCATGCCCACATATGTAAATGGTGTTCAAACCACACACGTGAGGTATCGCCACGAACGTCAGAGCAAGAGCAATCACTCTCGCACTAGATCTCCTCTGTAAACTTACACTGCTAACCTGTATACATTTTTAAAACATCACCCATGGAGATTTTTTACAGATTTTGGTGAGAAGGTCAGGGGTCTGACGCCGAGATCGTCACACAGATCACTGACTCGGTTCATTTATAACTGAGGCTGTTAGGGATCCGAGTATGACCAGAAATGTGTGGACTGACACAGGGAAACGCAGACTTCAGGTATAGTGTGAATAAGACAATTTATTAAGACTAAACAAAACAAAAACGCAGTGCAAGACTAAACAAAAACACAGTGCAAACAAACCAACCCAAACCTCCAACAGATAACAATAGAAACAATACTAAGCGTAGTCGGGCAGGCTGGGTCGGTAGCAAACGGGCAGGCAGGGCACAAGGAGCAGGCGGAAGAGTAGTCAGGAATAGCCGAGGTCAGGACAGGCGGAGTTCATGCAGAGTCAGGGATCGAAGCAGAATCTGGATCAGGCAGGAAGCAGGCAGGATGCAGGTACAGGGGCTCATGGGAAACATACACCAAGGCCCTGATCACAGGCCTGGCCATTCCTTAAATACACCTGTTGTAATCAGCTTCAGGTGATGGCTCATTGCAGGAGTGAGCCTCTGGTTGCTGAGAGCACCGGCTGGCCAGCCCTGGTACTGCAGCCCACAAGGCAGGTGAGTCCCACCACCACTGGCAAGTCCATTCCTGACAAAGGCATAGTAAACTGTGTTTACCAAGTTTCAGTTTATGAATGAACAGGAAGCTCTGTACAGAGCTATTCCTGTCCATTCATTCTGTGTAGCTAAGACTGCAGAGATGGAGTGAGAGCTGTGTCCTTAACCTCCTTTCTCTGTCTTAAAAGTTAGATATCAGAGGTCTGTTTAGACCCCTGATATTTAACAGACAATATGGTAGTGTGACAAGAGCAACACCACCCAAAGAAAAGAGGTTATTTAAAGATCCACGCGGAGTAATATAGGTCCAATAGTTACAGAGAATTCTTTATTTGATCACATAGATCATGGGGCGGTTAAGCATAAGTGATTTAAACCCCATCAGGGCTCCTAAACAATCACAAAAAAACTTATTAAATCTAAAATTGGAAAAAAATAAACTACTGACACCAGTTGCGGAACTACCAAGGTCGCACTTGCAATGGGGCCCTGGCTGGGGTTCAGGGAGACCCCTTTATGGTTTCTTGCACTGGGAATCTGAAGGTTACACCTCTGGCTGCTAGTCATTCCATTAAGCTAGCTGCTTAACATGTAATCACTAATCCTGTAATCACAATACACTGCTACAGCACTGGGGAGTACACCATTGTTATATGGCGCCCCAGCAACTTTATTCACCTGGGTTAGCCCACGACTTTTCTTTTTACACTTGTTTCACCATATTAAACAATATTCACACCACTTAAATTCTATTCTACTAAAAAGGCACATTTTTGCTATTTTATGACTTTGTTCTTTCCTGCATTATGCATGTGACTAGGATGCGGGGATTACGCAAATTGAACATTCTAGGGCCAAAAACTAAATTAGACTGCAGTAAAGAAATATGTAGGATGCCAGTACTGACCTTCTGAAAAAGTCAATTGCCTGGCTCAAAAACTCATGAAAAAGGTTTTAATACTAACTGTATCAAGTATACAAATCTAGAGTTCCAGTGTCACATGCTGTATAATTGGCCAGGAATCTAGCATTTCTAAGGAGTTCAGCAATCATATTGACGATTTATAAACTAGCATTTGTGAACAACATCGTTCTGAAACGATGAAACGTCTTTGGCACAGACATCTAGGCTTTTTAGCCTTTAAAGGACAACCACACCTTATTCACACGGTGCATGGATCCATATGGTCATGAGAAGGACCATCTTCAGCCACCCAGGATGCACAGATGTTTTTTACAAGGGCATGCAGGCAGAATGGTGAATTCAACGACAGGCTGCTGTCTGCATGGACCAGCACACACGTCCCACAAGGACACATTATTGTGGGACTGATGCATGGATCTGAATGCTGTTTGTCTTGATCTGTGCATTGAACCTGTACAATGTGCACTCAGGGATGCACATGAAAGTCCATGAAGCTGGCAACCTGTCATTGACTTCAACAGGCTGCCTGCACGTCCCTGCAAGGAACACTTGTGCATCCAGAGCAGCTAAAGACAGCCTTTTGTACAACCGTGTGAATGAAGCCTTAAAGTGTCTTTAAACCCACATAATTAAAAACTACCAATAAATACTGTATTACATGCTGTCCATACACACTCACTATGGGACTCATTTTCTGTATTCTGTAAAAAAAAACCTGGTTGATCCTGCTGTTCTCTGTCTACCCCTTCTGTGCATGTTCCCACTGCAGTGGAGAATTTTGCAGAGCAGTGTTGGCATCTAGTGTACATGCTCAATTTTCAGTGCATTTCCTCTCTATCACATCTGAGCAGCCCATGTGGCTATAGAGTCACACATGGGGGCATATACACAGTGGTAAATAATTACATTTGACTGATGGAGGCTTCACCGCCCTGTCATTATAAGACACAGGCTGGAGGGGCATGACACAGCCTGTAACTGGCAGAAATCCACTCACACCATGTTACTGCCAAAAATAAAGATCTGATTTAAAATGTTTATTTGTACGACAGTTTAAAAGAGTTTGATTATCTTTTTTTATTCAGTATTCCAAAGGCTTTTTTAAAGGTACTTAGATTTTACTTTTTTACATTTTTATGTAAATTACAGAGTGTGTGTTTAATATCACTTTAACCAGTCTTTACAGTGTGGCCCTGCCTGGCACAAAAAAAAAAAAACCTCTCACCAAGTCCTCCTTTTACAACACGTGTCAAATAAATGTATTCAGTCCTATGAGGGAGCTGTACTTATGGTGGCCTCCAGCCATCCTGCAGCGTACCGCTAAGCCACAGAAAATTGGGCTGCTGCATGCATGCACAGTATGGCCTCTTGCACACTTCTGCCTGAAAATGCTGTTTTCAGGCACACAGGCATTTTTTTTTACTAATCTAAATGCAGCCCATCTTTAATGTGCCTGTACACACAGGCATGTAAACATGGGTGTATTATTAATCATGAAAAAAATATTATATATATATATATATATATATATATATATACATATACACATACACATACACACACACACACACACAGTCAGGTCCATAAATATTGGGACATGGACACAATTCTAACATTTTTAGCTCTATACACCACCACAATGGATTTGAAATGAAACAAACAAGATGTGCTTTAACTGCAGACTGTCAGCTTTAATTTGAGGGTATTTACATCCAAATCAGGTGAACGGTGAAGGAATTACAACAGTTTGCATATGTGCCTCCCACTTGTTAAGGGACCAAAAGTAATGGGACAGAATAATAATCATAAATCAAACTCTCACTTTTTAATACTTGGTTGCAAATCCTTTGCAGTCAATTACAGCCTGAAGTCTGGAACGCATAGACATCACCAGACGCTGGGTTTCATCCCTGGTGATGCTCTGCCAGGCCTCTACTGCTACTGTCTTCAGTTCCTGCTTGTTCTTGGGGCATTTTCCCTTCAGTTTTGTCTTCAGCAAGTGAAATGCATGCTCAATCGGATTCAGGTCAGGTGATTGACTTGGCCATTGCAGAACATTCCACTTCTTTCCCTTAAAAAACTCTTTGGTTGCTTTTGCAGTCTGCTTTGGGTCATTGTCCATCTGCACTGTGAAGCGGCGTCCAATGAGTTGTGAAGCATTTGGCTGAATATGAGCAGATAATATTGCCCAAAACACTTCAGAATTCAGCCGGCTGCTTTTGTCAGCAGTCACATCATCAATAAATACAAGAGAACCAGTTCCATTGGCAGCCATACATGCCCACGCCATGACACTACCACCACCATGCTTCACTGATGAGGTGGTATGCTTAGGATCATGAGCAGTTCCTTTCCTTCTCCATACTCTTCTCTTCCCATCACTCTGGTACAAGTTGATGTTGGTCTCATCTGTCCATAGGATGTTGTTCCAGAACTGTGAAGGCTTTTTTAGATGTCGTTTGGCAACCTCTAATCTGACCTTCCTGTTTTTGAGGCTCACCAATGGTTTCCATCTTGTGGTGAACCCTCTGTATTCACTCTGGTGAAGTCTTCTCTTGATTGTTGACTTTGACACACATACACCTACCTCCTGGAGAGTGTTCTTGATCTGGCCAACTGTTGTGAAGGGTGTTTTCTTCACCAGGGAAAGAATTCTTCGGTCATCCACCAGTTGTTTTCCGTGGTCTTCCGGGTCTTTTGGTGTTGCTGAGCTCACCGGTGCGTTCCTTCTTTTTAAGAATGTTCCAAACAGTTGTTCCTTCTTTTTAAGAATGTTCCAAACAGTTGTTTTGACCACGCCTAATGTTTTTGCTATCTCTCTGATGGGTTTGTTTTGTTTTTTCAGCCTAATGATGGCTTGCTTCACTGATAGTGACAGCTCTTTAGATCTCATCTTGAGAGTTGACAGCAACAGATTCCAAATGCAAATAGCACACTTGAAATGAACTCTGGACCTTTTATCTGCTCATTGTAATTGGGATAATGAGGGAATAACACACACCTGGCCACGGAACAGCTGAGAAGCCAATTGTCCCATTACTTTTGGTCCCTTAACAAGTGGGAGGCGCATATGCAAACTGTTGTAATTCCTACATCGTTCACCTGATTTGGATGTAAATACCCTCAAATTAAAGCTGACAGTCTGCAGTTAAAGCACATCTTGTTCGTTTCATTTCAAATCCATTGTGGTGGTGTATAGAGCCAAAAATGTTAGAATTGTGTCGATGTCCCAATATTTATGGACCCGACTGTATATATATATATATATATATATATATATATATATATATATATATATATATACATATATATATATATATACATATACACACACACATATACATACACACACCTATATACACACACAGAAAAATCTGAGTTTCCGGTCAGTATTGTTCCGTGTATACTCACCAATACGTGCAAATGCAATTCTTCCTGCTTGTGTGTGCATACTCAAATACATGCAAGTGATACACCCCATCCTCGCAAGTTTTTTTTTTTTTTAAAGGAATGTCTGATGCACATACATCAGTACAGTGTGCATGAGGCCCAAGAGGTGGACACTGCAAGAACATTTTCATTGCAATGGCTGTGTAGTGCCACACAGGGAAGATTGCTGGAACGTACTGTACTTGGGGATTGAAGGAAATTAAAGGACAATTGTACATAAGATACAGGAGTCCTTTAAAATGATTGTAACCCTAAAAATGTTTTTTTAACACAAAACACATTATATTTACCTGCTCTGTGCAACAGTTTTGCACAGAGCAGCCTCAACCCTCCTCTGCTCCAAACCACTTCCAGCACTCCTGGCTCCTCCCCGCTGCGAAGCGGCTTACTATGAGGGTAATCCATCTCCCCGGCCAGTACTCTGCTCACTGGCTGTGACTGACAGCAGCAGGAGCCAATGGCTCCCACTGCTGCATCTCTGTATAGTGAGAAGATGGTCGCTGCTTTTGGGCACATCGCAGGATCAAAATACAGGGGGGTTTGTTTACCTTACTGTAGAGAATGCATTAAGGTTTAAAAAAAAAAAAAACCCTTCTGCCGGCACAACCACTTTAAGTACCATCTATTGTGTATAATTCACAAGCTCAGTGTGCGGGCGCTTATTTTATAATGACGTAAATGGAGTCCGATTCAAGAGCAACCCACACTAATAAATGCAGATTACATTTTCTGATTGAAAAAAGTAAATGTAGAAACGGCTTTTAGATACGTTTACAAGGCTAGAGGGTTATGCAATATACAACTAATAACTATTTTGTCTTGCAAATGATACAACTGGAATATTACATTGAAACCTTAAACCAATGGAAACAAATTTACTTAACATTTTTAAGAGAAGTTAATAAAAAAAAGGGAATTCAATTACAGACTCGGGAACAGCAGAGGATAGGAACACTGTTATTCTGTAAGAAAATTGATGATTTGAGAGGTTTGCAGTCAGTGCACACTGAGCCTATGCTGACATCTAGTGCTCAGATATGATGAGGTTTTAAAGCCCAACTCCTGTAAACAGATGAATGCAGGGCTGAAATATATCAACACCAACACTCCTCTACCACACCATGCTGACAATTATTCAGATCCTACAGTTTCCGTGCAGAAACGCGATCAGTGTCTGAAACAAGGTGACAGAACCATGCAATAGAATAGAGCTTGTCTAGTTCGATGGCCTCCCAACCCAATTGTCTGGAGGGCATTGCTGAAAATTAGAAATGCCAAGCAAACAGATAAAAACACAGATAATATAAGCTGATTTGCATCTGCCAAAGGATTGTGCATTTCTGTCCATCCGGTTCAGTCATAAGCACCCCTGCAAGACATTTAAAGTGATATAAAAGGTTTCCTCAGCAGTACATAGCAGTCTTTTGACGTCTATCAGTGTCCAGCCTAGTACTGATTAATCTTGTAGAAGGAGTTTTCATTTGGCTCCGACTGTCTTATGAGGCTGCATGATCCCCGACCATCTGTCTGGACAGTGCTGATTGGCCCTGTGCTGATTACATGCCCCACACCAGAGAGGAAAAAAAAAAAACCCTCTCTAGCAATACACACTATACTGAGCATGTGCAGAGTGACTCATGGGGCTCTGTACTATCATCAGATGGATTGGGAACAGTAAAATGGGAGAATCAGAGAAACCCGGATCAAACAGCCTTTTTACACAAAACGGAGGATTAACCCCTTAGGTTCCACAGTGCGTATAACAAGCATGCTTTACTGAATTTACTGTTGTGGGTTTAGTAACACTTTAAAGCGGTAGTAAATCGCAGCTTGAGAAAAGAAATAAAAAATAATCCCCTGGAAGCTACTGTCATAATGAAGCCCTCAAGCGGCGCAGTGTCCCCGCTGCAGAGATTTCCATCTTCACCCGGTCTTCCTTCCCGGATTCGCAAGTTCCGGCAGTACCTTAGTACCTCCAGACTGCCCCCTTAGTGCCTCCAGAGTGCCCGCTCTGGAGGAGGATGTAAGGGATCACTCTGGAGGTGATAAACTTCTTACCTCCAGAGTGCCTACTTACATCCTCCAAAGTGCCCCTTAGTAATACGGGCACAAGGACTGTGGTATGTGTGCAGTGTATACTGCAGGCGCAGATTCTGTTTATCCCCCTTTAGGACCCTTCCACTGGCCATGCCCACTGTTCGCTGCGGCGCACGTTTCCCAGGGAGCTGCAGGTCTTTCATAATCTTGGTCATGCTCACATTTTGCCATGCTGTTTTGACCCCTCTACCTAGTCGATAGGCATCAGTGAAAAAAAAGTATTGTTAAGTAGTTATATATATATATATATATATATATATATATATATATATATATATATAATCGGCGGGCTTTGTGATTGACGTTGGATCTACTGTGGGGAACATTCTTTTAGTTGTTTCTTTTAATAAAGGACTTGTCAAAGACCGTGTCCTGTCTTTTTTCACACTGCACTTTTTGTTTTTACTGAATGAGTAGGTGTACCATGCACCCCATACTCATTCACATGGGGGGAGGGGCGGGATCTGAGGGCCTTGTTAAAGGGGGCTTTCAGATTCTGATAAGCCACCTGCCCACAGACCCCCACAACCACTGGCCAGGGTTATGGGGAAGAGGCCCTTGTTGCCATCAACATGGGGACAAGGTGCCTGACCCAAAGCACCTGCACATGTTGAGGGCATGTGGCCTGGTATGGTCCGGGGGATGGGGGGCGGGGACGCACTGAGAAACAAACAAGGACCTAAAAGTTGAGGACCAAAGCAGCGGTGCTGCAAGAGAAAGCCAGGAGGCTGAATTATGCGTTTTGCGGCTTGCTGAAAAACCCCTCCATGGGAAACCCACATTATGAGCATTTATTTTTAGGGCTTCTACACACCACAATCTCTGCTTTTACTGTGCATTTCTGCATTTCAGTGCGTTTGAAGTGCATCTGCAGTGTGTAAGAATCAATTTTTGATTTATTTCACACCGAGTTGCATTTACACTCGTTTGTGTGTGTACATGCTGGTAGGTGAATTGGCTCCTATCTAAACTGGCCCTTGAATGCGTAAGTATGAATTTGAGTTAGGGACCTTAGATTGAAAGCTCCTTGAGGGCGGGGACTGATGTGAATGACCAATATACGTAAGGCGACTAATGAAAGTGAAAACCTCCTGCACTCCTACCTAAATAAATAAAGCTAATGAAGCTAACATCCAATCATATACTTAATGATCAACAAGCAAATAACACATAAAAATGACGTAGCGCTAATATTAAAGGTGCATAAGTGAAAAATGAAAAACACAAATAAAAGTGGAGGCTATATAAATGAAACATATATAATGGTATTATAAGACAGAGTATACAACGTGACTACAACCTCATAGGCTCTGCCTATATACTGTGAGGTTTGAATATGAAGTTTGATCCTCCAGGGATTATAGGGTGAAAAAGGATAACGGGAAAAAAACAACAAAAAGAAAGTGTCAACAATAAACAGGCTCTGAGCCCTGAGGAAGTCACGTGACCAATGCGTAGGCACGTGGTGACGCACTTCCAGTTTGGACGCCATCTTTGTACACCCATGCAACTATACCCAGAACATGAGGTTATCCTGATCAATGCTCTAACCAAGATGTATTGAAATGTGAGTGGATATTTTGGAGGATTTTGCTTTACTTTTTTATAAAATAAATAGTATTACGCTATGGGAGTTCTTGCTTGTGTTTTATAATGAGATAACTGGCCACATCTTACCTATCTGACTGGAGAGGTGGTTTACCACCATTAAGCCCATCCTTGATGGGGAGACCACTCCAGGGAGAGTGTCGCAATTCCAGAGGAGGGTCATGCATGGAGGATCCTGATTAGTGATCCTAAAGGTGTTTTGGCCCTTTGCGGGCAAGGAGATCAGAGCGCATTACAGCCATTTGAGGATACCTTCTTGTCATCACATACACCTATCACTCACCTTCACGGGTGTTTGTTTTATTGGTGTATTTACACCACTTTGGACATTTACTTATTAGCATTTATACGCATTTAGTGACATGCGATTTCTAGCGATTGTTTTATGTATTTACGTCATATGACAGTTTGTATGCACCATCTCGCATGTGGTTATATGTGCGTTTGTTGCTGATACTGGTTTGTGTTTAGTTATTGGAGTTGTTTTTTGTTTTTGGTGTATTTTTGCATACGTTATTTCTCGTAGATCCCAATTTGGGCACACTTGATGCACTAGTTCCATTTGGATGTTTATCACCACTTGTAGATCCAATAGGATCAATCCACACACACATTTTGTGTGTTTATTGCTGACACTTTTTTGTTTATTGTTTTTTCACATTATCATTTTTCACCCTATGATCCCTGGAGAATCAAACTTCATATTCAGACCTCACAGTATATAGGCAGAGCCTATGAGGTTGTAGTTACATTGTATACTCTGTCTTACACCATTATATATGTTTCATTTATATATCCTCCACTTTTGTGTTTTTCACTTATGCACCTTTGATATTAGCGCTACATCATTTTATATATGTAAGGCATTGTGCAAATTGACGGCACTATACAAGTACCTGTAATAAAGGCATTTACCGTTGTGTTTAGAAGCGTTTTTAAAAGATAACCTCAGGAGACCCTCCCAAATGCCAAGAATGCACTGAAAAACGGTACAAAATTAACTATTTCAGACATTTGGAGAGGAATAGAGAGAGCAGAAGCAGAGAGAGCAGTATGTGTTGAGATGACCTGTCTTTTCTGGTTGTATTCACTATGGATCCCATCATGAGCATAATGCGGCGCGTTCTAACATTTTTTCCTTCACACAAAACCTGGAACTGACTGCTCTAGTGCAGCGGGTCCATTTGAATACATAGAAAACGCTTTGCATGCATTTCTGATGATGAAAAAAAGTTCTGGACAGCATCTGGACATGGAACAGTTAAAAAACGCTACTAAGCGTTTGAAACACCAGTAAAATCTACTCCTGAAAGCAAGTTTGATGCGTTCGAAAAAACGACTGTAAACTCAACTGCCTGTAAACGACTGTAAATGAAGATGTGTACATGGACACATAGGAAAACATTAGGGGGAGTTCAGGGGCTGCTGAAAAAGACGCTGAACAGCTCCTGAACGTCAGTTTATCAGCTGCAGTGTACATGAGCCCTTAGGAAGTATTTGGCATTCTGCAGAGTAGAGTAGTGACTGGCCAGCGAGGAATCACATTGGCACAATTAGCTAGGTTGAGCATGTACTGCAATACACAGCGGGTATAGACAAGAATCACCCCGTTTGAAATAATCACATTTTGTAGCTTTTTAGCCTGAAATGAGGACAACGTTTTTGGTTTATCTAGCTGTATTTACTTAATGCAACTTATAACATGCAAGTGAAAGATATTAACACCAACATGGCAGAAAAAAAAAAAACAATCACTGAATTAAAGGATCACCCCCCTCCTAAAATGGCTTGTAAACTCAATCGGGTATAGCTAATCACCTTCTCAATGGCACACAAAGCCATTTGACTTTCAACTGTGATCAGTTGTGGTCATTTTGATTAGCTCAGCATGAAAAGAGCTTTCCTGGAGCATTTCAGTCCCTGGCAGTGCAACTGAAGCAATCAACTATGGGTGGCAAGGCATTTGTCAAAAGATCTCTGGGATAAAATTGTGGACAGGCACAGTCACAATTCAGGAGATGTATACGAAAAAAAAATAATTCAAAAGCTTTATCAATGCCTAGAAGCACAGTGAGGTCTATTATTACGAAGTGGAAGGTATTTGGTACAACACAGACTCTCCCTGGATCAGGACATCACTCCAAACTGGATGAAGGAGCCAGGAGGGAACTAGTCAGAGAGGCTACTAAGAGGCCTACAGCATCTCTGAAGCAGTTGTCGGAAAGTATACACTTTTGGAATTTGAATACAAAAAAAAAAAACACAATACATAACCCAATTTTTTGGTAAAATATAAAAGATTGTTGCGCCAAGCAAGTAGATACCAAACAACAAAATTTAAAAAAAAATTTAATTCATATAAATAAAATGAAATTTATATAATAATCTGCACATAATAATCAGATATTACCAACAAAAATAATATATATAAAAAATTTAAATAAAATAAAAAATACATATCTGCAGATAATCAGAATAAACACAAATAGAACAAAATATCAAAATAAATGTCAATAAAAATAAAAATAGATATATTTTATAAAAATAAAAATCAATAAAAATAATTTAATACATAAAACAATCTGCAGATATCAATAATAAACAAGATTAAGTAAAAAAAATACAAAATAAATAAAAGATATAAAAAAAATAAAAAATATATATATATATATATATTTTTTTTTTTTTCTGCAGATAACTGTAATCAGATAAGGACAAACAATAAATAGGAATATGAAATTGAAGATCTGAATATAATAATTAAAAAAATAAAAAAGACCCGCCTCCCGCTGGTCCAGTCCTGCCCCCACTGCCCACAGGTGGACAGCACCATCAGTCAGAGACAGGTGTTCTCCGTATGGCTGCCCAGCCCTGATTAGTTTTTATGGAGAGATGCTGGACACGGAGAACACCTGGCTCTCACTGGTGGCGCTGTCCGCTAATGGGCAGCGAGGGGGGGGGGGCGGGGGGGTACTGAACCGGAGCATTTCACAAATGTCCGAACAGCCTGCAGAAGGCAGTGGGAGGGGACGCCCACCCTCCGTGGAGCCGCTTGAATCGCTTTTATGAGAGCCAGTCATTGGCTCTTAACCCTGCTGCTTCCCTGCAGCAAAGTTAAATGTATATATGAAAAAAAAAAAACCACCTTCTTGCCCACATGTCTCGGGCTTCAGATGATAGGAATTCAACACCCCTGATGTGGGAACAATATCACAAATTCTCCACAAATGTGGCTTGTATGGGAGGGTTGCAAGAAAAAAGCCGCTCCTCAAGAAAGGCTACATGCAGTCACCACTGAGCTTTGCCAAAACACACCTTAAAAAATCTGAGGTCACATAGAAAAAGGCGTTACGGTCAGATGAGACTAAAATTGAATGATTTGGCCCCAACACTAAACGATATGTCTGGTGGAAACCTAATACAGCTCATAATCCAAATAACACCATTCCTACAGTAAAGCATGGAGGTGGTAGTATCCTGTTATGGTGGTTTCTCTGCAGCAAGGACTGGAGCACTTGTCAGGATAGAAGGAAAAATGGATGGTGCAAAATACCATCAAATTCTTGAGGAAAATCTGCTGCCCTCTGCAAGAAAGTTGTCAATGAGAAGAACGTTTACCTTCCAACATGACAATGACCCAAAGCACTGCAAAAATGAGCACACAGTGGTTGGAGGAGAAAAAAAAAAAAAAAAGGTGAAAGTACCTGCATGGCCTAGTCACAGCCCAGACTTAAACCCCATTGGAAATCTGTGGAAAGACTGCACTCCACAAATGGTCACCATCAAATTTACCTGAACTTGGCAGTTCTGCAAAGAAGAGCGGGCAAATATTGCAAAGTCTAGATGTGCAAAGTTAGTGGAGACATCCCAACAGACTAAAGGCTGGAATTAAAGCAAAAGGTGGTTCAACAAAATACTGACACAAGGGGGTGATCCTTTTTCCAACTCAGCGATAGCTTTTGAATTGGTTTAAAAAATTTTTCCTGACATGTTGGTGTTCTTTCACTTGGATCTTATAAGTTGCACTGAGTAAATACAGCTGGATAAAATAAAAATTGTCTGTCTTCATTTCAGGCTGCAAAGCAACACATTGCAGCTGATCAACTCCACGACCGCATCCTCCCCCTGTCCTGCCCCGACTTGGCTTTGACCGCCTACAACAACGCGCTCTCAACAGCCCTTGACTCACTAGCGCCTTTAACCACACGCAACATCAGACCCCGACCGCTCCAGCCCTGGCAGACTGATCACACCAAAACCCTCAAACGACAAAGTCGTGCCCTGGAGCGACTATGGCGCAAAACCAAATCCAAACAAGCCTTCACCCGCTACAAATCTGCCTTCCGCACCTACACCTCCTCCCTCCATGCTGCCAAACAGGCCTACTTCTTGACCCTCATCAAGGCCCTCTCCTCCAATCCTCGCCGACTCTTCTCTGCCTTCAACTCTCTACTCTCTCCACCCCCACCTCCACTCAGCACCTCACTCACTGCCCTTGAGATTGCCAATCACTTCAAAAACAAAATTGACACAATTCGCAAGGACATTGCCGCAACTCACACGCCCTCTCAACCTGTCCCCTCTCACACAGCTACCCCCTTATCCCCACTCCCCCTCGACTTAACCCGCAGGGATTTCGTCGCTGCTCAAACTCTCTCCAACCCCCTTCACCCTCACTCAGCTACCCCCTCATCACCCCTCTCCCACGGCCCCACCACTGCTCTGACCTCCTCTTCCACCCCACCCTACATTCCTCATACTGAAGCTCCCCCAACACTCCGCACCTTTGACCTTACTACCATCGAGGAAGTCTCCAAGATCCTCTCTGATGCCCGCCTCACCACCTGCCCCCTCGACCCTATCCCCTCACAACTCCTACGACCTTCCTCCTCCTCCATCCTACGCTCCCTCACCCACATCTTCAATCTCTCCCTCTCCTCAGGCACTTTCCCCTCCCCTCTGAAACATGCACACATCACCCCCATACTTAAAAAGCCCTCCCTGGACCCCAATGACCCGAACAACCTCAGACCCATCTCCCTGCTCCCATTTACATCTAAACTCCTCGAGCGCCTAGTCTACACCCGCCTATGCTCTCACCTCAACGACAACAACCTCCTCGATCCCCTACAGTCCGGCTTCCGTCCCCTACACTCCACCGAAACTGCCTTACTCAAACTCTCCAACGACCTGCTAACCGCCAAAGCTAATGGCCACTATTCAGTGCTCCTACTCCTTGACCTCTCTGCGGCCTTCGACACAGTCGACCACCCCCTCCTCCTCAAAAAACTACACTCCCTTGGCCTCAGAGATTCTGCTCTCTCCTGGCTCTCATCCTACCTGTCACAACGCTCCTTCAGCGTTACCTATAATGCTACCACCTCCCCCTCACTCCCCCTCTCTGTTGGGGTCCCTCAAGGCTCTGTCCTCGGGCCCCTTCTCTTCTCCATCTATACCTCCTCCCTTGGCCAACTCATACACTCTCACGGCTTCAACTACCACCTCTATGCCGACGACACACAAATCTATCTCTCAACCCCCCACCTCACCCCCTTGGTCTCAGCTCGAATCACACACCTACTGAGCGACATATCAGACTGGATGTCGCTCCACTTCCTTAAATTGAACCTCTCCAAAACCGAGTTTCTTGTCTTCCCCCCAGCCCGGACACCACCCCCCATTGATTTCTCCATCACATCCAACAACGCTACCATCAAACCCGCCCCGCAGGCCAGAGTACTGGGTGTCATTCTGGACTCCAACCTATCCTTCCAGCCCCAAGTCCAATCTTTAACAAACTCGTGCAGACTCCACCTCCGCAACATCGCCAAAATCCGCACGTTCCTAACCCCAGAAACCACTAAACAGCTCATCCACTCCCTCATCATATCACGACTCGACTACTGCAACTCCCTCCTCACTGGCCTGCCTCGCCGCTGGCTATCCCCTCTTCAGTCCATCCTGAACACGGCTGCCAGACTCATTCACCTTTCCAACCGCTCTGTCTCCGCCACCCCCCTCTGCCAATCCCTCCACTGGCTTCCGATTGCGCAACGGATCAAATTCAAAATCCTAACGCTGACGTACAAAGCTGTCCACCATACTGCCCCGTACTACATCTCTGACCTAATATCCAAGTACCGCCCAACACGCACACTCCGCTCCTCACAAGACCTCCTTCTCTCTAGTTCCCTGGTCTCCTCCTCCCATGCCCGCCTCCAGGACTTCTCCAGGGTGTCACCCATCCTCTGGAACTCCCTGCCCCAACCCATCAGATTATCACCTACTCTCCTCTCCTTTAGGCGCACCCTGAAAACCCATCTCTTCAGGGAAGCCTACCCCACCCCCTGCTAACTTGCCGACCTCCTCCACTCTTCCAACCACTCCATCCCCCACAGCTATCTCCTCCTGTGCCACCACCCCCTCCCTCCTAGATTGTAAGCTCGAAAGAGCAGGGCCCTCGATCCCCTCATGTTTTGCATTGTATTGGTATTGTTCTGTCACATGTTCTGTCTCCCTTTGTAATGTACAGCGCTGAGCGAACTATTGGCGCTTTATAAATACTGTATAATAATAATAATAATAATTGTGAATTTTAACCAAAAGCCTACAGGGCACTTCTACCCCCTTCCTGCCCAGGCCAATTTCCAGCTTTCAGCGCTGTTGCACTTTGAATGACAATTGCACGGTCATGCAACATTGTACCCATATGAAATTTTTATCATTTTTTGGTGACAAATAGAGCTTTGTTTTGGTGGTATTTAATCCCCTCTGGGTTTATTTTTTCTTAAGCCAAAAACCACTGAATTTTGAAAAAAAAAACAAAAAAAAAACATTTTTTCTTAGTTTTTGTTATAAAATTTTGTAAATAAGTGATTTTTCTCCTTCACTGATGTGCGCTAATGAGGCTGCAGTGATGGGCATGGATAGGCTGCACTGATGGACACTGATAGGTGGCACTGATGGGCATTGACAGGCATCACTGATAGGCAGCACTGATATATGGCACTGTTAAGCGGCACTCACTGGCACTGATGGGTGACACTGAAAGGCAGATCAGATGGGCACTGATATCTGGCATTGATGTGCACTGGTAGGCACTGCTGGGGCTACACTGATCATCAGGGCACACTGATCATCAGTGCTCATGTCCTGATTACTGCCTCTCCTCTCCTCTGTCAGAGTGACAGCTCGTGAGGAGAGAAATGCCGATAACCATCATTTTCCTATTTACATGTGATCAGCTGTGATTAGACACCACTGATCACATGACCGAGCCAACATCTTCGGCTCTTTCCATGGATCGGTGATCCGCTGTGTCCGAGGGACACAGCGCACCGCCGATCGCCACGCGCTCCCTGAGCCTCGCATATGCAGTGAGAATGGGAGGACGTCATATGACGTCCTGCCAGAACGAGAAAACCACCTTGCGCCGTCATTGGACTATATGGCGGGCGGGAGGTGGTTAAAGGAAGCGATTGTTTTCTATACCCACAGTACAGTAAGCAAACCCAAAATCCCTGTTTTTATGCAAACGTTTGCATGAAATATGTAATGGAATATAGCCGTGTGCACGGAGTTATGTCAAAACTTGGGTGTCACCCCTGTAGCTCCTCATGTGTAAAGTATATAGAAGCTTTTTAGATTCGAGCACAAGCATAGCGTAGCTCCAATTTCTTCTGTAGGTGTTGTCTGCACACATACTTCTGTAGTATTATGTTTACTTGGTGAAAACAAAACAGAGAAAAAATATGTGTAGCCAATTGTTCACAGGTTACATAATTGACATTTTCAGCATTTTTCAAACCAGTGGCTGAACACCTGCCAAGACCACATTTTACTGGGTGACCTAATTTAGGATGAATTATTCAAGTGTTTAGATTCCATCAGCATTTCAGAAGTTACTTTACAGCCAAGTGGAAAATATCAGCTTAAATAACAAAAAAAAACCCAAACCATTACAGTTTCCCTTTAAAAAATAAGAAGGTCTCTGAAGTGTCATAATCTAGGACTTGCTTGGTGGCAGATACCTGCCCATCACTAACACACATTCGGAGCTGAGATAGATGGTACAAAAATTAAGTGATAACATGAACACTTAAATCCTGAAGAAATCAGAAACATCTTTTAAAAAAGATGTTTTAATCCAGAAGAAAAAAAAAAAAAAAGATCTTGAATTTAGTCTCAGTTCACACTGCTGAGGCAAGTCCAGATACCCCCTCCGTGCAACGGGTGAATAGGTCTCAGACTTGGCTTGGAACCACAGCATGTCTGCAAATGTGCAGATATGCCACGGGCTCTAAGAGAGACCCACGGTGTAGTACAGGTACTTACATAGCGCCATCAATTTACACAGCACTATTTATTTATATATACAGGTGAAACTCAAAAAATTAGAATATCGTGCAAAAATTCATTTATTTCAGTAATGCAACTTAAAAGGTGAAACTAATATACGAGATAGACTCATTACATGCAAAGCAAGATAGTTCAAGCCGTGATTTGTCATAATTGTGATGATTATGGCTTACAGCTCATGAAAACCCCAAATCCACAATCTCAGAAAATGAGAATATTGTGAAAAGGTGCAATATTCTCGGCTCAAAGTGTCCCACTCTAATCAGCTAATTAAGCCATAACACCTGCAAAGGGTTCCTGAGCCTTTAAATGGTCTCTCAGTCTGGTTCAGTAGGAATCACAATCATGGGAAAGACTGCTGACCTGACAGTTGTGCAGAAAACCATCATTGACACCCTCCATAAGGAGGGAAAGCCTCAAAAGGTAATTGCAAAAGAAGTTGGATGTTCCCAAAGTGCTGTATCAAAGCACATTAATAGAAAGTTATGTGGAAGGGAAAAGTGTGAAGAAAAAAGTGCACAAGCAGCAGGGATGACCGTAGCCTGGAGAGGATTGTCAGGAAAAAGCCATTCAAACGTGTTGGGGACTTTCACAAGGAGTGGACTGAGGCTGGAGTCAGTGCATCAAGAGCCACCATACACAGATGGATCCTGGACATGGGCTTCAAATATCGTATTCCTCTTGTCAAGCCATTCCTGAACAACAAATGTCAGAAGCATCTTACCTGGGCTAAAGAAAACAGACCTGGTCTGCTGCTCAGTGGTTCAAAGTCCTCTTTTCTGATGAGAGCAACTTTTGCATCTCATTTAGAAACAAAGGACCCAGAGTATGGAGGAAGAATGGAGAGGCACACACTGCAAGATGCTTGAAGTCCAGTGTGAAGTTTCCACAGTCTGTGTTGATTTGGGGAGCCATGTCATCTGCTGGTGTTGGTCCACTGTGCTTCATTAAGTCCAGGGTCAACGCAGCCGTCTACCAGGAGATTTTGGAGCACTTCATGCTTCCTTCCGCAGATGAGCTTTATGGGGATGCTGACTTCATTTTCCAGCAGGACTTGGCACCTGCCCACACTGCCAAAAGCACCAAAACCTGGTTCAATGACCATGGGATTACTGTGCTTGATTGGCCAGCAAACTCGCCTGACCTGAACCCCATAGAGAATCTATGGAGCATTGCCAAGAGAAAGATGAGAGACATGAGACCGAACAATGAAGAAGAGCTGAAGGCCGCTATTGAAGCATCCTGGTCTTCCATAACACCTCAGAAGTGCCACAGGCTGATAGCTTCCATGCCATGCCTCACTGAGGCAGTATTTGCTGCAAAAGGGGCCCAAACCAAGTACTGAGTACATATGCATGCTTATACTTTTCAGAGGTCCGATATTGTTCTATGTACAATCCTTGTTTTATTGATTGCATGTAATATTCTCATTTTCTGAGATTGTGGATTTGGGGTTTTCATGAGCTACAGTATAAGCCATAATCATCACAATTATGACAAATCACGGCTTGAACTATCTTGCTTTGCATGTAATGAGTCTATCTCATATATTAGTTTCACCTTTTAAGTTGCTGCACTGAAATAAATGTCCTTTTGTACGATATTCAAATTTTTCGAGTTTCGCGTGTGTGTGTGTGTGTGCGTGCGTGCGTGTACGTACACACATACAGTTGTGTTCAAAATAATAGCAGTCAGACATCACTAACCTGATCAATCACTGTTTTTGGTAGAAATAATATTTCTACATGGCAAATAATTTACTAGCAGGTGTAGTAGAGTAATAGAAATCCAACAGACCCAACAGTCATGACATGCATGCTTCTGTGTAATTGAATCACTAATTGAAAGGGGCATGTTCAAAATAATAGCAGTGTGGAGTTCTATTACTGAGGTCATTCATTATTTAAAAAACAGGTGGCAATTATTGCCCTTATTTAAGGAAGGAAGGCAGCAAATGTTGTACATGCTGGTTACAGTGCATTTCTCTCTGAAATTCTGAGGAAAATGGGTCGTTCCAGACATTGTTCAGAAGAACAGCGTACCTTGATTAAAAAGTTGATTGGAGAGGGGAAAACATATAAAGAAGTGCAGAAAATGATAGGCTGCTCAGCTAAAATGATCCCAAATGCTTTAAAATGGCAACCAAAACCTGAAAGACGTGGAAGAAAGCGAAAAACTACCGTTCGAATGGATAGAAGAATAGCCAAAATGGCGCAGACTCAGCCAACAATCAGCTCCAGGAAGATCAAAGAAGGTGTAAAGTTCCCTGAGAGAACTGTTACAATTAGAAGACGCCTATGTGAAGCCAAGCTATCTGCAAGAAGCCCCCGCAAGGTCCCACTGTTGGAAAAAAGACATGCTAAAAAAAAAAGACTGGCCTAAAGAGAAATGGTGCAAAATTTTGTGGACTGATGAAAGTAAGATTGTTCTTTTTGGGTCTAGTGGCCGGAGACAGTTTGTCAGACGACCCACAAACACTGAATTCAAGCCACAGTACACTGTGAAGACAGTGAAGCATGGTGGTGCAAGCATCATGATATGGAGATGTTTCTCATACTACGGTGTTGGGCCTATTTATCGCATACCAGGGATCATGGATCAGTTTGAATACATCAGAATACTTGAAGAGGTCATGCTGCCTTATGCTGAAGAGGAAATGCCCTTGAAATGGGTGTTCCAACAAGACAACGACCCCAAACACACCAGTAAACGTGCAACATCTTGGTTCCAGACCAACAAGATTGACGTTATGGAGTGGCCAGCCCAATCCCCGGATATTAATCCAATAGAAAACTTGTGGGGTGACATCAAAAATGCCGTTTCTGAGGCAAAACCAAGAAATAGAGAAGAACTGTGGAATGTAGTCCAATCATCCTGGGCTGGAATACCTGATCACAGGGGCCAGAAGTTGGGTGACTCCATGCAACACAGATGTACAGCAGTTCTCAGAAACAGTGCGACTACAACCAAATATTCATTAAGTGATTCAAAGGAAAGCAAAATCTTCAAACATTTTTCAGTTTATATAGTGAATGTTTGAGTTTGTAAAGAAGAATACAAACACTGCTATTTTTTGAACCGTCTAATATTCACTTTTCTTCAATTGTTTTTAGAGGAACAACACAAATTTGATCTATTTTTCTTCATGTTTTGATTTGGAATAGAATGTGTCATGTTCCCAATGCATTTGTGTGTATGGAAATAAAAGCTATTAGAAGGATTTTGAGCTTTATTCACTTTTTTCAACACACTGCTATTATTTTGAACACAACTGTATATATACACAAACACACACACACACACTGTACATTCACATCAGTCCCTAACCCTCAAGGGGTGTACAATCTAAGGTCCCTAACTCACATTCATACATACACATACTAGGGACAATTTAGGCAAGAACCAATTAACCTACCAGCATGTCTTTGAAGTGTAGGAAGAAACCAGAGTACCCGGAGGAAACCCACGTAGGCACAGGGAGAACATGCAAACTCCAGGCAGGTGGTGCTGTGGATGGGATTTGAACCAACAACCCTAGTACTGGCAGGCAGAAGTGATAACCATTTAGCCACTGTGCTGCCCATATCAGTATCGGTGTATGCGTGGAATACAGTATACGGCCTGCTGGGATGTGATGCAGACATCACAAGAGGCAGTAGTGTCCATAAATGTTAGATTTATTTTAATATTTATTACAGGTCTTTATATAGCGCCGTCATTTAATGCAGCGTTTACATATATATTGTACATTCACATCAGTCCCCGCACAAGGGGCGTACAATCTAAGGTCCCTAACTCACATTCATACATACACATACTAGGGACAATTTAGAAAGGAGCCAATTGACCTTCCAGAATGTCTTTGAAGTGTGGGAGGAAACAAAAACACCCGGAGGAAACTCACGCAGGCTCAGTGAGAACATGCAAACTCCCGGAAGGTAGTTCTGTGGTTGGGATTCGGAACAATAACCCTAGTACTGCCAGGTGGAAGTGATAACCACTTAGCCACTTAGGCCAGGATTAAGGAAGCAGGTGGTCACCAAAAAAAGGGTTAACAAAAAAACAAATTCAGCAATTGTGTAAGAAGGATGGGATGGGGGAGCAGGTGAAAGCTTTTTGTACAAATGAGTGAAGGTTCGCTTTAACAAGAAGCCAAATAAAATGAACTAAAAAAAAAAAAAAACTACCTTTAAAGTGTTACTAAACCCACAACCATAAAATCAGTCTGTATATGCAGCAAAGCATGCTTGTTATACTCACTGTGGAACCTAAGGGGTTAATCCTCTGCATTGTGTAAAAAGGCTGTTTGATCCTGTCTCCTCTGATCCTCCCTGTCCTCTAAAGTCCCCAACTCATCTGCTGATAGAACAGAGCCTTGGGGTCAAGCTGCACATGCTTAGTTTAGTGTGTATTCCTAGAGGTTTTTTCTTTTTTTTCTTGGTAGAGTGCATGTGATAGTTGCAATATTAGCACCATAGCAATGTTGTCGTAACTAAGCCTGAAACTAGTGAACCAATTTTGTGCCATTTACTTTAAGATGCAGTTTGTTGCGCAGTTACAGAGCCTTTTGCATATAATGTAATTGGGATAAGTACCGGAGCGTGGGGGGGGGGGGTGCCATTGTGTTTGACTTGGTTTATTTTTAACAGGAACATAGCTGCGGGACATTGCTTAAAGCCATACCACAGAATGTTCATGTACTTTCCACCTGGCTCGGGAAAAGAACACTCGGCAACAGTCTGGCTTTTCAAACCCCCTATATAAACGAGGAGGTCTGGAGGTTGTTTTCATTTTTATTGCTGCCGGGCATCCACCACCTTTCAGCTAAATAAATCTTTGTTTTATAATAATCCTCTCCTCTTGGCAATGTACCAGGGTGGATAAAAATCAAATAAATCGGATTTTTTTTATTTAAATTGGATTTGTTTGATTTAAATCGGATTTGTTTGATTTAAATCGGATTTTTTTGATTTAAATCAGATTTTTTTGATTTAAATCAGATTTTTTTGATTTAAATCAGATTTTTTGGATTTAAATCAGATTTTTTGGATTTAAATCAGATTTTCTTTTATTTAAATCGGATTTTTTTAAATAAAATGCTTTTTGGAGGAAAATATATTACCATCCAAAGGTTATTCCATCATGAAATAAAGATTAGTTTTTTAATTATGTAGAATAAGGCTGTATATGTTTTTTTTGGTAAATAAATTCCATGAATCCATTCACAATGTCATGCTCTTCCAGAGGTTTTTGTAAGATTATTGGGCAGTTTCTCTGCCTACAAGATATTATCACAGATGCTCGGTTTACTTTTGCAGTTCTCAAAACTGAATTTGACTCAGCGGAGATCACATGCCTCTTCTTCACAGCAAAAATTTTATAACATGAACAGAGTTAAGAAAAAGACCTTCATCCTAACTTCTACAAACCTATGAATACAGAATCAACCCCTTCACTGCTACGTTTCAAGAAGTTCAGTGAATAGAATAGAAACAATATTTTTCTGATTGTTTGGAGTGGAATAGATCTGCACAAGAAGAAAGTGAAACTAAGTGTGAGGAGGAAGGGGCTGACAGTCTAAGTTTCTTAAAATATATAGATTTTGTTTAGCCAAATTAGTTAACAAACATGGATGTTTAAGCAAATCACATATGCTGGAATGTTATTGTTTCAGATGAATAAATCTATTTAAATTGTTATTATTAAGGTAATGATTATTTTTCTCCTTCCTAAATACAACAGAAAAGTTGTCCAAATATGAATGATTAACCTATTAAACTGGGGATAACAAAACTAATATGAAAAGTTGTTATTCTAAAAATCTTCATCTACTTGTATATTAAAGTTATACCAGCAAGAATTAGTCTTTATGTAGAAAACTAGGAATTAAATCAAGCCTTACTGACTAGTGATTTAAATCAAATCCACCCTGCAATGTAGTCTGATTATTTTTAAGCCATATCATGATTAAACTGGTGATAAGCAGATTTGCACAGAGAAAACATAGAGGGGATCCAAGTGTAAATATTAAATAAAGGAACGTAACAACAACAGAATGGCAGGACAAGAGACAAGGATGCCGGGACGCGTTGGGGCGTTGCAAGAAGCGACGTCATGCCGCATGGTACTCCCGGAATGGACATGATGTACACACGCCTGAATAGGTAGCCACTTGTACAGGCTGACTGTGGAGCCCTCCCACATGACAACACATTTGTTACCTTTGTGCAGGGAAAAGCACTTAATAATATGAGTGGACATTACCTATGTTTTAAAAGGCAAGTTTTAAACAAAATCGGGACGCATAGGGGCGGAGCAGGAAGCGACGTCATCCCTCAAAAAAGTGAAAAAAATTGTTTATTTCTCAAAATTGGCGGCCTTTTTTTTTGTTTATATTAAAATTTCAAAAACGCACAGGCGATCAAATACCACAGAATGAAAGCTCTATTTGTGGGGAAAAAAGGACATAAATGTCATTTGGGTGCAGCGTTGCACGACTGCACAATTGTATGTTAAAGTAGCAGCGCTGTATCGCAAAAAATAACCTTGGTCAGGAAGGGGGTAAATCCTCTGGAGGGCAAGTGGTTAACTAATTCCGATGAATTGGATGCTACTGACTAGCAAGGGTGCAGGCTGGGGAAAGGTTCGTCCAGACCCAAAGCACGCTGTAAAAATAGGATGCGATAGCCCGCACACCGCACCCAGCCTGAGTGGTTAGCCAGTAAAATCAACCTGAACTCGATTCATCAAAGCCATGCCCCCAAAATGTTTCACACCACCCCTGTGGCTTAATCATGGAATGTGGGTCTGCTGGTGGCATGGCTCTACAAGATTATTTGTTATAAGCCTCCTTGAGGATGATATAGATACTGAGTAGTGACATTTTACAGCTGTGACATCATAAATGAAAACACAAAAGAGTACATCATACAGCTAAATAAAAAATTCAACTCACTAAAGCAATTTACCTTCACAGAAGCCTCAACAAGGCCTATAGTCTCTGTAAATTGTAATGACAGTCTCCAGCCACAAGGTGGCGCACAGTTTCTTGCACACCAGTTCTGTAACTTTTTTTTTCTAGGAAATACTTGGCATTCCCAAGGAGCAATCAGCTGAATCACCAGATGGAGGACTCTTCTCTACTCTCACAGGTTGCTATATCAGACTGTCACTAAGAGCACAAACAAATCAAAAATCATGCCTGCAGAGACCGGCAGATACACACTGGGGGAGAATTACTAAAGCCTGAGAGTGCAGCGATGCATAGAAACCAATCAGCTTTCTAAGGCAGCACAGTGGCTACATGGTTAGCATTTCTGCCTGGCAGTACTCGGGTCGTCTGTTCGATTCCCAACCACGGCACCACCTGCCTGGTGTTTGCATGTTCTCCCTGTGCCTGCGTGGGTTTCCTCCAGGTACTCCGGTTTCCTCCCACACTTCAAATACATGCTGGTAGATGAATTGGCTCCTGTCTAAATTGGCCTTCGTATGTGTATGTATGAATGTAAGTTAGGGACCTTAGATTGTACGCCCCTTAAGGGTTAGGGACTGATGTGAATGTACAATATATATGTAAAGCGCTGTGTAAATTGATGCCGCTATATAAGTAGCTGAAATAAAAAATTAATAAATAATGCAGGACATACATGGGTTGAATTCTGAAAGAATTTTCTTTTGAAAACTGTAACTAAGAATTTTCATTTGAACTTTGCAACATTAGTGGGCTGTAGCATCGGCCGACTTTCATACGCCCATTGAATTTGAGTGATCGGGCATGTTGGAAATTTTTCGAGAAACAAATTTCTAATCATTGATGGGAGAATTGCGCGAGAAATATAATCTGAAAAGAAATGAGCATGAGCGGTGACCTGGAAAGAAATGAAGATTCCCAGCCACAAACAGTCTTTTCTTTAGAAACATGAGGTGAAATTGACCACTTGGTTGGTCAAATTTTAAAATCAATGGTGGCACCATTGGATTACAAAAAGCACAAAATACCTGATTTTCGACAGAAAATTTGTTTAGAATTCGACCCATGTATGGCTTGCAGAAGTTTTGTCAAAGCCTAATTAAACAAGCTGAAATTAGAAGCTGATTGGCTATCATGCACAGCTGTACCAGATTGGGAGTGCTCCAGTTCTAGTAAATCTCATGGTGCTTCCTTCAGAGTGCAGCGTGTTCTCCTTAGGGGAGCACCAAAACTTCAGTGGCCAAAAAGTTTCGTCTGAAAACACCACTATCGGCTGTTGGCTGATATGAAAATAAGCACCGATACAGATGCCGAAAATAACACCACCCAGTGCTGGGCATAGAGATAAGTGGAGGAAAGATGGCCTCCACTCATCTCTATGCCCTTGGAGGACCGGATTGATGTCACTTCCAGTTCCAGTGCCTTGTAAACAAGGCCTTTTTTTTTTTTTAAAGCACTAGATCAATGCTTTTTTTTTTATCTAAAGCTATGCATCGTAGAGGAGAGATATGAGTTTATTGACCCCATATCTCTCCATAAAGAGGACCTGTCACTATTTCTATCACAGGGGGTACATGCATTCCTTGTGATAGGATTTTTTTTTTTTTTTTTAAAGGGACAGTGTAAAAAAATTAAAAAAAAAAAGTTTAAAGTGCCCCCCGTCCCCGCATGTAGTGGTGAATGCATACGTAGGCCACACCCACATATGTAAACTGTGTTCAAAGCACACGTGAGGTATCCCCACAAACATCAGAGCGAGAGCAATACTTCTAGCACTCCTCTGTAACCATACACTGGTAACCTGTAGTAATTTTTAAAACGTCACCCATGGAGATTTTTAAGTACCGTAGTTTGACACCATTCCATGAGCGTGCGCAATTTTAAAGCATGACATGTTGGGTATCTATTTACTCGCCGTAACATCATCTTTCATATTTTACAACATATAGGGGTATATACTGGTTTGTTTAATCATAAAAGTGAATTTTTTTTCCAAAAAAATATACATATTTAAAAAATGTCCATTTCGTTTTTCAGCCAAGTGCATCCTGAATTTTTCGGTTTCGGCACCACAATTTTCAATTCGGTGCACCACAAGTTCTCCTCATACAAACTTGAGGGTCTCTTTTAGACATATGGCATAGTCCAGCTGTACCCATGCTACATTCAACCAAGGTATGAATGGCCTACCTATGTGCTACTGAGTCCCTAGACCGATGCCACAGCACTCGTAAGTGGAAAGTCCTTACAGCTACACACATACTATAAACACACAAATTAGTTTTAAGTTTCACATAAAAGTCTATCTACACCCAAGGACAAAAATTTAATGTCTGCAGCTCATCAGTCCTTAGAAGTGGAAGCTGCATTAGTTTCCTTTTATTGCCTTTAAAAGAGAAGTGTGGGGTTTCAAAATGATAAAAATTCATATTCACCTAGGTGGATTCAGCATCTGTCCTCCGCCACCCTCTAAGACAGAGAACTGAGCGATCAAAGACAGCTGATCACTCAGTTCTCAGGGTCTGCACTGAGCACAGAACATTGATTGTCAGTCACTGCTCTGTGCTCTATTCCTCCAGTGCTCACTGAAAAGCCAGACTAACCCCTGGTTCAAATATATGCGGCCGTGCGGGCCGCATTTTGCATGGGCATGAGAGCCCATTCATTTGAATGGACTCCCGTGCCCGTGACATGCAGGGAAGGCGGCCCTGCACTTCTTTTGGAAAACGCAGCCCGCACGGGAACCTCTGTTCCCAGTATGGTTGCGTTTTCCAGTGCGAGCGGCTTGCCGTTAGAACTAATGGCACCCGCCCGCGGGTCCACATTTCTCTGTGTGGGTGGTGCGGCTGCACGGATTTTCGTGCGGATCTGCAGCGGCACCACCTACACAGTTGTGAACCTAGGGTAAGTGGTGCACTGAGAGGCTGAGCCAGTTGCTGGTCAGGCACCTGGGCGAATCCCAACATTAGCATCGGGATCCCTGCAGAGCCTGGACTGGCTGAGTGACATCAACTGACAGCAGATTTTAGCCCACTGTCGCCTGAAACTGGGTCACAGCAGTCCAGAACTATGTGCACTCCTGAGACCCACAGAAGTAGACTCAAAAGAACTTTAGCCACACTACTTTAATTCTACATGGTAATCCTGCCAGCAACATACTTCCCGCCAGAGTGACAACACTCGCTTACTGTATCTATGGAGGAGCAGTATTCTCACTTTAAGCCAGCCATTCTCAACCAGAGTTCCTCTAGAAGGCTCCCAGGAGTTCCTTGACATCTCCTAGATTGTAAGCTCGAAAGAGCAGGGCCCTTGAACCCCTCGTGTATTGTATTGTTACTGTCTTGTCCCATGTTCTGTCCCCCTTGCTACTGTACAGCGCTGAGCATACCCTTTGGCGCTATATAAATACTGTATAATAATAGTAATGTGGCTTACTGATCACATTGGATGGTGCCTGCATAGTGCTTGGGCCAACACCACGTGGAACAACCCAACAGCATGACACCAATTATCTTTTTAGCCGTTTGTAAGGTTGGCATTTTGACCACTGTTTCAAGACAAAAAATTATTCACACTGACCGACCCTCCCCCCCCCCCCCCCCCCCTCGATGAATGTTTTTATAGGGGTTCCCCTAGGCCTGAAAATGTCAAGAGTTCTTCTGGTGTAAAAAGGTTGAGAAAGGTCGCTCTAAAGCCAGGGGTGCTCAACCTTTGGCCCTCGACCTCAAACCAGGGAAGCGCACTTCTGTAATATCCTGTAGGTTTGGTAGAAGAACTCACTGCGAGCCTAAAGTACAATACTCTAAATTCACAGCTGGATGGTATACCTGCATTCAGTTCTCGAATTCTGACACCAATTGTGCTCTCCAATAGTATTTCCTAAAAGCTGTACAATAAAAATTTATTTAGAAAGAAAAAAAAAAAAAAACATACATAATTATATCGTTGGAGATGCTCCCATTACAACGTAAGGAACAAGAATCAAGAATAGAGATCAGAGTTTATCCGTAGAACATAGAAGCGTCATGTGATCATACATACAATACTATACACAGAGTCTATTGAACAGTCTAATTGTATCACTGAACACAATCCGCATAGTGAAACTGCCGCGCCCATGTTATTCATGACGGCTTGTGAAACCAGAAACCAGCCCGAAGGGAGAGACACTGATACTCAGTCACAGAATGTCTACACCAGACAACTTTTTCACAGGTCAACCTGACAAAGACACAACCTCAGGTCTGTTTATTTTTCTGTAAGCTCGGCAGTGTCAGGATTCCCACCTTTATCCAGGGAAGAGACAAAACATTGAATTGTGAAATCAAAATTTCCGATTGCTTTTTTTTGTTTTATTAATTACAGGTTTACCAAGCAAAGTCCTCCTCACAGGCAAGAGCCTGCACCTACAAGACTTTTCAGCAGAACTTCCGCTGGATACAAGTATCAATACACACTGGCAGTCCTGTGCCCCAGTCACACCCAAGGCACCACACAGGGCATCTGAGGTCCCAGCTATGAAGTCTAAACCCTAGGATAGTGACCAGTAATATTTTTCAGTTAGAGATTTTTTTTCAGCTTGGTATAATTTACTAGCCGATTATTTGCTCAGCCTTAAATACTCAGACTTCCGTGAATGAACTACAAGTACCGACAGCCTTAGAGGTTGCCTGCTTGTAGTTCTCAATGAACTACCATGGCGCTTTGAATCTCCGTCATAACCCATTGATTCTTCCTGTCAGTTTATCTACTTACCCGTACAGGCAAGCAGATACAGTGAGGAACAGAAGTATCTGAACACCCTGCGATTTTGCAAGTTCTCCCACTTAGAAATCATGGAGGGGTCTGAAATTCCCATTGTAGGTGCATTCCCACTCTGAGACAGAATTTAAAAAAAAAAAATCAGGAAATCACATTGTATGATTTTTAAAGAATTTGTCTTGCACTGCTGAACATAAGTATTTGAACACCTAAGAAACAGCAAGAATTCAAACAAAGTCTTCTGTACCAAATATTAACACTGATTTTCTCAGGTGTTCAAATACTTATGTTCTGCAGTGCAAGACAAATTCTTTAAAAATCATACAATGTGATTTCCTGAATATTTTTTTTAAATTCTGTCTCTGAGTGGGAAGGCACCTACAATGTGAATTTCAGACCCCTCCATGATTTCTAAGTGGGCGAACTTGCAAAATCGCAGGGTGTTCAAATACTTCTGTTCCTCACTGCATACTGACAGATCTGCAGGAGACCTGCATAGCACCAGCGGTCTGCTGATCATGCATTGGTTTACAGGCTCCTGCAACCAAACCTAATAAATGCCTGCAAAAAATATGGATTTATTATTTTTGGTCAAAAGGAAAACATCCATTAAGTAAAAAAAAGAAAATTTAAAATTGTTATAAAATTCAGATTTGTCCTGACACCCTCCCACTTCCCTGCACAGCCATTCACTGGGAAGATCGGTGTGCTGCTGTTTCTCCTCCCCTAGCTCACTGAGCTCCTTATGCAGCTGAGAACAAAGTGTATGTGATCAGTTATAAGGCAGAAAAAAAAAATTATATATATAAAAAAAATTTAATTTTTTTCCTTTTTCTTTTTATGTGTTTTATGAACTTTGTCAAACAATATTAGTTTATTTCAGAGTCCACTCTTTGTTGGTTTATCCACCTAAAGTACAAGGGCGCTATCTGTGCCATTCTATTTTGTTTTTCAACAATGCACAAGTTCAGTATAGCCTACTTGAAGATTTAGAGCTCATTCACACCAACCTGAAAGCTGAAATGCGTGCATGGTGGTGTACATTGTGCAGGCGCAGCGCAATGTGTTGTCACAACACATCCCACTATTGCACGTTGCACTACAGTGACACACAGTACATAAAAATGCAGTGTGTTTGCATTTTTACGCAACACAACCCATTTCAATGCAGTGTTAGTGTGGGGACAAAGCAGAAAGAAAACAATTGTTTTCTATGTGCCCATGTGTTGATCTATGCAAAGCAACGCAGCTCAGCTGACATGGTGTGAATAAGCCCTTACAGAACTGGTTATTTAGTATGGGAAGCATGTCATAGAAGTGACAGTACAAAGCCCTCGTAAAAACAATCTGATCAGCCTGCCTTTTGGGAAAGCTTGACAAGGCCTCTTCAGCTGATAGAGTAATCCCTGAGCTTTCTGCCCTTCCACTCGAGCCCCACTAGAGGGAGACATCAATCAGCTTTATGCGTAGTTTTATATGTACAAACAGACGGCGGAAGTCACAGATACTTTTATTACCATATAAAGGCAGAGGAGGATAAGCTATGATTTAAATAGTAACTGAAACTCACAGATGTTTCATATGATTATTTTACGCAGTCATGCATCCTTCTTTATAACATCCCCCTTTCGAGCCAATAAAAACACAGGCTTTGTTAAACTGATGCTTAAAGTGACACCAAACTCTTGTTTATTAAAAAATAAATAAAATAAAGTATATATTCCTAACTCAAAAAGTTCCTTCTATTGCTCCTGACCTCCTCCAAATTCCCTTTTTTGGTCTATATATTGTGATCTGTTCTGAGAGAAATACGAAGGCTGCAACTGCTGACCATGCTAGCTGCCTGCCTGTGGATCCTAAATCTACCGTTTCACAGACCTTAAACTTACAGCCATTGGATATGCATGACAGGCAAACAACTAATATTTGGCAGCTTTTTTTTTTTTTGCCTGCTGGGGAAAAACAGTGGAAGTGTCTGCAATAGTGAAAGTCATAAATCCACATTACACCAAGACAGAGGCAGACAAATTATTACAAAACTCAAAAGTCCCGAGGATGTTTTGGTTTTTGTTTTGCTTTTTTGTTATGGGCCAGCAACCCAGCTTTGTTATCAACTAGAGAAAACCTCAAAAAGTGCCAGCTGTAATCTGTAAGGAGTACTGGATACCTAGCTCCTGGGATTTGTTCAGTCCTGAATACAGTTGCAAGAAAAAGTATGTGAACCCCTTAGGATTACGTGGAGTTTTGCATGAATTGGGCATAAAATGTGCTCTGAACGTCATCTAAGTCACAACAATAGAAGAACACAATCTGCTGAACATAATACTACACAAACATTAGATGTTGCCATGGTTTAATTGCACATAACATGTAAACATTCACAGTGCAGGGAGGAAAAAGTATGTGAGGCCCTAGCTTAATGACTTCTCCCAGAGCTAATTGGAGCCAGGAGTGAGCCAACCTTGACTCCAATCAGTGTGATGATATTGGATGTGTTGCTGACAGCTGTCCTGCCCTTAAAAAACACACACCTGTTTTGGGTTTACTGGTTTCAAGAAGCACTGTCTGATGTGAACCATGCCTTGCAGAAAAGAGCTCTCAGAAGACCTACGATCAAGAATTGTTGACTTGCATGAAGCTGGAAAGGGTTACAAAAGTATCTCCAAAAGCCATGATGTTCATGTGTCCACGGTAAGACAGCCTGTCTACAAATGGAGAAAGTTTAGCACTGTTGCTACTCTCCCTAGGCGTGGTCGTCCTCTAAAAATGACTGCAAGAGCACAGCGCAGAATGCTGCATGAGGTAAAGAAGAATCCCAGAGTGTCAGCTAAAGACCTACAGAAATCTCTGGCACATGCTAACATTTTTGTTGACATCTACAATAAGGAAAACATTAAACAAGAATAGAGTACATGGGAGGACACCACGGAGGAAGCCATTGCTGTCCAAAAAGAATATTGCAGCACATTTGAAGTTTGCAAAAGAGCACCTGGATGTTCCACAGCACTACTGGCAAAATATACTGTGGACAGATGAGACCAAGACTGAGTTGTTTGGGAAGAACACACAACACTATGTGTGGAGAAAAAAAGGCACAGCACACCAACATCAAAACCTCATCCCCACTGTAAAACATGGTGGAGGGAGCATCATGGTTTGGGGCTGCTTTGCTGCCTCAGGGCCTGGACGGATTGTTGTCATTGATGGGAAAATGAATTCCAGAGTTTATCAAGACATCTTGCAGGAAAACGTACGACCATCTGTCCACCAACTGAAGCTCTGCAGAGGATGGGTGATGCAACAGGACAATGACCCAAAGCATACAAGTAATTCAACAAAACAACGGCTGCAACAGCACAGAATACGCCTTCTGGAGTGGCCCAGTCAGAGTCCTGACCTCAACCCGATTGAAATGCTGTGGCATGACCTTAAGAGAGCGATTCACACCAGACATCCCAAGAATATTGCTACACTGAAACAGTTTTGTGAAGAGGAGTGGTCCAAAATGACTCCAGATCGTTGTGCAGGTCTCATCTGCAACTGCAGGAAACATTTGGTTGAGGTTATTGCTGCCAAAGGAGGGTCAACCAGTTATTAAGTCCAAAGGTTCACATACTTTTTCCTCCCTGCACTGTGAATGTTTACATGTTATGTGCAATTAAACCATGGCAACATCTAATGTTTGTGTAGTATTATGTTCAGCAGACTGTGTTCTTCTATTGCTGTGACTAAGATGACGTTCAGAGCACATTTTATGCAAAATTCATGCAAAACTCTACGTAATCCCAAGGGGTTCACATACTTTTTCTTGCAACTGTACATTTAAAATGTTAATAAAATGGTTCTAAATTCAATTTTTTTTTCCTTAATGCATTCCCTGCATTAAAGTGGAACTATACTCACCTAGCATCCAGTGATGCATGGTCCCCTGAAATCCCCATTGGCCGCTGACATCTTTGGGTGGCTGGCTTCCGGGTCCAAATTACTGGCCAGGCAGAGGTGACATCACTCCCATTGCGTCGCAGTTCTGTCGGATTTGGCATTGCTTACTGCAGAGGCAGGTAAGATGTTTTAACGAAGAGACAAAGCATGTCTCTTCTGCAATACAAATCCTGCCTGTCCACCAATTTTTAATCATAGCCTAAAGTTCCGCTTTAAGGTAAAAACAAAATCTCAGTAGCTCTTCAACCCCTGCCCCCTGGCTCCTCTTGCGATCCAGCACAGTCCCATCTGCAGTATCACTTTCACAGTAGACACAGGACTCCTGCTGCTATCAGTAAGTCCTGTGAGAAGGGAGCGTGGGCCAATCCGTGCTGTGTGTGCCTATGGATGCACACAGCCTGCCTCAGGAACACACCCACATAAGTTTCCCCTGAGCACATGGCTTGCTATGAGGGCACCTGGAAGAAGAAGTGGACAGTGCCAGTAGGGGACAACCAAAGAAGAGGTAAGGGACCTCTCTGTCCAGTATCGCTGCATATGGCATATAAATAAAAAAACTAACCCTTTAATATTATTTTATTATAAAGGGTTTATATAGCACCAACTGTTTACACAGCATTTTACAACATGAGAACAGGCAGTACAATTACAATACAAATCAACACAGGAGGAATCAGAGGGCCCTGCTACTAGAGCTTACAATCTAAAAAGGGAGCTTACAATCTATGACTCTGAATCGAAGCAGCCCAGACTGCAGCCTTATCACTGCTTATCCTACATAGCATTATAATCCAACAGATTAAGGGCCCCGGCTTTTGTATGCTTCAAGCCGGTTTTGCATTCCCATACAAGTCTAAAGGAATGCAAAACCAACTTGAGCCAGTCAAATACAGGTCGGTGAAATGCACCTGTCCTTGAATTCCAAATGGTCTCAGAATTTTCTTAAACTGAGGGCCAACAACAAAAGCTCCAAGCCCATCATCCACTATAAACAGCTTGAGGCTGGAATAACGAACATGATAAACCCACAGGAATTGCTGCGTTTCCTGCATCACGCAGCAATCGCACTATGTTCATGCAATCTGCTGCGGGTGACAAAAATTAACAACACCCCAACAGCAGGTCACAGGGTGTTTGCTTGAATCGAATTGCATAGGTGCGACAAGTTTAAAAAAAAAAAAAAAAAAAAACGGTGCCAGCAGCTTTTTCGTGTGGATGCGGTGTGATTTGAGCCATACAAAGTGATAGGCTTAATTCACAACTACTCAGAGAATTGCATGCGATTTGCCCAGGAATGCAGGTGAAATCATCAGTATGAACCCAGCCTAAATGAACCACCAAGCATCATTACAAGCTACTTTTCAGATGAGTTTAATTCCTGCATACCACTGCTTACAACTGGGTGTGACAGTGCACAGGATAGAGTACAAGCCAAGTGTAATAAAACTAAGAGCACCTTAAACAAAAACCCCGGCCCTGCTTCAACTTGATTGATGTTTACAAGGCCTCAAGTCACCATGGCAGACTTTGACCTCCTCCTTTCAGTAATCCACTCGAAAAGCCCCACAATTTTTACACTTGACAAAAGCAAACATGTACATGTTTACCTGATCAGTAAGCATGATCAAGCTACCCATACTCCATATTCGCTGCAGAGCGCCCAGACCACACCCTATTTGTGTATACGTGCCAACTGACCATAGTGTGGTGATATACAGCATGCCAGAGACATGTTGCTGCATTTCCTACAAGGGCAGCCGCTGTGTCTGTAAAAAGAGCCTAAATGATAGCAGATTTTTTTTTTTTTTTTTTTATGAGGTCCACAGTAGCAAATGTTGGGAACAGCCATTTATGCAGCCAGATTTCATTTTCAGGTTAGAATTATCCTTACCTCTCTTCAATTCGGTTCTTGTCCATGAGGGGCTGCTTGATCCATTGACTGACCAGTCTTTGGCCTTGGGGAGTTTTGCATTTGTTTAATAACCCAGCTAGAGACTGTGTGCCACTTGTGTCTTCAGACGTCCCCTTTGGGAAACACAAAAGGAATGTGAAAAATAAAATAATGCAAAAAATATATTTTAGAAACCAAAGTATCTCACGCCAAACATCGGTATTAGTTTGATCAAGATGACTTTTAACCACTTGTCTACCGGGCACTTTTACCCCCTTCCTAACTGGCCGATTTTCAACTTTCAGCGCTGCCGCACTTTGAATGACAATTGCGCAGTCATGCAACACTGTACCCATATGAAATTTGTATCTTTTTTTTCACACAAATAGAGCTTTCTTTTGGTGGTATTTAATCACCGCTGGGTGTTTTATTTTTTGCACTATAAACAAAGAGCAAAAAAAAAAAGTTAGTTTCTATTATAAAATTTTCCAAAACAGGTAATTTTTCTCCTTTACTGATGTGCATTGAGGCTGCACTGATAGGCAGCACTGCTGATGCTGCACTGATATGCAGCAATAACGGACACTGACAGGTGGCACTGATAGGTAGGCACTGATGGGCAGCACTGCTGATGCTGCACTGATATGCAGCAATAATGGACACTGACAGGTGGCACTGATAGGTAGGCACTGATGAGCAGCACTGATCATCAGTGCCCTGAATTAGATTCTCTTCCGGGCCCTGGTGACCAGGGACATGGACAGGGGGACCTGGAAGTGACGTGAAACATGTTGATTCTGGGTCAGCAACAAGAAGGGAAGGAGATCTGCCGTGTGTCTGTTTTGCTCCATCCCCTAGACTCAGCAGTACTCGCTATGCCGGTCCTAGGCCAGTAAATGGGCAAGCGAAGCCCAGAATACATGGCATGTTATCAGAGTGTGTGGAAGCAATTGGACGGCAGCGCAGCTGGCAGGATGCATCCATCTGACAGTCTGCTTGTCAGATTTACATACAATCCCGGTGGCTGTAATGTGTGTAAAATTCCCCCGTTGTCAGGTCCGTATGATGTATGGACCTGGCAGCAAAACAGTTAAAAAAAAAAAAAAACACAAACCTATACAGTACTTTGCTTTTTTGGGCATGTACTTTGTAGAATAGGAAGAGGAGCGGCAGACATTCCAGAATGGAAGAACATGACTGAATCCCCATGTGAATAAACAGACCTGCTGAAACTTGTACCAAGAATTGTGTCCACACATGAACAAGACTCATTTCAAAGCATTCTTATATTGTATGGCTGCTCTCAAAACAGAAGACAACAATGTTCAATGACGACACATTCCTGGGACACTGAAAGGAAATCTAGATCAGTGTTTCTCAATGGCAGGGAAAACTAAAAATAGAGTTTTTCTTCTCTCTGTAAAATCTCTTCCTTGAAACTCCACGAGTAACACAGGAAATCCTGTGCTGTTGGGTAACAGACCATTGGGAGGTACAAAAAGCCTGCCAAGATTCTCCAAGTCTCTATATAGGAAGACTGACAGCAGGTGAAGGTCTTGGCCATCTTAGAACCCAGGGTGGGGATTGCACTAGGACATTCTACAGGCTGATTCCCCAATTTTAAAATGGTTAGCAAAGCATCAATACTGCTGACAACACTGCTTGGGATTTCAGTGCAGCAGAGGTACTGTGTTGGCAGCTCAAACAGGAAGTTAGAAGCACAATGGATTTCTGATAAATCAACGGGCATTTATAATGGAATAAAAATTAGGAAATCGTTCATGTTTTGCACAATTATACTGCACATTTTTCTTTTCCTGTGCCCACATACAATGTAAAGTAAAATTATTGTTGAATATGTATCCCCTATAAGAACACATCCCCTACTTTCAAGTACCCATTGGTACCTCGACAGTAAAGTCGACAATGTGAAATAAATTTTTGTGATCACTATAGGTTTCTCCTGTGACATGCCAGTGTCTACATCTATACGCCCCCGCTCTGATGGCAAACAAGGGATAGAGGACGTCCTAGCACAGCCATGACAAACCTATGGCACGCGACCGCAGAGGGTACGCAGAGCCCTCTCTGTCGGCACGCTAGCCAAGTCGCCCCAGCAGCCGAGCATGAGATAACGGCGCACATAGGGGCCAATGCGCATGCTCGGACTGGAGTAGCGGTGCCAGGCGATGACGTCATTAGCCACGATTCGTCCGAGCTTGCGGCTTCACAGCCGAGTGCCCACTGAGCATGCATGAGTAGCGCTGTGCTTTCTGAATGGTTCCGTAGTCTTCTAGGACCTGTCATGTGTCCCAAAAGACTACGGAGAGGGATAGGGGGGAGGACAAGTTGCACTTCCAGCAAGGCGATCGCCTAAGAAGTGGGAGCGGGTAACTCTCAAATTTGGGTACTCCCCCTCCCCCCACTCCCCAAAGGTGCCAATCCTTAACGGGGAGCGGGGGACGAAGCCGTAAAGCTGAACTTCCCCTTTTGGGTGGAGCTTCACTTTAAGCCAGCCATACATGGATCGAAATTTGGCCAGTTCTGCAGGGACCGTGTATGTGCACCCTAGTTGTACACAAGTCAATCTATTGATCGACTTTAGTGCAACCAACCTGTCAGGTTTTTCCCAAATGACCTATAGAGATGGCTCTCTGCTGGCAGAACACAGCACTGTGGGAGGGATTACCCCATCAACACTGACTGTGTGATGGGGCAAATCAAGCAATCTTCCCATGATGGAAGGAAAACAAATTGCATAATCTATGGCCTGCCTTAAGCCATCCATAGCAGGATCGAATCTCAGCCAGTTCAGCAGGGACCAACCAAGAATAAATCCATCTTTGGGCAGGCTGATTGTACTCAAGCAGATCCATCCATCGACTTGGGTACAACTAGCCTGTCAAGGGATTTTTTTTACATGCGACAGCCGCTAGCAGTAATCAATGTGCTCTGCCAGCAGAATACAATAGCTTTGAAAGAGGAATTCCCCCAACAACTGTAACTGTGCTGACAGGGTAATAAAGCAATTTTCATTTCTTACATAAATCGCATTATCTATGGGCTGCTTTAGTAAACACTCACCGGGAAGAGATTCAAAGCACCAACTGCTGCGTTATCCAGCTTCATGTATTGATTTAGGTCAAAGCTGGTCATCACAAACTGGCCAAAGTTGGATTCATCAGACAACAGCTCCAGGTACTTCGAAACGGCTGAGAGAGAAGACATTGCAACCTAGAATCACAGGAGATCAGTGCCAATAATGATAAATAATGAAGGATGAGCAAAACAAAAAATACATTGAGAAAGGAAAGCAAGAAGTGTGGAGCTTAATGGCAACTAATCAGAAATTAGTCAAGGCCCATGCACACAAATGCATTCACATGCATTATGTCAGGCCATTCATTATAGTCAAGAGTGAAAAACACATGATAAACAAACGAAACCAGCGCTCCAATCTTCATGCAAACCAAGGAAATGCCAGAATGCCAACAGAAGAGGTGCTGCCCTTCTAAGATCGGGAAATCTGACCACTGGTGAAAAAGAACAAACAAGGGCGCCCTCTCATCGTGCATTACCGTGGTAAAACGCGTATTTATTGAATAAAAAAGGATGTATACTCACAAACCAACGCGATTGATAGCAGTATAGGTGGTCCACAAAAACAGTCACAATACAGCTGTCTAATGACGCGGATGTCTGACGCGTTTCGGGAGCTGAACCCCCTTCCTCAGAGCTCTGAGGAAGAACGTTCAGCCCCCGAAACGCGTCAGTTATCCGCGTCAGAAACAGTTGTATTGTGACTGTTTTCGTGGACCACCTATACTGCTTTCAATCACGTTGGTTTGTGAGTATACATCCTTTTTTATTCAATAAATACGCGCTTTACCACGGTAATGCACAATGAGAGTGCGCCCTTGTTTGTTCTTTTTCACCAGTTGAAAAACACATGACCCTTTTTGGCAACACAGTGCATGGTATGTGCTGTGGTGCGTTTTGCTCGACTGTACAAAATAAAATGGCACATGCATTGCCACAATGCACAAATCTGAATGGCCTCTCAATGATCGTACTTCGGTAACCTGCAAAAAGCAGAAATCTGCTTTGGAACAGCACAATTTACTGCAGCAAGCATGTCAATACAAATGGATAATCCTTGCATGCAAATAGATAGCAGGCACCATAAACTAATGGGTTACACAAGACTAGCAGTTTGACAGCCTGGCTCCGCAGGGCACCACCAAAGCTTCCGGAACAACCAGACTACTGGATATAAGAATACCCATCCAGAATACTGGGTTGCCCAAATTTAAGGCTTGGTGCTTCAGTGACCTTTCATTATGCCAGAGCAATGCCATGTGGAAGGAACACCTATGCAGATATAGGCTTACTTGGCATTTCCATAGAAAATGCTGGCATACTATCATTCTGGGGAGTTGGACCATTATATTAGAAGTATGCTGAAGCACGTTAAGATCAGTTCACTCTAATTGCAATCTTAGTTATACAATATTCCTGCATTAAAGTGTTACTAAACCCAGGACCCTGCATTCACTATATCTGGGCTTTCACAGTACAGAAAACATGGAAATGAAATTATTTTAGTAAATATAAATACCATTTCTCATCAGCAGTTACAGCAGTCTTGTGACTTCTATCAGTGTCTAAGAGAGCACTGGTTAAAGGATAGGTTCACCTCTTCGTAACATGTACACCTATATTCAGGTTGTAACATGTTACAATCTGACCGGCCCCCGCTCCCTGCCTTGACAGCTAGCGGAGGATCATCCCCCCCCCCCCCCCACTAGCTGTCCAATTTAAAAAAAAACAGGGCTGTGCGGCTGTCAGCTTGTAGTCCTCAATGAACTACCACAGCGCCGTGGTAGTTTATTGATTCATCTCAGTATATCTGCCTGTACGAGCGAGCAGATATTCTGACAGATCTGCAGGAGACCTGCATGGCACCATGGCTTTATCCTTTAAAGCATACAGGAGCTTTCATTTTGATTGTCCTAGGAGACTGCAGGACCCCGGATCCTCTATCATGGCAGTGCCGATCGGCCCTGTGCTGATCACATGCACCCACCCAAGGCACTGTTCTATCATAAGATGAGTTGGGGACAATAGAGGAAAAAAAAAAAAAAAACAATGATCAGAGAAGACAGTATTAAACATCCTTTTTTCACAATGCAGAGAATGAAAAAAGTTATAATCCTACACTCACAGTTGATCCAGAGGAAGGCAAAAAAAAACCAGCAACGCATGATCCAATTTGCTCCTGCAGGGGAAAAAATTCCTTCCTGATCCCCCGAGAGGCAATCGGATATTCCCTGGATCAACTTTACCTATAAATGTTAGTATCCAGTTATATTCTGTGTATCTAGGAAAGAATCCAGGACTTTTTTAAAGCAATTCACTGAGCTGGCCAGAACCAACTCCACATTTTCACAGCTCTCACTGTGAAGAAACTTTTCCGTATGTGGAGATTACATTTTTTTTTTCCTCCAGACGTAAAGAGTGCCCCCTTGTCCTCTGTGATGACCTCAGGGTGAATAACTCTACACCGAGTTCACAATATGAACCACTGATGTATTTATACATGGAGATCATATCCCCCCTTATGTATTATACATGGAGATCATATCCCCCCTTATGTATTATACAAGGAGATCATATCCCCCCTTATGTATTATACATGGAGATCATATCCCCCCTTATGTATTATACATGGAGATCATATCCCCCCCTTATGTATTATACATGGAGATCATATCCCCCCCTTATGTATTATACATGGAGATCATATCCCCCCCTTATGTATTATACATGGAGATCATATCCCCCCCTTATGTATTATACATGGAGATCATATCCCCCCCTTATGTATTATACATGGAGATCATATCCCCCCTTATGTATTATACATGGAGATCATATCCCCCCTTATGTATTATACATGGAGATCATATCCCCCCTTATGTATTATACATGGAGATCATATCCCCCCTTATGTATTATACATGGAGATCATATCCCCCCTTATGTATTATACATGGAGATCATATCCCCCCCTTATGTATTATACATGGAGATCATATCCCCCCTTATGTATTATACATGGTGATCATATCCCCCCTTATGTATTATACATGGAGATCATATCCCCCCCTTATGTATTATACATGGAGATCATATCCCCCCCCTTATGTATTATACATGGAGATCATATCCCCCCCTTATGTATTATACATGGAGATCATATCCCCCCCTTATGTATTATACATGGAGATCATATCCCCCCTTATGTATTATACATGGAGATCATATCTCCCCTTATGTATTATACATGGAGATCATATCCCCCCTTATGTATTATACATGGAGATCATATCCCCCCCTTATGTATTATACATGGAGATCATATCCCCCCTTATGTATTATACATGGTGATCATATCCCCCCTTATGTATTATACATGGTGATCATATCCCCCCCTTATGTATTATACATGGAGATCATATCCCCCTTATGTATTATACACGGTGATCATATCCCCCCTTCTGTATTATACACGGAGATCATATCCCCCCTTCTGTATTATACACGGAGATCATATCCCCCCTTCTGTATTATACACGGAGATCATATCCCCCTTATGTATTATACATGGAGATCATATCCCCCCTTATGTATTATACATGGAGATCATATCCCCCCTTATGTATTATACATGGTGATCATATCCCCCCTTATGTATTATACATGGTGATCATATCCCCCTTATGTATTATACATGGAGATCATATCCCCCCTTATGTATTATACATGGAGATCATATCCCCCCTTATGTATCATACATGGTGATCATATCCCCCCTTATGTATTATACATGGAGATCATACCCTAGATTGTAAGCTCGAAAGAGCAGGGCCCTCGATCCCCTCATGTTTTGCATTGTATTGGTATTGTTCTGTCACATGTTCTGTCCCCCTTTGTAATGTACAGCGCTGAGCGAACTATTGGCGCTTTATAAATACTGTATAATAATAATAATACCCCCCTTTATGTATTATACATGGTGATTATATCCCCCCTTAATCTCCTCTTCTCAAGAAAGAATAAATTCAGTTCCTCTAAATCTTTCCTCATAGCTGAGCTCCTCCATGCCTCTTATCAGTTTAGTTGCCCTTCTCTGCACTCTCTCTAGCTCTCCAATGTTCTTTTTGTGAATTGGTGCCCAAAATTGAAAGGTTTAATACAAAATAGTTGTTTCATTTATTATTTACTTTTGTTGCCAGCCCTCCCACAGCTTACCTAAACAGAAAAGATGTGCTCTTCTTGCATTTTAGCAGAGGCATTGTGGTTGGTCACATTCAGATAGTGAAGTTCAGACAGAACAACCAAACCAGCAACCATACTTTACCAATGATCCAGTCCTAATACACAGCACTCCCACCATCAAAAAATAAAATGTGAGTTCAAGCTGTAACTTGACATTTTAAAATGATACACCAGATGTTCCCAAATACAGCAATGCAAAATCATACCTGCTTCTCCATCTCTGGTAAAGCAGCACTATTGACCTGCTCTCCTTTCTTGGCTTTCAGCAGACGGTTAAGATCCTGAATGCTGTCCTTTGTAGTGAAATCTGCTTTCTTCCTGTCCGTGATCAGAATCCCACCTCGAAGGACAATCTGTGCAATTGAACACAATAGTTAATGAGGAACTAGAACCACAATCCTAAATAAGAGAATGTGCTGAACTGGTCAGAAAAAAAAATTGTTATGATCTGTGTGGGGAGGCTTTGATGGACAAATTCAGATTAATTTTGACATTAGTTTGCGAGACCTCTGAGACCAAAACCCTTGTCGATACATTTGACTTCAAGCTGCGTTCCTAGATATTTGTATGAGGAAAGAAACTGCTGTAAAGCAAACAAAACTCTGTTGACATTGGCCCTAAAGGCCGCCATACACAGCTCAATTTTCTCTTGTTCAGCCTGCGATGACAGAATGAATGGAGGAATCTCCTCTGCCAGCTATTGTATTCAGACAGCCACAGCAACTGGATTTTTAAATCCACTTATGTCGAGCTAAGTGGAGTTTGCAGGGCAACCCGCACCTTGAATTTCAGTCGATTCAGCAAAACGCGCCAAAATTTAAGTGGTTGATGGGAGACCTTTAATGGAAGAGCGGTTTGTAAATTTGCTTTGGACAATCCTGTAGGCATGTCATATAGACACTGTAGCAAATGACCTTCAGTTACATCCTTCAATGTTGTTGGTAACATACTGAAATTTATTTTTAATACATTTCCAGTAAAGGCCTTTGATAAATCAGTCTTTTACACCAACATACATTATCTTAAGTGTATGGATTTCTCCAATATACAACCTTTTCATAAAGACATTCAACAATTGCTGGGGATACAGTAGGGAACGTTTAAAACCCGTCAGGTTGTTTTTGTCATCCATGTCCCATTGCATAGACTTCCCATTATTCCTGTACTGGAGGGACAAGAGGAAGTGAGAGGAAATCCAAGTGCTCTCTTATTGGTCAATAAAAATGGTGTCCCAGTTGGAAGACTTCCCCTCACCTTCTGTTCAGGTAGCAATTGTAGAATATTGGATTGACCCTTATTTTCTGTCCCATTGGCAGCAGTCACCAGAACAGAGGAATAATCACGGAACCAGCAAACACAAATGCTCCTGCGCTGGGGGATGGACTCGATGCAGGCTACAACCACATAAGGAATGTCCTGGAACATGCACACCTTGCTGCCCTCAAATGGACCGGGGGAATCCAAATATACTGAATGAGGAAAGAACAAAGAGGGCACACAGGCCTAGTGCATTACCATAAAAAAATGTTTAATAAAAAATAAAGTATGTGTTGTACTCACAAACGACAATATAGTCAAGGCACATCATAAAGAACAGCTGGGTCAACACCGTGCTGAGTAACAGTCCGCAATAGGGAGTATAGACAACCAAAAGGCTGACGCGTTTTGAGGACATGCCTCTTCCTCAGAGCCACTGAGGAAGAGGCAAGTCCTCGAAACGTGTCCTCGAAATGCGGACTGTTACTCAGCGCGGTGTTGGCCCAGCTGTTCTTTATGATGTGCCTTGACTATATTGTCGTTTGTGAGTACAACACATACTTTATTTTTTATTAAACATTTTTTATGGTAATACACTAGGCCTGTGCACACTCTGTTTTTTCTTTCCTCATTCAGAGGAATAATCACCCCTGCGGGTACAGACAGCAATAAAACTTGAAAGGGGTTCTAATCTCTTCCAGCTTCATCCAGTTGAAACTTTTAAATGTATGATTATTGGGAAGTCACTATATAAAAATAAGCCCCCTGAGTGTATGACAGTTGGCTGGCTATGCTGGTTTCAGATTAGCAACACAATGTGTGAGCCAAGGATAACAACCCTGGGGACTTACGGCATCAAAAGTCAGCCACAGTTAGTTCCATATTTCACCTGACAGGTTTTCTTTAATGCTGGTCAAAGATGCTGCGAATTTCGACTTATTCAGCCGACAAAAGTCAACTCATGGGTGGGTGGCCCTGTAAGCACCCCTTCGTTGGGACAAAAGTGAATTTAAAAATCAACTAAGGAAGATCAAAAATGATTGGCCCAACCGTAAATGAATCCAATCAGATGCAGTCACTGCTCACCAGTGCCACTGTACTCAGGCAACTACAGGCGCCTCAATACAATAGCCAGCAGGGGGGATTTCTCCATTTGTGCTGTTTAGCGTGAATGGGGAAAATCAGATGATCAGCCAGGGGCTGAACAAGAGAAAAATCAAGCTATGACTTACCTTTAGGCGTAATTCCAAAACTGACAAGCTACTTTTGGCAAGGACAAGACTACACAAACCATTACACATCCACAAAGTAGTCCATTTCCCATGTCTGTCAAAGTTTTTGTTGCTCTGAATTCCACTTACCTGCCTCAATTTTGCCATGTCTCCGGCACTATCTCCTCCGGGCATCACACACTCTTTAGGCCCGATCTGAACCAGCAAGGCTTCCAGATTTGAGAACTGATCGTTATCTGGGAATTCACATAATCCCAGCCGCCTCAGTGTGGAATCCACGTAACCCACACCAACCACTCTCTGACCTTCAGAGCTGACCAAACGGACACCAACTACTCCAACCGCAGTGGACATGTCATTATTGCCAAACAAGATCTCCTCAAACTGAGTCAGGTTTCCTGGAGAGGCCTGGAACACAAATTAAAACACACACATTTAATACAGAATACACGGCATTAATCATTCTATAGAAAATCTTGCTGGTATCTTGTTCTCCAGCTGCCTATCAGGAACAATGCCAGTGCCACTCATCAGCCACTTCAGGGGCCCCAATAACTGCTGGTGGTAGGATTCTGTTCTGGTGGGGGGAGGGAGGGAGGGGTTCACGATCAGAGGAAGCGTAAGCAGGGGTGTGGAAATTTTTGAAAAAAACTACTTGTCCAGGGACTAAATTGGTGTCCCAATCTACTTGTCCCACATAATCTACTTGTCCAGATTAAAAAAAAAAATTATTTTAACCAAAACCGTATTTAAATCAGAGGTGGTTTTTAGAATGTCTGGGCCTTTTAAAAACAAAACAAAAAGGGGCTTTATGACGACGTAAACGTGTAATAATTTTACCACTGCACTGTTTATATCCTTCTGCCCTCTCTGCCTGTCTACAGCACCACACCCAGGGACTAGCAGGGAGGGAAGAGACCTTGCAGTGTAATGAGCACTGATTGGGTGCTTGCCAAGAAAGAGGAGTGTCAGGCTTATCCCTTTCGCTGCCAGAACTATTTTTGCGTTTTTTGCACAAATTTAAAAAAATCATTTTGAGTCTGAAGATTACACAAAACCCCAAACATAATATTTTCTGAAAGCAGAGGGTCTAGAGAATAAAATAGTGGTAGTTCCAATTGTTTATGTCGCATGATATTACCGCAAAATTTCAGTAAAAAATAGTTAATTTTAGGGCACAAAAAAGTGATAAATTACCCTATTTTTTGGTAAAATATAAAATATGACGTTGCACCAAGTAAATAGATATCCAACTTGTCAAACCTTAAATTTGTGCACGCTCCTGAAATGGTGGCGAACTTCAGTACCCTATATTTTCTATAGGCAGCACTTTTAAAGGTCACCAGTATAGTGTAGGAGGTCTCATGCTAGAATTATCGCTCTCATTCTGGCGTGCATGGCGACATGTAACGTGTATCACAATCGAAGTTTTCATGCGTAGGCGCCCCAGTGTGTGCTTTTACGTTTGTACGTGTGGGGCCCCAATTTTTGTGTGTTTTTTTTGGGGGGGCGGGAGGTATGTTATGTGCTTGGGTGTAACTTTCATTTTTTACAGTTGAAAAAAAAAAACCAATGATTTTTGGTGACAGCTTCTTATTATTGAGACATCCAGGGTCTAAAAACCTGGATGTCTCTCCTCTGCTCCACTGAATGTAATGCAGTGCACATCGCACCGCATTACATTCTTTCCCAGCCTCCTCCATGGCCGAAAATCTCTCAACGGGGACCCGGAAGTGACATCATTATGTCATTTCTGGGTCAGGACAAGAAGCCGACGGCAGTGAATAGGTCCCGGGCCCGCAGATGGGAAAGCGAGGGAGGTTCACACGCAGGGTGTTGAAAGTTGAAAAAAAAAAAAAACTACCTGCCCGGAACTACATGTCCCGGGTGTCAGGCGATACAAATTCAGCATCCCTGCTAAGTACAGGATGCCTTCATTCCAGGGTAGACACTGCGAGAAGATCTGAACGGTCAGTTGTAAAAAAAAGAGTGGAGGGTGCAAATGAACTCCAGAGCTTCCCTCTCCTCTTCAAAGCCCAAAAGAACCTTATATCCATCCTACCTCCCTCAAAGCCCTTCAGATCTCCTCCTTTCCATACAGGACCACTTCGTTAATGTGGTTGTAAAGGATAAAGGTTTTTTACCTTAATGTATTCTCTGCATTGAGGTAAAAAACCTTTTAGGTGCAGCTTCCCCCCCGCCACACCCCCCACCCCACTAAATATATATCCGAGTCCAACCTTGATCCAGGCTGAGCCCAAGAGCAGCGGTGCTACTCCCTCTACCCCTCTTTGCTGGACTAAGAAAGAGCAACGGGAGCCATTAGCTCCTGATTATGTCAATAAAATACAGTGGGGGGCGAAGCCAAGTTTCTGTGTGTGTGTGTGTGTGTTAATAGATACACACAGTATGGCTCAGGATGGAGACAGCAGAAGTGCACCCCTAGCAAGTGGCCAGAGGAGCCAGGAAAGACCAGAAGGAGGATCAGCGAAGACCGTAGAAGAGGAGGACCAGGGCTGCTCTGTACAAAACCATTAAACATAACTTAAAAAGGCCCCCCCAACTTCCCTTCACTCCGTGATCCTAGTGAGACACCAATGCAGCACCATTTTTTCCTTCTAGTGACACCGACGCAGGAATGTTTTTTCCTTCTATTGACACCCCTGATACTAGGGCATTTCCTTCTTTGTCCCTGTTAGCCCTACTGCAGGACAGTATGTGCAGCTCAGTTGTCCCTCCATTTAGCAGCAGTGTGCCACAACCATTGGCACCATTTCACTGCATGAAGCAACCAATACATAGGTTTTGGCAGTGTGTACGGTTATTAGCCCTGTCTCAAGGTGGAGAGGGGGTTCAGATTGGCATCATTGGCGTGGGCCTGGGATGACCTTGTCCCAACACGGAGTGCCCTCATATTTGGACTGCTACATCTTTCATATATGCCGAGGGAGATATAACCTTTACCTTAAATGCCAGGTGCCAGTCATTGGAGGATTTGCTTGAAGACTTATTTTTGTAAACTTCCACCCGATACTGACGAACAAGAAGTAGATCTCTCACAACAGACTCAAAGTTCATTTTACTGAGTACCACGCTTTCCAATTTCTTGCTCCCTAAAAATAAAAATAAAGCAAATTCACTAAAAAAAGATGAAATATAGAGACATGAATCATTGCAACATTGCTTCCTTTTCTAAAGTGCAACAGATGAATTACAGGTGAATTCCAATTGGTTGTTATGGGCAACCCGACATTTCCTATACCAGCGTTTCTCGAACGGTTTGCAATTTCATAAACTGCCATGGCAAGGGCAGGCCACCAATCCATAACAACTAATGAAGCTTTAGGGCCCAAACGCACAGGGGATATGAACACTGGTGCAGCTGTACATGGTAGCCAATCAGATTCCAACTTCAGCTTGTTCAATTAAGCTTTGACAATAAAACCTGGAAGCCGATTCATTTCTATGCAGAGTTGCACCAGATTTTGCACTCTCCAGTTTTAGTAAATCAACCCTCAGTGTCCCCCCTGCACCATTGCAATGCATGTTGCTGACCCAGGGCAGGCAGGATGCAGGGCGGCCTCCAGCATTCCAAGAGAGGATGGAGCACTCTGCTAGCCTAAGGCAGGGCTCTGATGGGAAGAGGGGACCATAAGGAAGGGTGGGGCTTCTGATGTGATGAGAGGATTGTATGATGGGGGGATGCTACAAATGTTAGGGCTCATGTACACTGCAGCTGATAAACTCACATTTAGGAGCTGTACAGCATTTTTTTCAGCAGCCCCTGAACTCCCCCTAATGTTTTCCTATGTGTCCATGTACACATCTTCGTTTACAGTTATTTACAGGCATTTGAGTTTACAGCCTTTTTTTGAAAGCAGAAAACTTGCGTTCAGCAGTCGATTTTATCAGCGTTTCAAACGCAAAACCCTTGTAAACGTGTCAAATCGCATTTATAAGCGTTTGCGGCTGAAAATTTTTTTCTAACTTTTCCAGTTCCCGATGCTGTCCAGAGCCTTTTTTCATCACGAAAAATGCATGCAAGGCGTTTTCAATGTACTCAGATGGACAAAACACTGAACACAGGATGTTCCAACCAAGCTTGTCACACATTATAATGACCAATTCACACCTCAGTCCTCTCCCACCCTTGGAAACAAAAGATATGTTAATGACCATTCACACCTCATCTTCCTCATGAAGACCCCCTGCCAAGTGGCCTTAATGACTCACTCCACCAGACACCTTCCCCACCCTTGGAAACAAAAGAAATGTTAATGAGCAACTCACACCTAATTATCTCAACACATACTGCTGTCTCTGCTTCTACTCTCTGTATTTCTATGAAACAGTCTGAAATAGTTAATAATTTACCACTTTTCAGTGCATTCTGGGCATTTGGGAGGTTCTCCTGTGCTTATCTTTAAAAAACGTTTCTAAACGCAAACGCATATAAATGCGTTATGCAAACGCGGCTAAACAGACTTTTTTTAACCTACGTTTTCCAGCAGTCAGTTTCCATCGTTCAGAAGTGTCCTGTGTACTTGGGGCCTTAAGGATGGAGAAATGCTGTCCTATGCTGCACAGTTTACACAAGTGTCCTTACAAATAAATGACATGCATTGTAGTACAGGAGCCATTATACAAATCATCCCATTATAATATGCAAAGAGTCTGTGTTAATTCCGTCTATTGCTTGGAGATATTAGCATTATGCCTTGCAGTGTACAGCTCATAAATATACCTACGTGTAGCATAAAAGGGCAGATCACAAGGCCGTTAAGTGGCTTGGGGATAAACAGCTGCATAATCAAGCAAAAAACACAAAGCTAAACACATTACATTTACATGACGAGAACACGACACCCAAGCAAAGTGGAAACCATGTATGGACCAACCCACTAAACATTGAAAATGCTAAATGAGCAATTAGGCCCAACTCTGAGCAAAAATATGAGCCCATCCCACCAACTCATCCTGCAAGGTTTTTTTGTTTTGTTTTCCTTACCTAATAAAGAATGGTATACTGTTAGCCTGTACACCTAGAGATACCATTTTTTTTCCTAACCTGCAGCCCAATTCTAGGAATTAAAAATGGGATCGCTCCTGCACTGCAAAGGTTAAATGCTCTTTGTCCAGGGGTGCAGAGAAAGGGAATAGGTACCTTACTGCTAGTTCCAGCATTGTCCCTCCATTACTATGACTGATCCCACAGCCTGCTCTACAAGACTGTCTCTGGTTACACATTGAACTTAACAGTATATCTAAAAGGCAAAACTTTTTTTTTCCAGTTTTGGAGATGGATTAGAACACCTGCCAGGTTTTTATTGTTGTCTGAGCCCCTGAAGATTCACCCTATTTGTACGGTTTACCAGTAGTACTGAAAGTGATGAAAATCCCAAATTTTGGGTTGTCACCAGAACAAAAAAAGAAAAAGTAAAATCTTCCATTTGGAACACTAGTTAAGGTGACAAGCAGGGATTTCCTTAACTTCAGAGGGATTCCTTTTTACTTCCTGCTGTGGCTATGGGGCAGGAAATGCAGAGAAATCTCCCCAACGGGACACAGATGAGATAAAAAAACAAAACAAAAACACAATAGGGGTTATAACCCTCTATACCAGTGATCTCAAAACTGCGGTCCTAGGGCCAGATGTGGCCCTTTATCTGGCCCTTGTGGCACTATTCCATGCACAACTGACACCAATGACGGGGCGCTATGCCTCCCACAGACACCAATGACGGGGCGCTATGCCTCCCACAGACACCAATGACGGGGCGCTATGCCTCCCACAGACACCAATGACAGGGCGCCATGCCTCCCACAGACACCAATGACAGGGCGCCATGCCTCCCACAGACACCAATGACGGGGCGCCATGCCTCCCACAGACACCAATGACGGGGCGCCATTCCTCCCACAGACACCAATGACGGGGTGCCATTCCTCCCACAGACACCAATGACGGGGCGCCATTCCTCCCACAGACACCAATGACGGGGCACCATTCCTCCCACAGACACCAATGACGGGGCGCCATTCCTCCCACAGACACCAATGACGGGGCGCCATTCCTCCCACAGACACCAATGACGGGGCGCCATTCCTCCCACAGACACCAATGACGGGGCGCCATTCCTCCCACAGACACCAATGACGGGGCGCCATTCCTCCCACAGACACCAATGACGAGGCGCCATTCCTCCCACAGACACCAATGACGGGGCACTATTCCTCCCACAGACACCAATGATGGGGCACTATTCCTTCCACTGATAAACAATGGGACACTATTATTCTCACTGACACCAACAAATAGGGCCCTATTCCTCCCAGTGACAACAATGGGGCACTATCATCCCAATGACACCAATAAGAGGGCACTATTCTTGCCACTGATATCAACAATCGGGCACTACTACTCCCACTAAAACCAATGATGGGGCATTTTCTACTCCCACTGGTCACAGTCCGGCCCTCCTAGAGTCTGAAGGACCGTAAACTGGCCCTTTACTTAAAATGTTTGGAGACCCCTGCTCTATACTACTACATTGAAGGATAAGTGAGCCTTTGGAACATGTAACTTGTTCCATTACATGCAGCCCAATCCCCCTTTTCATCTTTGTTAGTCTGAGGAGTGCACAGATGGGCTGCAGAGCTTCAAGTCCCCAATGCCTTGCAGGTCCATCCGCGCATGTATGGAGGGTTTCTGCACATGTTGCGTGTTTTGGACTTTCAAACCATCCCAGGGGGGGTAACCCCACATATGCACAGATGTGTTTCAGGGCTTTGCTGGGGCCCGAAGCACTGTGACATATCTGTGCATGTATGGAATCCAGCTGGCAAATGTCATTCTAGCCCATTGCTGAAAAAAACATTATAAAGGTAAGGGAAAAACATTATGTGAGAGACGGTGGGGGGAGAAGGTGAAGGGAAATAGGTCTCCCTGCATGCCTGCCTCACCTTCCCCCGAAGCCCCCCTTTACTTTATTTTATGTACTTTGTGTCGTAAGTCAGTAGTTCCACTTTTCTCACCTAGGCAAGAGGTTGTCCCCAACCACTCACTGTATGCATAGATGTACCACAGGGTTTGGTTCCCGAGAAAGCCCTGAGGCAGACACATCTGTGCATGTGGGGGGTTCCCTGCACATGCGCAAAAATCAGCAACAGGGATGTCCAAACCCTTCCCTGCCTTTTGGGCGTGAGCAGAAATCCCCTACGCATGCACAGATGCACCAAACTCTGCCATGACTTGAAGGCTGGACAGAGTCCCGTGGACTCATCTTGGTGAGCACAAATATGGGGGAGCCAAAATCAGGACTGAAGATCCACTTTGAAGAGGAACACCTCCCCTCCCCTTACCTGCAGTCCAGGGTTGTGTTCAAATCACATACTCACCTGACCAGCGTATCCAGCATTGCCTTGCTGTGATCCACAAGCCGCCATTTTGTTCTCTGACGTCATCGGGTTCAGGCAGATTAATTCCACACCCCCCATAGAAAAGAAAAAAAACCCTGCCAACTCTGCCCAACAGGCCCTGTGTCTCCTGCAGCATCTGGGATATGATGTGAATATCCCAGGAGCCTTTACAGCGGTGGTGATCAACCTTCTTGATATGGGGGGCCTCAAGTGCGGCCCCTGATATCAGATGACTACACATAAAATTCTGTGAATATTCTTTATCAGAGACAGGGAGTAAACAAATGGATATAGTCAGAGACAGCGGGCAGGATACGAGAGACGGTCGGAGACAGCGGGCAGGATACGAGAGACGGTCGGAGACGGCGGGCAAGATACGAGAGACGGTCGGAGACGGCGGGCAGGACACGAGAGACGGTCGGAGACGGCGGGCAGGACACGAGAGACGGTCGGAGACGGCGGGCAGGACACGAGAGACGGTCGGAGACGGCGGGCAAGACACGAGAGACGGTCGGAGACGGCGGGCAGGACACGAGAGACGGTCGGAGACGGCGGGCAAGACACGAGAGACGGTCGGAGACGGCGGGCAGGACACGAGAGACGGTCGGAGACGGCGGGCAGGACACGAGAGACGGTCGGAGACGGCGGGCAGGACACGAGAGACGGTCGGAGACGGCGGGCAAGACACGAGAGACGGTCGGAGACGGCGGGCAGGACACGAGAGACGGTCGGAGACGGCGGGCAGGACACGAGAGACGGTCGGAGACGGCGGGCAGGACACGAGAGACGGTCGGAGACGGCGGGCAGGACACGAGAGACGTTCGGAGACGGCGGGCAGGACACGAGAGACGGTCGGAGACGGCGGGCAGGACACGAGAGACGGTCGGAGACGGCGGGCAGGACACGAGAGACGGTCGGAGACGGCGGGCAGGACACGAGAGACGGTCGGAGACGGCGGGCAGGACACGAGAGACGGTCGGAGACGGCGGGCAGGACACGAGAGACGGTCGGAGACGGCGGGCAGGACACGAGAGACGGTCGGAGACGGCGGGCAGGACACGAGAGACGGTCGGAGACTGCGGGCAGGACACGAGAGACGGTCGGAGACGGCGGGCAGGACACCAGAGACGGTCGGAGACTGCGGGCAGGACACCAGAGACGGTCGGAGACGGCGGGCAGGACACCAGAGACGGTCGGAGACTGCGGGCAGGATACCAGAGACGGTCGGAGACTGCGGGCAGGATACGAGAGACGGTCGGAGACTGCGGGCAGGATACGAGAGACGGTGGGAGACTGCGGGCAGGATACGAGAGACGGTGGGAGACTGCGGGCAGGATACGAGAGACGGTCGGAGACAGCGGGCAGGATACGAGAGACGGTCGGAGACAGCGGGCAGGATACGAGAGACGGTCGGAGACAGCGGGCAGGACACGAAAGACGGTCGGAGACAGCGGGCAGGACACGAGAGACGGTCGGAGACTGCGGGCAGGACACGAGAGACGGTCGGAGACTGCGGGCAGGACACGAGAGACGGTCGGAGACTGCGGGCAGGACACGAGAGACGGTCGGAGACTGCGGGCAGGACACGAGAGACGGTGGGAGACTGCGGGCAGGATACGAGAGACGGTGGGAGACAGCGGGCAGGATACGAGAGACGGTGGGAGACAGCGGGCAGGATACGAGAGACGGTCGGAGACAGCGGGCAGGATACGAGAGACGGTCGGAGACAGCGGGCAGGATACGAGAGACGGTCGGAGACAGCGGGCAGGATACGAGAGACAGTCGGAGACTGCGGGCAGGACACGAGAGACGGTCGGAGACTGCGGGCAGGACACGAGAGACGGTCGGAGACTGCGGGCAGGACACGAGAGACGGTCGGAGACTGCGGGCAGGACACGAGAGACGGTCGGAGACTGCGGGCAGGACACGAGAGACGGTCGGAGACAGCGGGCAGGATACGAGAGACGGTCGGAGACAGCGGGCATGATACGAGAGACGGTCGGAGACTGCGGACATGATACAAGAGACGGTCAGAGACTGCAGACATGATACGAGAGATGGTCAGAGACTGCGGACATGATACAAAGACGGTCAGAGACTGCAGACATGATAGAAGAGACGGTCAGAGACAGTGGACGTGGTAGAGGAGGGTGAACTATAAAAAAAGCAAACAAAACCCTTCATTAACCATTGTAGATGGGGGGGGTGTAATGACACCTCATGTATCTGCTGAGTGAACAGTGACGGTCACATATACAATGTTTCCAGAAGTGAAGGAAGGAATGTGTATGACAGAAGGTTCCTCATCCCAGCCACATAAACACAAGTCCCAGCATTCCCCCAGCTTGTGATTTGCAGGGCATGCTGGGATTTGTAGTTCTATAGGCGCGCACCTGATCCCAGGTACTTGATGACTCCGTTGGTCTTGAAGACCTCCTTGGCGGCGAAGATGGCATCACCGCCGTGCACCGTGTAGTAATCGCTCCGGTCGAACACCCGCACGGTGGTCTCCGGCTTGTCCGGCATGGAGAAGTAGAAGCTGAGGAAGCCGCTCTCCGCCCCGCTGTCCATAGACAGCTTCTCCTTCGGCTGCACGGCCATGCTGGAATCTCCCGCCAACACACAGCAGCCACAACACAGGATGACAGCACGCCGCGGCTGGGACACGACGTCCCCACGTAGGGGAAGGCAGCGTGTGAGGTGGGGATGCTAGGGCGCCATGTTGTGTGAGGGCAGTGGTGGTGTTGCCTTACAAAAAACAGCATTCATTTCCACAGCCAGATCCGAGTTTTGAAGTTATGGCCCTGGGAATATTTAAAATATCAATAAAAGCAGACTTTATTTTTGTGTATTAAACTCACATGGCTGACATGTTAAAAAAACACCTGGAAACGAATTGGATTTTGATGTGAAACATGGCCTCATAAGTCTAAATGTTAATGTTTTAAGTGATATAAGACCCGCTGTCCTTGGAATTTATAAAGAATGGTGTTTTTCGTCACTGTACATCCAACGTCAGGTTTTAATGATGCTGTGCAGCCAAGATTCATTGGTTGCTAGGATGCTGGCAGTCTTGGGGCCCCTAGCAACCAATGACATCGTGTAGCTGAGCATCAGTTGTTTTTCTTAACCACTTGACCTCCAGAAAGTTTTACCCCCACCCTGACCAGAGCATTTTTTCACTTTTCAGCACTGTGCTACTTTAACTTTAGCAATTGCACAGTCATGCAACACTGTACACAAATGAAGTTTATATCAATTTTTTCACACAAATAGAGCTTTCTTTTGGTGGTATTTGATCAGGACTGTTTTTTTTATTTGTATTATATAAATGAAAAAAGTCAAACATATAAAAAAAAACAACAATATTTTCTACTGTTAAAAACATATAACAAAAATAAAAAAATGTCATTTAGGCCAAAAATGTCTTCTGCTACATGTCTTTGGTAAAAAAAAAAAATCCCAGTAAGTGTAAATGAATTGGTTTGTGTGAAAGTTATAGTGTATGCAAACTATGGTATGCTAAGTGGTTAGCACTTCCACCTGGCAGCACTGGGGTCGTTGGTTCAAATCCCAATCACGGCAGCACCTGCCTGGAGTTTGCATGTTATCTCTGTGCCTGCGTGGGTTTCTTCCGGGTACTCCGGTTTCCTCCCACACTCCAAAGACATGCTGGTAGGTAAATTGGCTCCTGTCTAAATTGTCTCTAGTATGTGTATGTATGAATGTGAGTTAGGGACCTTAGATTGTACCCCCCTTGAGGGTTAGGGACTGATGTAAATGTACAATATATATGTAAAGCGCTGCATAAATTGATGGCGCTATATAAGTACTTGAAATAAATAAATATATACTAAAATATTTATTTTGTTTTTTTATACTACTACTAATGGCGGTGATCAGCGACTTATAGGGGGCTGTGATAGCGTGGCGGACAATCTGGCGCTAACAGGGAGCTAGCTGGGAGGGACATTAACTGACATCACAAGTGACACTAATACAGTGATCAGATATATAATACTGTACACTGTCACTGTACTAATGACACTGGCTGGGAAGGAGTTAACATCAAGGGGTTAACTGTGTGCCGCACAAGTGTAACCTATGTAATATGCACTGCTTTTACTAAGAGATGTGACTGTTTTTTTTTCTCCCTGCTTTCCAGGGAGAAGAAACATTCAGATCTCTGATCTGTTTACAGAACCCTATGTGTTTGCAAACACAGGATTCTGTGCTGTGATTGGCTACAGCTGATCAGCAGGTGTTAGCCAAAAATCATTGGCCAGGACCTGTTGACAAAGTTGTGCTGTAGGCAGTGACAGTGCATGTAAGCAAGGGGGGAGCACCAGGAGCATCCAGCTGGATGACATACATCTACATGATCCAGTGTGGCTGTGCCGCCCGCCCACAGTAAATGTACTGCAGGTGGGCGGCAAGAAGTTAAATTCAACCTTCAACTTTCCCAGAAAACTGCCTAGGCAGGTAAGGCCTCAATGCACACAGGCATAAGAATTTTTGCCGCTAGAAAAAAATGCTGCTAATCTCGCAGTTTTTCACTTGCGATTAGGTGCATTTATTATTTATTTATTACAGGTACTTATATAGTTACATAGTTAGTCTGGCTGAAAAAAAGAAAAAAGTCCATCCAGTTCAATCACAAAAAAAAAAGTTATAATCCTACACCCACAGTTGATCCAGAGGAAGGCAAAAAAACCCAGCAAAGCATGATCCAATTTGCTCCTGCTGGGGAAAAAAATTCCTTCCTGATCCCCCGCGAGGCAATCGGATATTCCCTGGATCAACTTTACCTATAAATGTTAGTATCCAGTTATATTCTGTGTATCCAAGAAACAATCCAGGACTCCAGCAATCCACTGAGCTGGCCAGAACCAACTCTTGAGGGAGTCTATTCCACCACGCTTTACATATATATTGTACATTCACATCAGTCCCTAACCCTCAAGGGGTGTACAATCTAAGGTCCCTAACTTACATTCATACATATACATACTAGGGCCAATTTAGACAGGAGCCAATTAACCTACCAGCATGTCTTTGGAGTGTGGGAGGAAACCGGAGTACCTGGAGGAAACCCACACAGGCACAGGGAGAACATGCAAACTCCAGGCAGGCGGTGCTGTGGTTGGGATTTGAACCAATGACCCTAGTATTGCCCAAAGCGCTGTGCTGTTTATGTGTATTACATGCGTAAAATGTTTTGAAACTTTTTTCTTAACTCATCTATTGGCTAGGATAATAATTTTTTCTAGCCATTGGAATAAACTCACACAAGCATGTGTTTATGCATGTTTACACACGATTGAATGCGTTTATTCACATTGTGCATTGTGTCTGCAACATAATGTAAAAGTGTCACCATTAAAGTGGTACTAAACCCTGGACCCTGCATTTACTATATCTGGCCTCCCCAGACCCTGCATTCACTATATCCGGTCTCCCCGGACCCTGCATTCACTATATCTGGTCTCCCCGGACCCTGCATTTACTATATCTGGCCTCCCCAGACCCTGCATTCACTATATCCGGTCTCCCCGGACCCTGCATTCACTATATCCCGTCTCCCCGGACCCTGCATTCACTATATCCGATCTCCCCGGACCCTGCATTCACTATATCCCGTCTCCCCGGACCCTGCATTCACTATATCCGGTCTCCCCGGACCCTGCATTCACTATATCTGGTCTCCCTGGACCCTGCATTCACTATATCTGGTCTCCCTGGACCCTGCATTCACTATATCTGGTCTCCGTGGACCCTGCATTTACTATATCCGGTCTCCCAGGACCCTGCATTCACTATATCCGGTCTCCCAGGACCCTGCATTCACTATATTCGCTCTCCCCAGACCACGCATTCACTATATCTGGTCTCCCCGGACCCTGCAGTCACTATATCTGGTCTCCCCGGACCCTGCATTCACTATATCTGGTCTCCCCGGACCCTGCATTCACTATATCTGGTCTCCCCGGACCCTGCATTCACTATATCTGGTCTCCCAGGACCCTGTATTTACTATATTTGGTCTCCCACAGTACACACAACATGGAAGTGCAATTATTTTAGTAAATATAAACTGCCAAATACATTTTCTCATCAGCATTTAAAGCAGTCTTGTGGCGTCAGCAGTGCACTGGTTAAAGTTTGTAGATTTGTTTTTGCTCTAGGAGGATGCAGAACCCCTGAGTCTCTGTCTGGACAGTGCTGATTGGCCCTGTGCTGATCACATGCACTCTCCCAAGAAGAAAAAAAAAACCTCTGGCAATACACACTAAACTGAGCATGTTCATGTGGCTACACGTTCAGTCTGTCTTATCAAGTGTACATTTGAACAAGAGGAGGGGCAGAGAAGACAGGATCAAACGGCCTTTTTACACAATGCAGAGGATTAACCCCTTAGGTTCCACAGTGAGTATAACAAGCATGCTTTACTGCATATACAGACTGATTTTGCTGTTGTGGGTTTACTAACACTTTAAAGCAGAAATAGAGTCTTCAATACTTCCCTGTGCTTTAAGGTTCTTTGCCAGCACCAGCATCCTCTCCCAAGCTTCCCTGAGGTTCCAGTCTTGATTGGCCAGAACAGAGTGAAGTCATCCCGGCACACAGAAACTGTGCCTGAATGTAAACTGAGCTGCGCATGCACCGCTCTTTGTACATACTGCAGAAGACTCAGAACAGGCACGTAGGTTTTTTTTCATTGTAGAAGAAACATAACAGAAGAAATAAAGAGCTGCCTGCTCAACGTTTTTCAAATTTTTGGCCAAAGGAGCTCAGCCCATGGCCTGGGGGGTCACATATGGCCCGAGACCTCAAACCAGGGAAGCCCATGCCTGGGCATTCACACATATATGTTTACCGCTACTCAAGGTAGAGAGACTCCTAATCTCCGAACACAACTCCTCCTGTAGGTACTCGCCCAGATCGTGTGCTGCAGAGATGAGAACAAAGGACCTCCCATCGGCTGCACTCCAAGCAATCCATTTTAATGAACCAGGATAAAGCCAATACAGAGAGTGGAAATACAGTGGGGGACTGGCAGGTAAACGCGCTTCACGCTAAACACAGCGGTTATTCATTACCCACTTACAATTTTAACATCCCCAAAGTGCAATGCACAAAATCCAACACACCAACCCAAAGGATATGTGCAAGAATTCCCGCAATGGAGAAGACAAATATAAAAAGAGTAATGAATAAACGCTGTCCTTAGCGTGAAACACTTTTACCTGCCAGTCCCCCACTGTATGTCCACTGTCTGTATTGGCTTTATCTCGGTTCAATAAAGTGGATTGTTTGGAGTGCAGCCGATCAGACTTTCTTTGTTCTCAGGGAAGTCCATGCCCGGGATTGTCAACCCATCGATTACGATGCAGGCTTGCCAACCCGCCATCTCAGAGCATCAGACTGCATCGAGCCAACACTGGCAGCAGAGGAAGCAGGCAGCAGAAGAGGGAGCAGGCTGCAGCAGAGGGAGCAGGCAGCAGCAGAAGAGGAAGCAGGCTGCAGCAGAGGGAGCAGGCAGCAGCAGAGGAAGCAGGCTGCAGCAGAGGAAGCAGGCAGCAGCAGAGGAGGAAGCAGGCTGCAGCAGAGGGAGCAGGCAGCAGCAGAGGAAGCAGGCTGCAGCAGAGGAAGCAGGCTGCAGCAGATGGAGCAGGCAGCAGCAGATGGAGCAGGCAGCAGCAGAGGGAGCAGGCTGCAGCAGATGGAGCAGGCAGCAGCAGAGGAGGAAGCAGGCTGCAGCAGAGGGAGCAGGTAGCAGCAGAGGGAGCAGGCAGAAGCACAGGAAGCAGGCAGCAGTGGAGGAAGCAGGAGACACATAAACCAATGCTTCCTTGGTAGCTCTGGCTCCAGTCTCACACAAAGTGATACCAAATGCACTGAAGGTCAGTGTATTAACACCTTCCCACCCAGCCTATAGCAGATTGACAATACAATACAATGAAACAAGACATATATTCAGAGAGGCCATTTTAATACAAGTCACCTGATACCTTACACCCCTAGATTACGTCTACCCGAAATCAGAAAGCATTATCACCTTAACCGTCACAGCCAGATATGTCATATGTGATGTCTAGACGTTCAGAATATCGTTCTGCATATTATCCTGCCAGTGGATAGGATGCTACATGTACCTAGGGAAGGTTATTGACCATGATATAAACTGGGAAGGATTTGGTCATAGCCTGAGTTCCCCGCCTAAACACCCCTCCCCAAATGAGGCGATTGGTTCTCTGCTTTAAGGAGACACCCTGCTGGGTTCCTAGAAAAAGGCTGTTATGCTTGGAGAAGATGAAGAGATCTTCCTTTTAACATCAGGAACAAACTTTGGGAGAGGAGGCACCCTTTTACTCAGGACCCTTGAAGCTGCTTAAACCAGGATTTCTGCAAGTATTCTACCTTCTTAAACTTTTTTAGCTCTCTGCTGTGTTATTGCTCTCGCTCTTTCTCTCTATATATATATATATAGGCTACATCTTTTTCTCTAAATATTTTTATTGCACCAGTTTGACCTTTTTGGTAATAAATTCTATTTTCTGAAAAGTGTTGAACTGTTTCTAAAGCTCTTTAATGCAAACTAAGAATCCCTGTCTCTGAAGAGCGCTACTGTGTGTTTTTAAACTTCTGCATACATCTGCCTGCGGTGACAGTGTGTATACAGACTCTTATTCAAACATCATAATGTTACTGCTAAGATTGGCGAGTTTCCTCCTACTCTGTACAAAAAGGTGGTGGCAGTGTGAAGGGTTAATTGCATAATTAACCTGACCCAGTAACGATCGCTCTCAGGCTGCGGCACATAGGTTGTTTTCCAGTGAGCTGAGAAATCTTTGTGCAGGGTGCAGCTGAGCGTGGCATTGTTACACACGTGACAGCACGGTTTTAGATTGGCTAGTCCTTCGGTCACAAGTTGGTGAGAAGGGCTGGGGGTCTGACGCCACGTCCGTCACATTGTTAGCTGTGACTGGTCAAAGCAGTCACATGATACAGACAGTGCCAATCATGGCCCATCTGTATCATGTGATCAGCGTTGCCCAATCACAGCTAATCACAACAAAAGACTGAATGAATCAGTTTCATTCAGTAACAATGACTGCAAATATCAATGAAATATATTGCTATTAGCAATCAATGTGTTAAAAAATATATAAAATCCTAATCACTTGCCCAGAGTAGTTCAATGTTACTATGGTAACATTTAGAGATGAGCGAAGTATTCAAAAATTCGATTCGACTGATTCGGCGAATTCGTAGAAAAATTTCGATTCGAGTCGAATATATTCGCTGTGAATTTAACTTAAAAAAGGGTGTTTCTAGGCTTCAGAGAGACTTAATATTAGTGCTGAACACTGTACCTTTAATTTAAATGCCCTTGGAGTCTGCTGGGGAAGAGAAATAATACTGTCAGGCAGTATGACATGCAGATGAGTGCCGTCGATCTTAGAATCACCGCACACTTCACTCATTTGGCCAGTCACGGGGCCAAAACCAGAGTGTGGAGCCACAGTGTGGCGGTGGAGGCAGCAGCAATGGGAGGCCATACAGCACCCTATGACAAAAATGGAAACCACCAGCAGTGTGAGGAGACCTGAAAGTGGCACATGGCAGAGTGTGGCGATAGAGACAGCAGCAATGGGAGGCCGTACAGGGACCCATGACACACTCTGGACCTGGCAGCAGCATGAGGAGGCGGTACAGGGGCCCATGGCAGATTACGGGCCTGGCAGCAGCATGAGGAGTCGGTACGGGGGCCCATGGCAGATTACAGGCCTGGCAGCAGCAATGGGAGGCCGTACAGGGACCCATGACACAATCTGGACCTGGCAGCAGCATGGGGAGGCGGTACAGGGGCCCATGACAGATTACGGGCCTGGCAGCAGCATTTGGAGTCGGTACGGGGGCCCATGACACACTCTGGACCTGGCAGCAGCATGAGGAGGCGGTACAGGGGCGCATGACAGATTACGAGCCTGGCAGCAGCAACTTGGACAGGAGGACGTTCAGTTTCTGCACCGTCTGGTGCGTGCTCGCAAACTGTTGTCTCTTGGAAACGGATTCCAAGAAAGACTGCTGACGGAATCCGTGAAGAGGAGTAGCAGGAGAAGGAGCATCTGAACGAGCGGAATATGCCAACAAGCGACAACAGGGGCCCATGACAGATTACGGGCCTGGCAGCAGCATGAGGAGTCGGTACGGGGGCCCATGGCAGATTAGGGGCCTGGCAGCAGCTATGGGAGGCCCGTAATCTGCCAGCACCCTATGACAAAAAATGGAACCCACCAGCAGTGTGAGGAGACCTGAAAGTGGCACATGGCAGAGTGTGGCGATGGAGACAGCAGCAATGGGAGGCCGTACAGGGACCCATGAGAGACTCTGGACCTGGCAGCAGCATGAGGAGGCGGTATAGGGGCCCATGGCAGATTAGGGGCCTGGCAGCAGCTATGGGAGGCCCGTAATCTGCCAGCACCCTATGACAAAAAATGGAATACACCAGCAGTGTGAGGATACCTGAAAGTGGCACATGGCAGAGTGTGGCGATGGAGACAGCAGCAATGGGAGGCCGTACAGGGACCCATGAGAGACTCTGGACTTGGCAGCAGCATGAGGAGGCGGTATAGGGGCCCATGGCAGATTAGGGGCCTGGCAGCAGCTATGGGAGGCCCGTAATCTGCCAGCACCCTATGACAAAAAATGGAACACACCAGCAGTGTGAGGAGACCTGAAAGTGGCACATGTTTGGGGCATGATTCATGGCGGATTTAGTCAGTTGTGTCAGGAACTGGTGGTTTGAAATCCAGACTAATCCACGCCTGATTCATTTTCACAAACGTCAGTCTCTCCACACTTTGGGTGGACAGTCGTGTCCTCCGCGGAGTTGCAATACCTCCTGCCGCACTAAACACGCGCTCCGATGCCACGCTACTGGCCGGGCATGACAGCCTTTCAAGGGCAAATTCAGCTAGTTGGGGCCAAAGGTCAAGTTTCGTTGCCCAGTAGTCAAGGGGATTGTCTACCTCGGTTGGCAGGGTGCTGTCCAAGTAGGCCTAAGCCTGTTGTTTGAGGTCCTGCTCCAGGTCCACCTGATGCTGCTGCTGCTGCTGCTGCTGCTGCTGCTGCTGCGGCTGGTTAGTAGTTTCCTCACTGCGCTGGTGAAGAAAGCTACTCATCATCGACTGCAGACTGAGGCAGCCGCTGCTGGTGGAGCTGCCACTGCTCCTACCACCCCACCCCTCCCCTGCTGCCATGGCAGCGGAACGCGAGCGCACAGGGCCCACAGTGTCTGAGGATGGACGTTGGCGCAGACAGGCAGAGACCAGCTGACTACATAGGTGGTTTTTATAGTACGTTATTTTGGCCTCCCTCTCAGCAGGTGTGAAAAAGGCCACCATTTTTGAACGGTAGCGAGGGTCCAACAAGGTGGACAGCCAAAAGTCATCCCTCTGTCTGATGGTTATTATTCGGCTGTCGCTACGCAAGCAAGCGAGCATGCTATGGGCCATTTGTGCCAAGGAATGCGAGGGACTCCCTGCCTCCATCTCCACAGCATACTGCCACGGTGCGTCTGGGTCCTCTGTCTCCTCCTCCTCCTCCTCCTCCTCCTCTACCAGATGCTCCTGCTCCTCCACTCCTGTCCGCTGAGTGGAAAAACCACCCATTTCACTCAATAATTCCTGAGCACCAATGTCCTCCTCTACCTCCTCCTCTTCTTCCTGTCCTGCCCCCACAGGGGTCATGTGGCGTTGAGATCTGTGCGCCACATCTACCGCACCCTGACCAGCCATTGTTAACAGCATTTGTTCCAGGACGTGCAACAGAGGAATGACGTCGTTCATCCCATAGTCCTGCCGACTCACGAATAGCGTGGCCTCCTCAAAGGGCCTGAGCAAGCGCAGGTGTCACGCATGAGCTGCCAATGGCTGACATCTAAGTTACACAGGGAGTACCTTTATCCGCTTTTAACATCAGGAAATCGGTGATGGCCTTTCGCTGTTCGTAAAGGCGGTCTAACATATGTAGGGTTGAATTCCACCTTGTTGCAACGTCACAGCATGAGGAGTCGGTACGGGGGCCCATGGCAGATTACGTGCCTGGCAGCAGCAATGGGAGGCCCGTAATCTGCCAGCACCCTATGTCAAAAAATTCAACACACCAGCAGTGTGAGGAGACCTGAAAGTGGCACATGGCAGAGTGTGGCTATGGAGACAGCAGCAATGGGAGGCCGTACAGGGACCCATGACACACTCTGGACTTGGCAGCAGCATGAGGAGGCGGTATAGGGGCCCATGGCAGATTAGGGGCCTGGCAGCAGCAATGGGAGGCCCGTAATCTGCCAGCACCCTATGTCAAAAAATTCTACACACCAGCAGTGTGTGAGGAGACCTGAAAGTGGCACATGGCAGAGTGTGGCGATGGAGACAGCAGCAATGGGAGGCCGTACAGGGACCCATGAGAGACTCTGGACCTGGCAGCAGCATGAGGAAGCGGCATATAGGGGCCTATGGCAGATTAGGGGCCTGGCAGCAGCTATAGGAGGCCCATAATCTGCCAGCACCCTATGTCAAAAAATTCAACACACCAGCAGTGTGAGGAGACCTGAAAGTGGCACATGGCAGAGTGTGGCTATGGAGACAGCAGCAATGGGAGGCCGTACAGGGACCCATGACACACTCTGGACTTGGCAGCAGCATGAGGAGGCGGTATAGGGGCCCATGGCAGATTAGGGGCCTGGCAGCAGCAATGGGAGGCCCGTAATCTGCCAGCACCCTATGTCAAAAAATTCTACACACCAGCAGTGTGTGAGGAGACCTGAAAGTGGCACATGGCAGAGTGTGGCGATGGAGACAGCAGCAATGGGAGGCCGTACAGGGACCCATGAGAGACTCTGGACCTGGCAGCAGCATGAGGAAGCGGTATATAGGGGCCTATGGCAGATTAGGGGCCTGGCAGCAGCTATAGGAGGCCCATAATCTGCCAGCACCCTATGTCAAAAAATTCAACACACCAGCAGTGTGAGGAGACCTGAAAGTGGCACATGGCATGAGACACTGTGGACCTGGCAGCAGCATGAGGAGGCGGTATATAGGGGCCCATGGCAGATTAGGGGCCTGGCAGCAGCTATGGGAGGCCCGTAATCTGCCAGCACCCTATGTCAAAAAATTCTACACACCAGCAGTGTGTGAGGAGACCTGAAAGTGGCACATGGCAGAGTGTGGCGATGGAGACAGCAGCAATGGGAGGCCGTACAGGGACCCATGACAGACTCTGGACCTGGCAGCAGCATGAGGAGGCGGTATATAGGGGCCTATGGCAGATTAGGGGCCTGGCAGCAGCTATGGGAGGCCCATAATCTGCCAGCACCCTATGTCAAAAAATTCTACACACCAGCAGTGTGTGAGGAGACCTGAAAGTGGCACATGGCAGAGTGTGGCGATGGAGACAGCAGCAATGGGAGGCCGTACAGGGACCCATGAGAGACTCTGGACCTGGCAGCAGCATGAGGAGGTGGTATATAGGGGCCCATGGCAGATTAGGGGCCTGGCAGCAGCTATGGGAGGCCCGTAATCTGCCAGCACCCTATGTCAAAAAATTCAACACACCAGCAGTGTGTGAGGAGACCTGAAAGTGGCACATGGCAGAGTGTGGCGATGGAGACAGCAGCAATGGGAGGCCGTACAGGGACCCATGACAGACTCTGGACCTGGCAGCAGCATGAGGAGGCGGTATATAGGGGCCCATGGCAGATTAGGGGCCTGGCAGCAGCAATGGGAGGCCCGTAATCTGCCAACACCCTATGTCAAAAAATTCTACACACCAGCAGTGTGTGAGGAGACCTGAAAGTGGCACATGGCAGAGTGTGGCGATGGAGACAGCAGCAATGGGAGGCCGTACAGGGACCCATGAGAGACTCTGGACCTGGCAGCAGCATGAGGAGGCGGTATATAGGGGCCCATGGCAGATTAGGGGCCTGGCAGCAGCTATGGGAGGCCCGTAATCTGCCAGCACCCTATGTCAAAAAATTCAACACACCAGCAGTGTGTGAGGAGACCTGAAAGTGGCACATGGCAGAGTGTGGCGATGGAGACAGCAGCAATGGGAGGCCGTACAGGGACCCATGACAGACTCTGGACCTGGCAGCAGCATGAGGAGGCGGTATATAGGGGCCCATGGCAGATTAGGGGCCTGGCAGCAGCAATGGGAGGCCCGTAATCTGCCAACACCCTATGTCAAAAAATTCTACACACCAGCAGTGTGTGAGGAGACCTGAAAGTGGCACATGGCAGAGTGTGGCGATGGAGACAGCAGCAATGGGAGGCCGTACAGGGACCCATGAGAGACTCTGGACCTGGCAGCAGCATGAGGAGGCGGTATATAGGGGCCTATGGCAGATTAGGGGCCTGGCAGCAGCTATGGGAGGCCCGTAATCTGCCAGCACCCTATGTCAAAAAATTCTACACACCAGCAGTGTGTGAGGAGACCTGAAAGTGGCACATGGCAGAGTGTGGCGATGGAGACAGCAGCAATGGGAGGCCGTACAGGGACCCATGACAGACTCTGGACCTGGCAGCAGCATGAGGAGGCGGTATATAGGGGCCTATGGCAGATTAGGGGCCTGGCAGCAGCTATGGGAGGCCCATAATCTGCCAGCACCCTATGTCAAAAAATTCTACACACCAGCAGTGTGTGAGGAGACCTGAAAGTGGCACATGGCAGAGTGTGGCGATGGAGACAGCAGCAATGGGAGGCCGTACAGGGACCCATGACAGACTCTGGACCTGGCAGCAGCATGAGGAGGCGGTATATAGGGGCCTATGGCAGATTAGGGGCCTGGCAGCAGCTATGGGAGGCCCATAATCTGCCAGCACCCTATGTCAAAAAATTCTACACACCAGCAGTGTGTGAGGAGACCTGAAAGTGGCACATGGCAGAGTGTGGCGATGGAGACAGCAGCAATGGGAGGCCGTACAGGGACCCATGAGAGACTCTGGACCTGGCAGCAGCATGAGGAGGCGGTATATAGGGGCCCATGGCAGATTAGGGGCCTGGCAGCAGCTATGGGAGGCCCGTAATCTGCCAGCACCCTATGTCAAAAAATTCAACACACCAGCAGTGTGTGAGGAGACCTGAAAGTGGCACATGGCAGAGTGTGGCGATGGAGACAGCAGCAATGGGAGGCCGTACAGGGACCCATGACAGACTCTGGACCTGGCAGCAGCATGAGGAGGCGGTATATAGGGGCCTATGGCAGCTTAGGGGCCTGGCAGCAGCTATGGGAGGCCCGTAATCTGCCAGCACCCTATGTCAAAAAATTCTACACACCAGCAGTGTGTGAGGAGACCTGAAAGTGGCACATGGCAGAGTGTGGCGATGGAGACAGCAGCAATGGGAGGCCGTACAGGGACCCATGACAGACTCTGGACCTGGCAGCAGCATGAGGAGGCGGTATATAGGGGCCTATGGCAGATTATGGGCCTGGCAGCAGCTATGGGAGGCCCATAATCTGCCAGCACCCTATGTCAAAAAATTCTACACACCAGCAGTGTGTGAGGAGACCTGAAAGTGGCACATGGCAGAGTGTGGCGATGGAGACAGCAGCAATGGGAGGCCGTACAGGGACCCATGAGAGACTCTGGACCTGGCAGCAGCATGAGGAGGCGGTATATAGGGGCCTATGGCAGATTAGGGGCCTGGCAGCAGCTATGGGAGGCCCGTAATCTGCCAGCACCCTATGTCAAAAAAATTGAACACACCAGCAGTGTGTGAGGAGACCTGAAAGTGGCACATGGCAGAGTGTGGCGATGGAGACAGCAGCAATGGGAGGCCGTACAGGGACCCATGAGAGACTCTGGACTTCGCAGCAGCATGAGGAGGCGGTATAGGGGCCCATGGAAGATTAGGGGCCTGGCAGCAGCTATGGGAGGCCCGTAATCTGCCAGCACCCTATGTCAAAAAAATTGAACACACCAGCAGTGTGTGAGGAGACCTGAAAGTGGCACATGGCAGAGTGTGGCGATGGAGACAGCAGCAATGGGAGGCCGTACAGGGACCCATGAGAGACTCTGGACTTCGCAGCAGCATGAGGAGGCGGTATAGGGGCCCATGGCAGATTAGGGGCCTGGCAGCAGCTATGGGAGGCCCGTAATCTGCCAGCACCCTATGTCAAAAAAATTGAACACACCAGCAGTGTGTGAGGAGACCTGAAAGTGGCACATGGCAGAGTGTGGCGATGGAGACAGCAGCAATGGGAGGCCGTACAGGGACCCATGAGAGACTCTGGACTTCGCAGCAGCATGAGGAGGCGGTATAGGGGCCCATGGCAGATTAGGGGCCTGGCAGCAGCTATGGGAGGCCCGTAATCTGCCAGCACCCTATGTCAAAAAAATTGAACACACCAGCAGTGTGTGAGGAGACCTGAAAGTGGCACATGGCAGAGTGTGGCGATGGAGACAGCAGCAATGGGAGGCCGTACAGGGACCCATGAGAGACTCTGGACTTCGCAGCAGCATGAGGAGGCGGTATAGGGGCCCATGGCAGATTAGGGGCCTGGCAGCAGCTATGGGAGGCCCGTAATCTGCCAGCACCCTATGTCAAAAAAATTGAACACACCAGCAGTGTGTGAGGAGACCTGAAAGTGGCACATGGCAGAGTGTGGAGATGGAGACAGCAGCAATGGGAGGCCGTACAGGGACCCATGAGAGACTCTGGACTTCGCAGCAGCATGAGGAGGCGGTATAGGGGCCCATGGCAGATTAGGGGCCTGGCAGCAGCTATGGGAGGCCCGTAATCTGCCAGCACCCTATGTCAAAAAAATTGAACACACCAGCAGTGTGTGAGGAGACCTGAAAGTGGCACATGGCATGAGAAACTGTGGACCTGGCAGCAGCATGAGGAGGCGGTACAGGGGCCCATGGCAGATTAGGGGCCTGGCAGCAGCTATGGGAGGCCCGTAATCTGCCAGCACCCTATGACAAAAAATGGAACACACCAGCAGTGTGTGAGGAGACCTGAAAGTGGCACATGGCAGAGTGTGGCGATGGAGACAACCCACCGACTGTTTTGCTCGCTGCCAAGCTGCCACCCTCTTCTCCTGATGATGCGGAAGCAATAGCCTGATGACGACGAGGCTGCCAAGTGCGATCAGCCTCATCGTCATCAATTAGGGTCTCCGCCTCACTACTAGCCCCCTCGGCTGCGTGTGGGTCAGGAGACAGACCTGTCTCTAGACCGGCTACCGAGCCACTCTCCTCGCCACTACTTCTTCGCCTGGCTGCTGAAGAGGCGGATGTCTCCCCCCGTTCCTGACCGCCCTCTGTTAGCTCTTCCTCACTGTACTGGATGACACCGGGAGCACTGGCCTCTGGCTGCGAATAGTGCTGCCTCGACCCCTTCCTCTGCTGCCACGTCTGCTCGCTCCTAAAACATTGCCTCCTCTGCCACTCCTCTGCATGTTGTCTGACATACTCTTTAATTAAACGATTATGTGTCCCTGAGTAACAATTCTGTGTCCCTGAGTAACAATTCTGTGTCTGTGCGAGTAACAATTCTGTGGCCCTAAGTAACAGTTCTGTGGCCCTAAGTAACAGTTCTGTGGCCCTCAGTAACAATTCTGTGTCCCTGATTAACGTTTCTGTGGCCCCAAGTAACAGTTCTGTGGCCCTCAGTAACAATTCTGTGTCTGTGCGAGTAACAATTCTGTGTCTGTGCGAGTAACAATTCTGTGGCCCTAAGTAACAGTTCTGTGGCCCTCAGTAACAGTTCTGTTTCCCTGAGTAACAATTCTGTGTCTGTGCGAGTAAGAATTCTGTGTCTGTGCGAGTAACAATTCTGTGGCCCTAAGTAACAGTTCTGTGGCCCTCAGTAACAGTTCTGTGGCCCTGAGTAACAATTCTGTGTCTGTGCGAGTAACAATTCTGTGTCTGTGCGAGTAACAATTCTGTCTGTGCGAGTAACAATTCTGTCTGTGCGAGTAACAATTCTGTCTGTGCGAGTAACAATTCTGTGGCCCTAAGTAACAGTTCTGTGTCCCTGTGTAACAATTCTGTGTCTGTGCGAGTAACAATTCTGTGGCCCTAAGTAACAGTTCTGTGGCCCTCAGTAACAATTCTATGTCCCTGATTAACGTTTCTGTGGCCCCAAGTAACAGTTCTGTGGCCCTCAGTAACAATTCTGTGTCTGTGCGAGTAACAATTCTGTGTCTGTGCGAGTAACAATTCTGTGGCCCTAAGTAACGGTTCTGTGGCCCTCAGTAACAGTTCTGTGTCCCTGTGTAACAATTCTGTGTCTGTGCGAGTAACAATTCTGTGGCCCTAAGTAACAGTTCTGTGTCTGTGCGAGTAACAATTCTGTGTCTGTGCGAGTAACAATTCTGTGGCCCTAAGTAACAGTTCTGTGGCCTTCAGTAACAATTCTGTGTCTGTGCGAGTAACAATTCTGTGTCTGTGCGAGTAACAATTCTGTGGCCCTAAGTAAAGTTTCTGTGGCCCTAAGTAACAATTCTCTGGCACTCAGTAACAATTCTGTCTGTCCCTGAGTAAAAATTCTGTGGCCCTAAGTAAAGTTTCTGGGGCCCTGAGTAACAATTATCTGGCACTCAGTAACAATTCTGTCTGTCCCTGAGTAACAATTCTCTGGCACTCAGTAACAATTCTGTCTGTCCCTGAGTAAAAATTCTCTGGCCCTAAGTAAAGTTTCTGTGGCCCTGAGTAACAATTCTCTGGCACTCCGTAACAATTCTGTCTGTCCCTGAGTAACAATTCTCTGGCACTCAGTAACAATTCTGTCTGTCCCTGAGTAAAAATTCTGTGGCCCTAATTAAAGTTTCTGTGGCCCTAAGTAACAATTCTCTGGCACTCAGTAACAATTCTGTCTGTCCCTGAGTAACAATTCTCTGGCACTCAGTAACAATTCTGTCTGTCCCTGAGTAAAAATTCTGTGGCCCTAAGTAAAGTTTCTGTGGCCCTAAGTAACAATTCTCTGGCACTCAGTAACAATTCTGTCTGTCCCTGAGTAACAATTCTCTGGCACTCCGTAACAATTCTGTCTGTCCCTGAGTAACAATTCTCTGGCACTCAGTAACAATTCTGTCTGTCCCTGAGTAAAAATTCTGTGGCCCTAAGTAAAGTTTCTGTGGCCCTGAGTAACAATTCTCTGGCACTCCGTAACAATTCTGTCTGTCCCTGAGTATGAATTCCGTGGCCCTAACTAGCGTTTCTTTGTCCCTAAGTAACAGTTCTGTGGCCCTGAGTAACAATTCTGTGTCTGTGCGAGTAACAATTCTGTGGCCCTAAGTAACAGTTCTGTGGCCCTCAGTAACAGTTCTGTGTCTGTGCGAGTAACAATTCTGTGTCTGTGCGAGTAACAATTCTGTGGCCCTAAGTAAAGTTTCTGTGGCCCTCAGTAACAGTTCTGTGTCTGTGCGAGTAACAATTCTGTGTCTGTGCGAGTAACAATTCTGTGGCCCTAAGTAAAGTTTCTGTGGCCCTAAGTAACAATTCTCTGGCACTCCGTAACAATTCTGTCTGTCCCTGAGTAACAATTCTCTGGCACTCAGTAACAATTCTGTCTGTCCCTGAGTAAAAATTCTGTGGCCCTAAGTAAAGTTTCTGTGGCCCTGAGTAACAATTCCCTGGCACTCCGTAACAATTCTGTCTGTCCCTGAGTATGAATTCCGTGGCCCTAACTAGCGTTTCTTTGTCCCTAAGTAACAGTTCTGTGGCCCTGAGTAACAATTCTGTGTCTGTGCGAGTAACAATTCTGTGGCCCTAAGTAACAGTTCTGTGGCCCTCAGTAACAGTTCTGTGTCTGTGCGAGTAACAATTCTGTGGCCCTAAGTAAAGTTTCTGTGGCCCTCAGTAACAGTTCTGTGTCTGTGCGAGTAACAATTCTGTGTCTGTGCGAGTAACAATTCTGTGGCCCTAAGTAAAGTTTCTGTGGCCCTAAGTAACAATTCTCTGGCACTCAGTAACAATTCTGTCTGTCCCTGAGTAAAAATTCTGTGGCCCTAAGTAAAGTTTCTGTGGCCCTGAGTAACAATTCTCTGGCACTCCGTAACAATTCTGTCTGTCCCTGAGTAACAATTCTCTGGCACTCCGTAACAATTCTGTCTGTCCCTGAGTATGAATTCTGTGGCCCTAACTAGCGTTTCTTTGTCCCTAAGTAACAGTTCTGTGGCCCTGAGTAACAATTCTGTGTCTGTGCGAGTAACAATTCTGTGGCCCTAAGTAACAGTTCTGTGGCCCTCAGTAACAGTTCTGTGTCTGTGCGAGTAACAATTCTGTGTCTGTGCGAGTAACAATTCTGTGGCCCTAAGTAACAGTTCTGTGGCCTTCAGTAACAATTCTGTGTCTGTGCGAGTAACAATTCTGTGGCCCTAAGTAAAGTTTCTGTGGCCCTAAGTAACAATTCTCTGGCACTCAGTAACAATTCTGTCTGTCCCTGAGTAACAATTCTCTGGCACTCAGTAACAATTCTGTCTGTCCCTGAGTAAAAATTCTGTGGCCCTAAGTAAAGTTTCTGTGGCCCTGAGTAACAATTCTCTGGCACTCCGTAACAATTCTGTCTGTCCCTTAGTAACAATTCTCTGGCACTCAGTAACAATTCTGTCTGTCCCTGAGTAAAAATTCTGTGGCCCTAATTAAAGTTTCTGTGGCCCTAAGTAACAATTCTCTGGCACTCAGTAACAATTCTGTCTGTCCCTGAGTAACAATTCTCTGGCACTCAGTAACAATTCTGTCTGTCCCTGAGTAAAAATTCTGTGGCCCTAACTAGCGTTTCTTTGTCCCTAAATAACGATTCTGTGGCCCTCATTAACAAGTCTGTGTCCCTGAGTAATGGTTCTCTGTCCCTAAGTAACTTTTCTCTGTCCCCAATTATCGTTTGTGGCCCTAACTCTGTCCCTGTCCCTAGTACAGAGCGGTCTGCCTCTGTTCAATAACTGCAGGCAAATGAAGAATTCCAAAATGGCCGCTATTTATAGCTCGACCATTACACAGTGCTGACTGGCTGGCTGCTGATTGGCTGATGCGATCACATGTAGTTGAGGAATGCATTATGGGTCAGCGCGCCTTGTCTGCGCGCCTTCCCAGACATCCCCGCTCCGTCGCCGCACATGTCAGCCGCCATTTTCTGAAAAATTTCGATTCGCGCGTCCGAATTAGGCTATTTTTCGGATTCGGCACGAATCGAAATTTTTCCGATATTCGACTCGATTTCCACTTCGGATACTTCGATTCGCTCATCTCTAGTAACATTGTATTGCTTTGGTCACAGTGCGCTGAAAAATAGTAAAAAGAAAGAAAATTTTGAAAAAAGTAGAAAAATTTGAAAAAAAAAGTACAAATTCAATTATTTTCAAAAAAATGTAGCAGAAAACATTTTAATCTAAATTTAAATGTTATTTGCTAAATTTTATAAAAGAAACAAAGTATGTTTTTTTTTCAAAAGTTTCAGGTGTTTGTTTTATTTAGCAAAAAATAAAATCCTCAGTGGTGATTAAATACCAAAGGAAAGCTCTATTTGTGTGAAAAAAAAAGATAAAAATTTCATATGGGTATAGTGTTGCATGACCACGCAATTGTCAAAGTGCAACAGCGCTGAAAGCTGAAAATTGGCCTGGGCAGGAAGGGGGTATAAGTGCCTGGTATTGAAGGGGTTAAATGCATACACTGTTCTTTTGCAATGGGCATATTAGCACCTATAAAAGGGTTAACTATCAGGCTGCTTTCACACTGATCCATGGGTGCAGCGCAGTGTACCTGCGGCTTAGCTGCTCTGAGTGAGACTTCTATTATATCCTGCAGGTTTGGTGAGCTTTTATTAAGTGCAGCACACCCTCAAGATGTAATAGAAGTCTATGGCAAAGCACAGCTAACCTGTGCAGCGCTGGTGTGGGTAAATCGCAGCACATCAGTGTGAAACCAGGCTTAGAGGGGGCTTAGAATAGTAAGGGCTCATTTACAATTACGGTTTGGGGACAGTAAAGCCTCATAGGTGAGGTGTTTTACCACTCCCCCCAAACTACTGGTGTAGCATCAGGGGTCACAATAGTAACACTACCCCATGCGGCCTCCCAGTCACATTCTGTTTTACACTTGGACAGGAGGGGTAGTGGGACATATACAGGAACCAATCTATTTTCCCTCTCCTCTCCAAGGTCCTGCTGGCATTCAGTGGCTGCCAGGGGAAAATTTTCATTTTGATATTCATAAAAAAAAAAAAAAAGAAAATTCTGAACTACTTTGTGGCCCACGACCAGTTACTAAATCACAAAGTGTTGCTAAACCCAGGAACCTGCATTCACTATATCTGGTCTCCCATAGTACACAACTTGGAAATGCATTTATTTTAGTAAATATAAACCGCTAAATACCTTTTCTCAGCAGTTAGAGCAGTCGTGGCTTCTATCAGTGTCCAGCAGAGCATTGGTTACAGCTTGGAGGAGTTTCCTGTTTTAGGAGGATGCAAAACCCCTGACCTCGGTCTGGACAGTGCTGCTTAACCCTGTGCTGATCACATGCACTTTCCCAAGGAAAAAACCTCTAGCAAATACACACTAAACTAAGCATGTGCAGAAGGGCTATGGGTTCAGTCTGTCTTATCAGGAGATAAAAGATATTTTAAGAGGGGCAGAGAAATCAGGATCAAATTTTTTTTTTTTTGACAATGAGGATTAACCTTTTAGGTTCCACAGTGAGTATACCAAGCATGTTTTACTGCATATACAGACTGATTGTACTGTTGTGGGTTTAGTAACCCTTTAAGTGGCCCTTGATCTTCAAAAAAAGTTGATCACACCTGTTTTAACCCCACTACCTGGATCTGTTGCACGTTGGTAATTGCTTTATAACTGTCACACTGGGAGAGTTACAAAAACTGGTGTGCTGAGAATCTGGTGCAGCTGTGCATGGTAGCCAATCAGCTTCTAACTTCAGCTTAATTAGGTTTGACAATAAAACCTGGAAGCCGATTGGTTTCTATGCAGAGCTGCACCAGATTTTGCACTCTCCACAGCACCCCCTGCCTGGAGTTTGCATGTTCTCCCTGTGCCTGCATGGGTTTCCTCTGGGTATTCCAGTTTCCTCCCACACTCCAAAGACATGTTGGTATGTTAATTGGCTCCTGTCTAAATTGATCCTAGTATGTATGAATGCAAGTCAGGGACTGATGTAAATGTACAATATATATGTAAAATGTTGTGTAAATTGACAGTGATACAAGTACCTGTAATAAACTTACCTTCTTGAGGGAAAACAATCCATACATTGGACTACTTTGTCACCGTTTTGTAAAGCTGGCTACACATACAATTCCTTTAGATTCACCAAAAACCATATAATTAGGTCAAACCTAAACACTCAAAATTGTATGCAATCAGGGAGGTCTTTTCACAAGAACATTGTAGAATGTGTAGCCAGCTTTACTGTTGAGTTTCTAGACTGAGTCAAGGAAGAAACCACCTCAATCCCCTCCAGCCATGGCGCAACCCCCAAACCCCACTCCCTCCAGCCATGGAGTAACCCCCAAACCCCACTCCCTCCAGCCATGGTGTAACCCCCAAACCCCACTCCCGCCAGCCATGGTGTAACCCCCAAACCCCACTCCCGCCAGCCATGGTGTAACCCCCAAACCCTACTCCCTCCAGCCATGGTGTAACCCCCAAACCCCACTCCCGCCAGCCATGGTGTAACCCCCAAACCCCACTCCCGCCAGCCATGGTGTAACCCCCAAACCCCACTCCCGCCAGCCATGGTGTAACCCCCAAACCCCACTCCCTCCAAATTGCTTCTCTACTACGGAGTCAATTTCCCATACCAATTGACGTTTTTTTTAAATAAACCACTCCACCATATTTGTCTCAATTTGCTTTTAGTTCAGTGGTCTCCAAACGGACCTGGTGCTTGCTTTCATTCAGCCCTTGGGTCATTATTCCTTCCTTTAACAATGGGGTACTATCCCTCCCCCTGACACCAACAATGGGGCACAGTTTACTCCCACTGACACCTGGTCATTTTCTACTCCCACTAACCAGTCTGGCCCCCCTAAAGTTTGAATGATGGTAAACTGACCAATTGTTTAGAAAAGTTTGTAGACCCCTGTTCTAGTTGATCTGCAACAGTAGCGCAGCCACCATGTCATCAGAATCGGTTTCCATGAAAAATATGGTTGTACACACTGGCCACTTCATTAGGTACATCTTGCTAGTGCCAAGAAAAAATCCCCCACACCACCACCAGTCTTAACTGTTGATACAAGGCAGGATGGATCCATGATTTCAACAGATACTGACCCTACCAACTGAATGTCACAGCAACCAATCTGCCCATTTTTTTAATCTCAAGGCATTTTTGTCCACACAACCGCTGGAAATTTCAGACCATTCTCGGTAAACCCTAGAGATGGTTGTACATAAGCACAGTAGATCAGCAGTTTAAATACTCAGAACAGCCCGTCTGGCACCAATTACCATACCACGTTCAAAGTCACTTAAATCCCTTGACCCCATTTTGATGCTCTAAACAGCAAGAAGTCTTTACCATGTCTATATGGCTAAATGCATAGAGTTGCTGCCATGTGATTGGCCGATTAGCAATTTGTGTTACCACACAATTGAACAGGTGTACCTAATAAAGTGGCCGGTGAGTATTTTTTTTTTACTTTGTTTACTCTATATTCTTTGTAAATGCAACTTTAAAAAAGTTGCAGCAAATTAAACAAAAACCCCATGCATACCACTTGAGAGCAGGGGCAGACTGACAACTCATGGGGCCCCTGTGTCCTTGCCCAAACAAGCCTATGAAAAAAAGGTACCAGGGGCATCTCATGGGGCCCCTTACTGACCCTGGGCCCTCGGGCAGTGCCCAAGTTTCCAAATGGTCAGTCCACCCCTGCTTGAGAGCCACAATGTCTTCCATAAAGTCCTTAAACCTCATTGGACTCCCCCTTGAGAATTGGCTCTAATCAAGCCTCAAACCTCTGTGGCCCTAGCACCATCCCAACCTTGTCATTACACTTGTTTTCTTCTTGCTCAGCTCCAGGCTTTTGTTGACAAGGAGAAATTTCTTTAACTGCGCACTATACATAGAATGACAGGCATTTCAAATTATTTACAAATGCTTGTCTCTATTTTCAGTGTTATGATTTGAGGTGGGAACCCGATTGTCCCATTGCAGTGCCTGGCAGACCAATAATGAACCCACATTTGGGTTCATGATAGGTTGTATTATACCCCTTACCCCCTCTGCACATTAGCTAAATGAGCAGTTTGTCTGGTCTGTAAAAAATTATTCTCAAGCTTAAAATTTTTCCACTTTTATTGAATTCAATGTTACATTAAAAAAAAATCCACTCTTTAATACAGAATATTTACAAGTCTTTTAAAAAAAAGTTGCATCTTAAACATTACCCACCCTCCCGCCCACTTTTACAAAAGCTCTTTGGAACATCTTCAGCCAGTTGCTTGAAGAGAAAAATCTTCATCCAACAAAGTAGCACTGTTGAAAGACTTTCCTATAACTTTCTATTAAAAAGACAAACCCATACTTCACAGGCTCACATACTACAAGAAACAAAAAAGTCACAAGATATGCAGGTGCAAGATGAAGTCTCCTGGTATAAATATTCTCCAAAGCTCTATACAGTTACACAGCTTGCTTGATTTCATAATGAACCTAGTATGCAAGTGTTCAGCACACCAGTCATGGGTCCCTGAAAGATGTGATCCAGTTGACACTTTTGATCTACGAGTTGAGTTCTTTTTGCATTTCATTCATCTCCTTCATCTGAAAAAGAAAGTGGATTTTAGGACTGCTGGCATGTAGAGAAATTCTAGAATGTATGCAAATTAAACCCAAAATAGGTGAAGGTGGGGGGCCAAAAAAAATTAAACCAATGAACCAAAGCCCAGTAGAACCTTCTATAGAAGATGCTGCCTCATATGGATCAGAAACACTGAAAATACAGCGTTTATGCCATATTAGGTTAGTGAGCAGAGCCATACAAATCATTTTGTGCATGAGCCAACAATGCATTTAAAATTGGATATATATGGAGCCATTTGTTCCAAACTGCATGTAGGCATTCATGCTTGTTTACAATTCGTAGTCTTAAACTGGCTTCTATGGCGTAGAAAAGAGCACTAGTCCATAAAGTTCAGTTTTAAATACAAACCGGAGGCCACCAGAGCACTTTATTCTTGCTTAAAGAAAAAAAATATTTAGTAACTTGTACCTGCAGGTAAGCCTGTAAGGCTTACCTATAGATAGTGAATATCTCCTAAACTTGCACAGTTTAGATGTTCACACTGCATGCAGCTGGTGACATCAGCTGTATGCGCTCTGAAGGGACAACGTACCTGTGGTGTCCCTTCAGAGCTCCGTGCTGCAGCTGAAAACATGCCATCGTAGCATGGCCAGTCAGATGGATGGAGCACATGAACCCAAAGGAAGACCAGGTGAAGATGGAAGCCCTGTCAGCTGTGAGTGCCACTGGAGTGCTTTGTTCTAAAGCAAGTACTTCATAATGTGCTAGTATGCAATGCTTACCAGCATATGCCATAGTCTTGCAGGTTTTAGAGAAAAAAAAGCTGCAGTTCACAAATGCTTTAACCTTTGGAACATGTTACACCTTAGTTTAGGGTGTAGCATGTAACATTCCAGCTCCTGCCTCCTTTCCTCCCAACCCCTTGTTCCTTGTGACAGCTGTGGGGGGGGATAAGGGCATCTTCTCTCTGCACCATCACAATTTTGAAGTCTTTCAGAGATCTGTGACTACAGTCAGCCATTACTGCCAACTGCTTGAAGATCTCAATGAACTGTAAAGGCACTGGTGAGTGCTCCCATTTAATGGACCATTCCTGCAACTTTAATTGCTTACCTGTACAGGAGGTAGGGGCAGAGTACTGAAACTGACCAGGAGCCTAGCACTGCACCCTGTAGATCAACTGTGCAATACTTTACTGGCTCCAGTTTAAAAAAGCAAACTTTTTTCCCTGCCAAAAAGATGCATTAAAATTTTGTCATAAAGGTGAACTTGTCCTTTTACGAATATAGGCCAGTAAAGTGTTAAGTCTGATATGCACAAGTTGGTTTCAATTTAGTGCAGCAAGGATAACAGTCCAGGAGATGCTCATTGAAAGACATGTCAACTCCCTCGTTTCTATTCAAAATTTTACCTTTATCAAATCCATATAAAAAAATAATTTTTACCACCCATAGACTAAAGCTTTAGATTTCCCACAATAGTAAATTACTTACTTCAGCCTTTTCATAGCGGCCTCTCTTTCTCCTGGTCAGAACCTGGTTAAGGAAATTGGAGATCAGTTAAAGCTTTTAAACCCATTGCAACACTTCATGACATAGGTTAACCAGAAAGTTTTATTCAGGCTGGTAAAGGTTTGCCTACAGACCTGTGGTGCTATGATCAGTTTGACTACCTGGGAAGCAGTCCCTATTTTACAGGACATTGTGGCAGCACATGACATTAGCACCAAGGGATACATGAGCTGAACACTATACAAATGATAGTCCATGCTACCTTAAGGCTCTCTGCAATCGGTTTCTGAATTTCAGGTCCAGTTCTTCTGGAAAGTGCTGAAAACCTATGATTTCAAGGTAAACTTCACAATCTGGGAGCCATGATCATTCCATTCCATGTAGCTTCCATGATTGGCTTTTCCCCAAATGTTGGGTAAAAAGTAGCACTTGCTTCAGATGTTTTACCCTAGTTACTCTTCACTTTCATAAAGTAAAACATATGCTTCAGTTAGGCTTCTTGAGTTATTGATCCAGGATACAGACCAGGAAGTCAGGGATGAAGCCAGAGTCAGCAATGGCAGCCAAGCAATGAGATTTGACAAGTAGGTCACCAATGGCATTACAGAACAGGTAAAGATTGCAATGCATGCTTTATGCACTAGGCATTATCTCTACCAGACAGCACAGTTACATCTTAGACCTTAAACCCTTGCTGACCAACAGAAGGCATCCATAAGCACATGTGCAGGCTGCATAGTATGATTTGTTCCCAGTTCTGGATATTTATGGTTCCCTGAAGCCATTTTTATAACTAGTCGAGTTTTATACCTAGTTTTGATTTCAAAATAGGCCAGTGAGATCTCTGTACTAGTGATTACAATAATAAAACTAGACCCAAGAAACAATTCCACATGATCAGAATTCTAAACTAGTGGTCATTAGTCTGAATTGCCAAGTTGGCCAATACTGTGTGGAAGTTACACTAGCAATCCTACTATAGCTGAAATATTCAGCAATAAAATGTTTATTCTTAGTTGGAAACAAATTAAAGATGGACAATACTTCTCTCTTCAGAAAATTAAAGACTGCCTGCTTTTGTTAGTCAAACAACTTTCAAAACTCACCAAGACTATTATTCCTGCAACAATTGCCACGACCACCACCACAATGACTGCAATCACACCCGGGGTCAGATGCTTCATGCTGATTTCATGGGGCTTCTCATCAATGTAGAGGATCACAGGCTCTTTTACAGCAAAGTTCTTGCCATTGACCATGAATTGAAATGGCACATCTGAAGTAATGATTGGATCACCTTTGATCTGTTTAATGGTGGGAAAAAAAAAGTTCTATAAATAAATCAGTGTCTGCTTATCCTGTTGCAATAAAACTAGAGAAATAACATTTCTGGATGTAATATGTAAACCAAAAAGGAGATTAATTTAACAAAACTGTTGCCAAGAAATATTGTTTAACCATTTGCTAACCGCACTATAGCTGAATGATGGCTACAGCATGGTTGTCCAGTTCTGGGAGGGAGTCATGATGTTGTCCCAGAACGCACCCCCAGCAGTCTCCACGATCACCGTGTCCTATGTACACAGCTGATCATGCAATGAGGTAAAAGGCCAATCATAGCAGCCCGTCAGTGCCCACCAGTGCAGCCTGTGCCCACCAGTGCTGCCTCAACACATCAGTGAAGAAAAATTACCTGTTTGCAAATTTTTTGCATAGAGCAAAAAAAATTTGATTTTTTTGTTTCTATTTTTGTTTATAGTGCAAAAAATAACACCCAGTGGTGATTAAATACCACCAAAAGGAAGCAGTTTGTCTGAAAAAGATACAAATTTCATATGGGTACAGTGTTGCATGACTGCGCAAATGTCAAAGTGCAACAGCACTGAAAGCTGAAAATTGTCCCGAGCACAAAAAGGGGGTATAAAAGTCCAGTAGGCAAGTGGTTAAAGCCAGCCTGAACCTTGTATAACTAATGCAGTAAGGCTGCATATACAGCAATACAATTTTTTTTCTAAATACCATGAACTGGCAGAGCCTTGGACTTCAGCAACCCACTCTTCCCTGCACATTGCCTCAACCACCACTTCTCTAGTTCCCCTAGTACTGTTGACTAGAGCAAGAGTGCATTGGGACCACTGGTGATATAGGCCACTGCCTGTGTGAGCTGCAATCCTACTCTCCAAGGTGCTCCCAGCACAAGGTATTTTAACCCTTGCAGCACCTAGGAAATCTAAAAGGGTATTTCTGTATATTCAGCTTGACAGCATTACAGTAACTGGATTCTTTTGTGCTTGAAGATGTTCAAAAGTTAGCTCCAGAAAATTAGGGAGGTATGATGAAACCGCTTGCTGTAGAAGGCCTATACTTACATCTTTCTCCATGTAGTAACCAACATCGGCAATGTCCACATCGTGAGCTTGTTTCTCTGAAGAATTCTGTTTCAGATCTACGAAGATAGAGTTTTCTACAACCTAAAGAAAACATTAGTATTAGCATGATAATACCAACTCAGCCCATCTAAAAAAATGTTTCAACATTAATATCTGAATGAACACAGACAGGTGGGTTAGGTAGAACACTAAGGCTGGCCATACATTATACAATTTTGCTTCAGATTTACCAAAAAAACTAATAGGGGCTCAAACCTAAACACATTCAATTGTATTTAATTCGGCAGGCCCTTACACTACATAGTTGAAGGTAAATCTAAAGGAAATTGGACAGAAAATTGTATAGTGTATAGCCAGCCTTAGACACCCAAGATGGTAGCACTCCCTGGTACAGTTTCTTCATAGAAGTCACTCAGTTTCTCTTTTTGTAACATGGCCAGAGCTCAGATCAAGACATTGGCAGAAAACTGTAGCACAACCACACACTTGTTTAAGGTGGACCCCCTGGATCATATGTATGGAAGCAGATTTGGGAACCTTAATGCTTTGAACCAGGGGCAGACTGACAACTCATGGGGCCCCCAGGCAATAGGGGATCATGGGACCCCTGTGTCCTTGCTCACTCAAACCACACCCAAAAAGCCTATGAAATGTACCAGGGGCATCTCATGGGGCCCCTACTGACCCCGGGCCCTCAGGCAGTGCCCAAGTTCTCAAATGGTCACTCCACCCCTGCTTTGAACTGAGTTTGGTCAAATTAGAAAATTGCTATGGGCCAACTTTTTGGGTCTGCCTCTTCCAGTCTTAGGGCTCGTTCACACTAGGCTGTTTTGCCAACGCTTGCCAAACGCCCCTATAGCGTTTGGCAAGCGTTGGTCCGGCGTTTGCGGAGTGTTATTAACGCTCCGCAAAGGCCGCATGCGCGGTTTAGCGGCGGTTGCTAGGCGTTTGCCGAGCGTTAATAACACCCCACAAACGCCTATAATGCAGTTTGAGTGGTGTTACCGCTCCGCAAACGCCCCGCAACCGCAGGAGCTGCGGAGCGGCACCATAGACAAGAATAGGAGGCTTCAAAGCCTCCTGACTCGTCCAGAGGCGTCAGTTTTGCTGCGACGCAACGCAAACGCTCCCGTTAGAACAGCACCATGTGCTGTAATGTGCAGAATTGGCAGAGGCGTTTGGGAAGCGGTAAAAACGCTTACCAAATGCCTCTCTGCCGCCTGCACACAAGGCTAGTGTGAACGTAGCCTTAAGGAGTTTAATATAGGGTGTAGAATAAAGTATTAGTATTCATATAGGATGGGGAGGAGAGCCATTCTATACATTCCTACATAGGATTCAATTGTATGCAAGTTTGTTTAAGTGTTAAGAAATCTGGATATCGAACAATATTTTTTGCATTCTCCCTTTTCTCACCTCTGTAGTAAATGAAAATTTTATAAAAATTGAGAAAGTAAATCATTTGGAAGATGCAGTCACATCACCATATTTAAAAAGTCATGTCAAGCAAGCTTAAAGTCACTTAGAATTCACTGCAGCAATGAGAATCTGCAACAGACTCCGGCAACATAGAAAGTTACTTGAAAATGCTCTGCTGACAGGCCATTTATAAAAAAGTCTGCATTACAACAAAACCTTTACATTTTGTAGTTTAGCCTCATTTCACACTGCCCCACTGGGTTCATGCGTGTTATGTCACATGTTAAAGCAGCCCATTCCTTGGGGTAGGCTACCTATTCGCAGAAAATGTGCAGCATAGCATGTCAGAGCAAAGCTGCATGTCGTGTGGTGGCACACATGCTTTGGGGCATCCTTCAGAACAGTACATAGGACTGGAGAACATTTTGTTGAAGGGCCCATTCACACTACTGCAGGGCATTAATGCATGTTGCATTAAGGCAGCTTTTTCATTTTAATTGGCTTCCAAATGTACCAGAAAATGGTTCATGTACCATTTCTGCCAGCATGCTGCAGAGCAATGCAAATCAGAAAAGTGCAATGCGGTGTTCAAAACATATGGCCCCATATCACACAAATGCCTGTAGCATGCATTACTGCAAATAAATGCTGTGAATGGATCCTTAATGTTAACTGCTACAAAAATGCTAGGTCAACATGTAAAATAAATCTTGAAGCAATCTATACCAATAGCCACTCAAGTGATTCTAGATGCCAAGGAAAAGTAGAACTTTCTACAAAAGTAAGTGAAAAGCTATGGTTGAAATGAGGATGACAGTTATAGGATACAGAGCATGAATAGCCACTTACCTCAATGCCATCAATGTATTTTGCAGGCAGGTTATATCTGTTAGTAATCAGGCTTCGCAGAGCTCTGATGGAGGAAACAGATTTGTAAGTGGTCACATCTGTGGAAATACATCTGAAAATACACTTAAAGACTGCAGTGCTTACCCTTCAATAGATCCAGTGGGCACATTTTCAGTGTTGTTGCGTTTCATCTCAATTATCACCCAGCTATAAAAAATGAATTAAATTATTTTCCAAAATTAAAAATGTACACCCCAGTAAACAATTCAGCATAGAAATTCAAAGAGCTGCCCCAGACACAAGCACAAATTACATACCCAGGACTTTTCACCCATTAGAACACCAGGATACAGGTTTGTGGGTAGGTTACCTTGTATTCCAGAAATGAACCTTACAATGTTACAGGCCAGGAATAGACTACTTCAAAGTCATCCTACAGTCTGATTCCATGCCATATTTCCAAAAAAAGTGGAAAAAAAAGGGAACATTTCCTTGCACATATGAGAGCCAGCACCCTCCAACATGGAGTTTCCATGGCATTTGCGGCCCTCTTCTTGCTTTGGTGTATAAAGCAAAACTCAACTATGTTTTAATCTGAATGATGCTAGCCGTAAATATAGAATATATTTACTTGTTTTAAACTTAAGTCTTCAGTTACTTCCTGCTTTCTAGGCCTAGACAAATTGTCACATCCCAGGAGGAGTTCTCAGCTAAGCATACCCTTCTGCATACATGCCTGAGCTAAGGGCAGAGATTCCCAGAAGTAAATTCTAATAATTTGCCCTTAATCAAGATGGCCACAGCCAGAAAAGCTAGGGGGCATTTTTCAAAGTGATTACTCAGCAAAAAGCATGGAGACATGGATGGATGGGGGAGTTTGCTTTGATTAAAAAAAAAAAAAAAAAAAAAAGTATTCTAAAGCTTTATATTTTTGGTTTAACACATATCTACCTGCTTTGTGCAATGGTTTTGCACAGAGCAGCCCCAATCCTCTTCTGGAATCCCCCATCAGCACTCCTGGCTTCCAAGTACACCAGCAAGCCACTTGCTAGGTGGGCACTTGTGACATTGCGCCAAAGCCCCACTGTCTGCAACCACAGACCGGCAGCAGGACTTTAACCCACCCACCGGTCCTAGGTTTTGACAGACAGCACCAGGAGCCAATAGCTCCTGCTGTTATCAATCTGCCCTGTTTGGAAGGAGTGTTGCTGCCCTTGTGCACAGCGCTGATCAAGATCAGGCTCAGGTTAGGCATGCGGGGGATGAGTGATCCTGGACAGGCTGTTTTCCCCCCTCAATGCAGAGAGAATTGAGGCAAGAAAAACTGACATTAGAACTACTTTAGTGTTTATTGTGGTGCTCAGATGCAGTGTAGATCTGTGTTAATAAATCACTGACCTTAAACATGTCTACAGATCACAAGTTGCACCTTCAAGACTACAGAGTCCATGAATGAGAGAAAGGGGAAGAATCTGCCCCTAAAACCTGCATCTTCAAGGAGAGGAATCTGCCCCTAAAGCCTGCACCTTTATATACACAAGATGGCAATGGAGGCTTCCAAACCTTTAGCTCAGATGTTTCCCAAGATAAAAAGTTTAGATTTAGTAAATGTAGGATATGTAACCCCCACCTCTAGACACCAGTGCTGAACAGCCATTACTTACTAAGTTCTAACTAGTTCCGAACACTTCCAGTTTTTGTCTCCTTTATCGGTTCTTCTAACTCCAGCCGTGTTCACACACCAGCAAGTGTCTGTGTTGTTGCACTGCCTTGCTTTAAAGGTACCATTATCCTCACAGTCTGGATTATACAGCCCATCATTGTCAACTAGAGCATTTACAGGTCTCACTCTTCTTCCAGCTTTGGTTCCAATGCTCTCTCTCTTCATTAGCCAGCATTTGGGTACCACTGGAAAATGCAAGAAAAATGTCAACATGCATTACATGAAGGGGGGATATCCAAAACTACAGAATATACATCAGTTTATGCAGCTCTTTACAGAGTAAAGAGCCTGTGGATACGCAAATGAGGATTTGGAAAGCCTTGTTCATAAGAGCTTACACTCTAAAAATGGGAGGGGGAAGGAATACAAAAAGGCAATAGAGTATGAGCCGGCTGTATAAAAGCACATTTTAATTTGGGTGGCTTTGAAGACATTTCAAACAAACATGTAGCTCTATGCCAGCATCAGTTAACTTGAAAAACCACAAACGTCAACGTTGCAGTTTTGGTCAGGGGTAGTCTGCCTCAGGGGCGGACTGACCATTTGGAAACTCTGGCACTGCCTGAGGGCCCAGGGTCAGTAGGGGGCCCCATGAGATGCCCCTGGTACCTTTTTCATAGGATTTTGAGTTTGGGCAAGGACACAGGGGCCCCATGATCCTATTGCCCAGGGGCCCCCTGAGTTGTCAGTCCGCCCCTGGTCTGCCTTTAGACGGGGCTCCAGTTGGAGTATTTGCAGTTTTGTTCCCAGATTGGCTGCACTGTGCATTGAGTTTTAAACCATTTAGAAACCGCTTAAAACAGGCTGTTCTGGTTCTAGACCATATATAGGGAATCACTTACAAAAAGAAAAATAGCACTCTGGTTTACAAATGGCTTTCATGTCTCACAAGGCAAATTTAATGCAGGGTGACGTTTTGCAACACTATTGGGCCAGGAAAAAAAACACCACATTTTAAAATGGATTGATTTTGGTACTTACATTTGTTACAGTCCACTGGCTTTACATCTGTACCTAGTTGAATGCCACAATCACAGTTTTGTCCAGTACCATCTGGAGCACACTTTGCATTTACAAGATTCTTGCAGTTACAATCTAGAAGAAAAAAAAAGACAAAATTAACACCCAAAACGATATAGGAACATGTTATAGGCACCTACATACACATTTTAGTGCTTAAAGCCAGGCAGAACAAATCAAAGGCCATGTAGTACCTAGTGATTACAAGCCTGTTGGTGGGTATCTATAGAGTAATATGTGAAGTTGGGAACACACATTGCCACATGGCATTGATAGGTGCGAGGCCAACATCCAAGGGTGCACATAATATACATGCAAAATGTCTGTTCAGGGCTGTACATGTCTAAACATTTACACAGTACCAACATACAGCCAGTGATTTCTCTGGGTGGCTGTATGCACCTGCGGCTCCTGGGTAGGGAAATGCACCCAAATGTTAGGTCATACAGCCCCAGGCACCTGCTTGCATGAGGCCTAAAGGAGAACTGAACACCAATTCCTGCAGACAGGTCATTCATCCAGACATTGAGTTCCTAGCATGTACACCCAGCTGCACATACAGCTCATTGTACACGCTGAAACAATATTGATAGAAAAAGCCTATATTGCATTATAGAACTAGCATCTTTTCTGCAAAATAAAGTGTCCTTCCAGTGCAAAAGTGTCAGTGGCATCACTAGAGTAGGTGTCACCAACTCTAGTGATGCCACTGACCCGACACCATACTGTACGCTATATACGCTGGTCTGTATATAATTTACAGTACTGTGTCAGGGTACTGAATGCACATACATTATACAGATGTGTCTGTACCCGACACCATACTGCACATTATACACAAAGCAGTCTGTACCCCGACACCATACACAAAGCAGTCTGTACCCCGACACCACACATACACAAAGCAGTCTGTACCCCGACACCACACATTATACACAAAGCAGTCTGTACCCCGACACCACACATTATACACAAAGCAGTCTGTACCCCGACACCACACATAATACACAAAGCAGTCTGTACCCCGACACCACACATTATACACAAAGCAGTCTGTACCCCGACACCACACATTATACACAAAGCAGTCTGTACCCCGACACCACACATTATACACAAAGCAGTCTGTACCCCGACACCACACATAATACACAAAGCAGTCTGTACCCCGACACCACACATAATACACAAAGCAGTCTGTACCCCGACACCACACATAATACACAAAGCAGTCTGTACCCCGACACCACACATAATACACAAAGCAGTCTGTACCCCGACACCACACATTATACACAAAGCAGTCTGTACCCCGACACCACACATTATACACAAAGCAGTCTGTACCCCGACACCACACATTATACACAAAGCAGTCTGTACCCCGACACCACACATTATACACAAAGCAGTCTGTACCCCGACACCACACATTATACACAAAGCAGTCTGTACCCTGACACCATACTGCACATTATACAGACCAGTCTGTACGATGTGTGTCTCTCATAGTACAGTATGGTGTCAGAGTACAGACTGTTCTCTATACATTAAGAGATGGGCCAGAGAAAAGGGGGGGGAAGGAAAAAAAAAGGGGGCAGAAGAGGGAGGCAAATAAAATTAGGTGAGAGGAGAAAAAGTAGGAAAAAACATGGGGGAGCGAGCAAGTTTAGAGAGCAGAGGGAGGAAAAAGAGGGAAATCATGGCACCTGAATCAGCGTTTTATGATCAGACTTTGCTGAGAACCCAAAATGCCCAGGTGTGAATGGAGCTATCCTGGTTCACACATGATTCTTAGTTTTAAAACTCAGATTTGCATGACAGGCTAGATATTGTGTTTTTTGTATTTGATGTGATCCATATGCACGGTTTTGAATTCCATTATGAGGGTTCTGTGCAAGTGTGCATTCCAGACTTGCAAGTGAGAGTGGCATGCAGAGATAACTGTTCACATAGGATTGCCATTGACAGGTTTTCCCATTGAAGTCCATGGGAGGCAGTGTGAACTCAGGCACCAGGACAATTTCTAGTTGCTACCTGGCACCTGGGATTTGTGGAGCCCTGACAGGCGCTAATCTTCAACTTCAGAATACCCATTTGTGTCTGTATGGCAAGACCACCCCTACCCCATCCTGCATTTACACCTGTCATACAGGAAATGCGAATGGACCTCTAGAGGATCTACCCCTTCCCCATTCTACTCTGAAATAAGAATTTATCAGAGTAGGGCCTCATAGATCTTACATGTGATCACTGGCCCAGGTGTGAAGGTCTGGGTTGCTCCATAAGACCCGATTCACACCGTGTGCAGCTTTGAAGTTGTACTACTTCAGCGTGATTTCAAAGCCACCAATCAGTGCAACTTTGTGTGGCTGCTGACAGTGGTGTGATTTAAAGCAGAGCTCCACCCAAATGGGGAAGTTCTGTTTTAAACACTTTTCCCCCGTTCCCCGTTAAGGATTGGCACCTTTGGGGAGTGGGTCCCCAAATTTGACAGGTACCTGCTCCTTCTTACACTGCGATCGCCTAGGCGATTGGAAGCGGAAGTTACCACCCCCCCGTAGTCTTCTGGGACATTGTGAATGGTCCCGTAGTCTTCTGGGACCTGTCAAAAGTGCAGTGCTTCTCGCACATGAGCAGTGAGCACCCGGCTGTGAAACCACAAGCTGAAGGTGCTGGCGCCAGGGAGAGAAGATGGCTGGTGAAACCAGCAGTGGTGAGGACACCGCTGGACTGAGGGACAGGTAAGTATTTTAAAAGTCAGCAGCTACAGTTTTTGTAGCTGCTGACTTTCAGCTGGAACTTGCTTTAATACAGATGTCACAAAAATAGTGCAGGAACCTTTTTAAAAGTTGCAGTTCAAGTCACACCGATTTGAATGGTTCCATAGTAGCATATTCACATGACAAGTCGCACCCTGACAGATCACACTAGGTCAGTGTTTCTCAACTCCAGTCCTCATGGACCCCCAACAGGTCATGTTTTCAGGATTTCCCTCAGATGAAACAGCTGTGGTAATTACTAAGGCAGTGAAACTGATCAAATCACCTGTGCAAAATAATGGAAATCCTGAAAACATGACCTGTTGGGGGTCCATGAGGACTGGAGTTGAGAAACACTGCACTAGGTGCAACTTGTCATACAGCTTTGAACAAGGGCTTAGTCTGTTACTCACCAAGCAGTACAGATGGATAAAACAGCTACAAAGCTCAGACTTTAACAGTCCAATGTGGCAGCTTCCAAATTTCTATGCTATAGGTTTCCCCAAATTGTATCCACCTTCTGATTGAGAAGCATGGCCAAAGCCCTTTTGGCCACACTATGATCACTAGAATGCAGTTCGTTCTGCACCCCCATGACCCAGATTCAGCTAAGACTAAATAAAGCCCACTACAGGCTGATGTCACTGAGCTGGCCCAGGCTCAGCAGGCATCTTGACAATATTGTCAGGATCCACCCAGAAACTTGCCCGGCAGCTGACTCCGCCTCCCAGTGCACTGCTGAGTGAGCCAACTACTCCGGCCCCCTCCACAGCCTGGCACTCCAGTGAGCACTGGAGGGGCAGAACAAAGGCAGTGACTGAGTCACTGCTCTGTGCTCAGAGTGGACCAGAGAACTGAGCAATCAGAGGTGTTTGATCACTCTAGCTCTGTGTAGAGCTAGGGGAGGACAATGATGCTGCAGCCATATAGGAGACTAATGCTAGGTTCACATGTGCAGGTGGTGCGGCTGCAGATCTGCACAAAAATCCATGCAGCCGCACCACCCACACAGAAGAATGCAGACTCACGGGCGGGTGCCATTAATTCTAATGGCACGCCACCCCCACTGGAAAATCGCAACCGCACTGGGAACTGAGGTTCCCGTGCGGGCTGCGTTTTCAGATGAAGTGCAGGGACTTCTTCCCTGCGTGTCCCCGGGCACGGGAGTCCATTCAAATGAATGAGCTCTTGTGCCTGCGCAGAACACGGCCCGCAGGAATGCGAATATGTGAACCAGGGGTAAAGGTTATTTTCCAAACCTGAACAAAAATAAATAAATTGTGCCACATTTGGATTGCCAGACAGAACACATACACATTCTGCTTAAAGTGAAAGGATAGAAATCTGTGCAGCCACCAGATTTGATTCTGGATGGGGCCCAGAACCAGTGACCTAGAATAAGCATGCAGCCAGTGAAGGTTGAAAACTGAATCCACAACAAAAATGTAACATTGCAGCTTACCAATCATTACATTTGGTGGCTGCATCAGCTTTCTTTAAGCCCTTCCCACTGTCACCTCCTGGCCCTTTGAGATTTCAGAAGCCAGGAATTTTGGTCATGTGACCACCATGATTGGCCGTTACAGCAGTCACATGATCAGAAAGCTCCCAATTGCAAAGAACCGTTACCTGCTGGAAATGCGCAAGGCTCACTCTCGGCACAGGTTTACATGTTATGCATATGCGGCCTCAGCATTAAGGCCAACCCACCAAGAGAACGCATATATGCCCATGACTGGCATGAAGAGATTAAGACTTGGTCCCGTTTTCACCTAGTGATCTTGCCAACACCTCCTGTATTAGAGTGCCCCCATTCTGGATTAAGGCGTACAGGGGGCACCTTTGGACAGCAGCATTGTCAGTCTGGGGAGAGAATGTTAGAAGTACTAGCAGGTTTAAATACACTAATTGAAGCCATCCCCAATACATTACAAGTCATTAGAACTAATCGTTTTGTTCAATTCGGGATAAAGGTTTTAAACGAACAAAAGCTGATCATTGTAAGCACCCCTGTGTGGTAAATGGTTTGTCTCAGCCATCTGTTACATTCACAGAGAGCTTCTTTTAAAAAAAACAGACTTATTGGCCAGATCACCACATGAAAACAAGTCCAAAAAAGAAACCTAAAGCAGCCAGTGAAGAATTGGCAAGATGCTATGTTTGCTTTAGGGCGGTGCACACCATAGAAACAGTCCAGATGCGTTCCTGCATGCGTGACATTCTGATGCATTTTTATGCATTACGGTTCATTTTTTCCTCTTTTCTCATTTTAAATAAAGGACACGTGTTCCAGTGTTGGTGGGTTTTGATGTGTTCCAGCCTCTTACCACGATCCAGTTCTGTGCAGGAAAAATACAGCATTTTTTCTGCAACCAGAATGCACTGATGTGGACTATGACAACCATATGACCTACTTTCCGTGCGTTTTGGATGCAAAAAAAAAACAAAAAACTGAATTGCATGTAGTAGTGTGAACCGGCCCTAGGGGGTCTTCTGCTTCCACTTGTACAATGGATCCACTGAGCCCCCCCAGAGCTCTATACTGGACTCTACAATGGAGCCATATCAGGGGCGGACTGACCATTTGGAAACTCAGGCACTGCCTGAGGGCCCGGGGTCAGTAGGGGGCCCCATGAGATGCCCCTGGCACCTTTTTCATAGGCTTTTTTGAGTTTGGGCAAGGACACAGGGGCCCCATGATCCCCTATTGCCCGGGGGCCCCATGAGTTTTCAGTCCGCCCCTGAGCCATATGAATGCCTGGCCGGGTGGTGGCTAGAGGTCAGCAGAGTTCAGGCCCAGTGAAGGCCTCCGAGTACCGGGGGAGGGTCGGATCCTCTGCTAGGCAGTTCATTGAAGGAAGGCACATGAAACTACGGGGGGGGGGGGGGGGACGAAGTTTAACAATCCAGGCTTCACCTGAGGCGAAGGCCAACGCCCCCCCCCCATGGCTGCACCTTAATTGTCCCAGTAATGGCTCTAAGTGCACACAAAGGCAAGGACTGAGGAAAACGGCTCCCCGGTGTCACGGCCACGCCCTGTTACGTCACTCAGGTGCATAGAGGGACAGGTGGAGGGCGGTAGCGCCCCCCCCCCCTTCCCGGGGAGCCGCCCGGCGCCATCTTGTCACAGAGCCGCGCCTCAACCTCCACAGAGCGGGAACTCCATTATACCACTTCCCGCACCCTGCTACAATGTATCAAACAAAGCACCCCTCCGATACAATGTATCCCCCCAGACAGCACCAACTCCGATACAATGTATCCCCCCAGGCAGCACAATGTATCCCCCCAGGCAGCACCAACTCCGATACAATGTATCCCCCCAGGCAGCACCAACTCCGATACAATGTATCCCCCCAGGCAGCACCAACTCCGATACAATGTATCCAATATCAACAGGAAACGCTTGATACAAAGTATCCACCGGGAGAGAACTTCAGTATAATGGATCCAGAACGTCTAGAACACAAGTTGCTACAATATGTCCACCGAGTCAAAAATGACAGACCGATCTATACCACATTCTATAATGTAGCCACTGAGCACCATTACTATCTACACTACAATGTGCCCACTGAGCCCCCTTGTAGAGTCCAGTATAGAGCTATCTATGCAAAGTAGGGCTCAGTGGATACACATACTCTACGCTGGTCTCTGCAATGTATCCACTGAGCCCCCACTATACAAAGAACTATACTGGGCTCAATGTATCCACTGAGCCCCCACTATACAAAGAACTATACTGGGCTCAATGTATCCAGTGAGTCCCCACTTTGCACAGATAGCTCTATACTAGACTACAATTTATCCACTGAGTCCTCACTCTGTAGAGTCCAGTATAGAGCTATCTATGCAAAGTGGGGGCTCACTGGATACATTGAGCCCAGTATAGTTCTTTGTATAGTGGGGGCTCAGTGGATACATTGAGTCCAGTATAGAACTCTTTGTAGAGTGAGGGCTTAGTGGATACATTGAGCCCAGTATAGTTTTGTAGAGTGAGGGCTCAGTGGATACATTGTAGAGTCCACTATAGTATCTGTATCCACTGAATTTCACTATTCAAAGTTCTATACTGGACTACAATTTATCCACTGAGCCCTCTGTAGAGTCCAGTATAGAGCTTTAAATAGTGAAGTTCTGTGGATACACAGATACTATAGTGGACTCTACAATGTATCCACTGAGCCCTCACTCTACAAAGCTCTATACTGGCAGTGCTCAGTGGATACATTGTAGAGACCACTATAGTCTATCCACTGAACTCCACTATACAAAGTTCTAAATGGACTACAATTTATCCACTGAGCCCTCCCTCTGTAAAGTCCAGTATAGAGCCATCTCCGCATAGTGAGGGCTCGGTGGATCTCTTGCAGAGCCCAGTATAGAGCCATCTCCGCATAGTGGGGGCTCAGTGGATCCCTTACAGAGTCCAGTATAGCCATCTGTACAATGTTTCCATTGAACCCCAAATTACAAAGACAGCTCTACCACACATTCTACATTATAGAGAGCCCTCCTGCGATCTCAGTGAAGAGGTACAGTCTTCACCCAGAGCGGACCTCATCCTGAGATCTCCAGGTGTCCCTTGTATCACTACAGGTCCCAGCAGTAGAAAGCCAATGGTGATCTCACACTGAAGTATACTCATGTACCCCACATGTATCAGTTCAGGTACTAGTATAATCTAATGACATCAATCCACCTTCATACTTCCCCCCCCACTTGTATCAGAAGTATAAATTCAGTGGTGCGGTGTGGTCCCCCCCCCCCCCCCAACTGAAGATTATTCATACTGAATAGATCCCCAATTCAATCTCTAGAAAAAGCGGAATCCTCAGACATGACCTTCCATCAGGTTATGTCCTTATCAGAGAACCTGTTGGCTTTGTGATACCGCACCTACACCAACATAAATCTCCTTATCGCCCGATAACATATCTCTGATTGTAGAGACAATCACATACACCAACAGCCACCATAGAAACATGGCCAGCCTGGAAGGGGAACTACAAGTGCCAGCCTCTATAGCTTCCAGCATTAAAAGTCTGTAGACCCCCCCCCCCCCCCAATCCCAAGCTACCAGTGGATCCATGCCATGGTCTGAAGAGCCCCGAGACCATCCATAGATCCAAGGCATGGTCTGAAAACATCCAAGACCACCCATAGAGCTATGGCATAGTCTGAAGACCCCAAGACAACCCACCTAAGCTAACCATGGTGCCACCCCATGGTCTGTAGATCCCCAGGCTACCCACCCCATGGTCTGTAGATCCCCAGGCTACCCACCCCATGGTCTGTAGATCCCCAGGCTACCCACCCCATGGTCTGTAGATCCCCAGGCTACCCACCCCATGGTCTGTAGATCCCCAGGCTACCCACCCCATGGTCTGTAGATCCCCAGGCTACCCACCCCATGGTCTGTAGATCCCCAGGCTACCCACCCCATGGTCTGTAGATCCCCAGGCTACCCACCCCATGGTCTGTAGATCCCCAGGCTACCCACCCCATGGTCTGTAGATCCCCAGGCTACCCACCCCATGGTCTGTAGATCCCCAGGCTACCCACCCCATGGTCTGTAGATCCCCAGGCTACCCACCCCATGGTCTGTAGATCCCCAGGCTACCCACCCCATGGTCTGTAGATCCCCAGGCTACCCACCCCATGGTCTGTAGATCCCCAGGCTACCCACCCCATGGTCTGTAGATCCCCAGGCTACCCACCCCATGGTCTGTAGATCCCCAGGCTACCCACCCCATGGTCTGTAGATCCCCAGGCTACCCACCCCATGGTCTGTAGATCCCCAGGCTACCCACCCCATGGTCTGTAGATCCCCAGGCTACCAATGGATCAATGTGAGCCTGGTTGGGTCCAGGACTACTGCAGACATCTTGCTACCTCTACAATACATGCATAGCCAGAGCATGCTGGCATTTGTGGTTCTATCATTTGGAGACACAATCTTTCCATGGTTATCAGAAACCCCAATTCGGACAGATCGGTCAGTCTATGAACCAATCTGTGTACCAAGCCAAGAACACAGCTTCTGCCATGGATGGACATGCTGGGATTTGTAGTTCCCCCAAGCAAAACCAACACGAGTTATAACCACCAATAGTTGAAGGCAAAAGTATTCCAGAACACAAAGAAAAGCCATGATCTGCAGGTGAAGAGTGACCCCATAAGTGGTGTCCCCCTAGGTCCTGACCCTAGGTGTGGTGTCACTTACTTGGGCTCTGGGCTTGTCCCATGAGGATGAAGCAAAGCAGGACAGCGGCCAGGCTCAGCATGGTGGAGGTCTTCATGGTGTGGTCGGTCGGTGGACTCCTCCGCCTTGATGTCCTCTTCGGTTCAGCAATCTCACCCAAGTCACTTCCTATTCCTCCTCCCCCAACACCAGGTCAGACCGGTCGGACAGGTCCCTGCCTTATTCACAAACAAGGACGAATCTCTGGTTTCACCTGGATACGGAGAACCAGCCCCCTCCACCGAAACCAGCTGCTGGAGAGAAGATCGAGCTGAAAGTGGGACCTCCGAATCACACACAGACCCTCCGATAATCCTCACCGATCTCTTCAATGGATCCTGGCTAGAGGTGCACTATGGAGCTCTTCTCCTTCCCCCCTGCAGTTATATAGAAGGGTGGAGTGACGTCATCTATTACCCAGCGAAACTTGGTGACTCACCTGGGGCAGGGGGGCGGGCACTTACCTGGCTGTGTCATAGAGATCCTGTGCTAGGTGATGTCATGACCCCGCCCGCCGAGAGGGAAACCAGGACTGCCACTTATAATTAGGAAGTCTCAGTTTCTGCCATTTCTACAACTAAAGTCATGGGAAGTCCCAGGAGTCGGAACCTTAGATCTGTCTATGATAAACATGCAGAGAATGTCTTGTTCTCTATACACACACACACTGACCAGCCCAGGGGTGGACTGACAACTCATGGGGCCCCTGGGCAATAGGGGATCATGGGGCCCCTGTGTCCTTGCCCAAACTCAAAAAAGCCTATGAAAAAGGTACCAGGGGCATCTCATGGGGCCCCCTACTGACCCCGGGCCCTCGGGCAGTGCCCGAGTTTCCAAATGGTCAGTCCGCCCCTGGACCAGCCATAACATTATGACCACTGAAAGGTAAAGTGAATAGCACAGATTATTCCTGACAATGGCACCTGAAAGTGAGTAGGATATATTAGTATATTAGGCATGACGTGAACATGTTGTCCCTGAAGTTGATGTTGTGAAAGCAGAACAAAATGGGCAATTGTAAGGATTTGAGCATTAGGGTTGCATTGATATCGATATTGGTGTCGATACAAAGCATTACTCGTGCAAATGCTCCAAAATCTGAAACTGATACCTTGGCGGTGCGATTTGAGCCCATCCAAAATTAATGGTCTCCAATCGCACTTGTGATTCGAACTGAAATCAAGCTACTTTAGCTGAAGTTGCAGTGCGATTCCTGTCTGAATCACATGTGGGTGCGTGCGATTTGCAGTGCGATTTGAGCCATTCATTTTGTATGGCTCTAATCGCACTGAACCCACAGGGAAATGGCATGTGATTCGGACAGGAATCGCACCACATTTGTGTTCAAATCATGCCTGAGGTGATTGTAGCCATATTAGTGCATTTGCGACAGAAACAATTAAATACTGTCCGTGATACTTTTTTTATTTGCACTAACATACATTTTTGAGGACAAGCTGTCGGGGTATGTCCCCTTCTTCAAGGTCCAAGCAGTACTATACAAATCACAAAGTTTTAGCAGAATGTTAGAAGAGATGAAAAAAAAAAAAACGCTAGCGATAAGACACAGCAAAAGCAAAAAGGGGGGGGGGGGGGGACAACACTCACATCACAGAGGGAGTCAAGCTTGAGCTGATAGTCATAAAACTGCTGGATAATGATTGAGGAATCCCATGTCCAAATTCAGGCCGTTATCTCTTGTGTCAAATAGAATTATCATTCTTAGTTCAAAAGTTTTTCTTTCCTGAATGGATTTGAAATTTCCTTTAAGAACTAAAATATTGAGGTCTCCCATATTGTGGTCTGGTTGTGTGAAATGGTGTCCCACAGGTGTGCAGAAGTCATATTCTTTATGTTCCTTGATGGTATGTCTGTGCAAATTCATCCTTGTTTGCAACTTCTGTCCTGTTTCGCCAACATGTTTTACACAACAGATAACAGCCTGAATTTGGACATGGGATTCCTCAATCATTATCCAACAGTTTTATGACTATCAGCTCAAGCTTGGAACCTTGAAGAAGGGGACATTCCCCGAAAGCTTGTCCTCAAAATTGTATGTTAGTGCAAATCAGGGGCAGACTGACCATTTGGAAACTCGGGCACTGCCCGAGAGTTCCGGGGTCAGTAGGGGGCCCCATGAGATGTCCCTGGTACCTTTTTCATAGGCTTTTTTGAGTTTGGGCAAGGACACAGGGGCCCCATGATCCCCTATGCCCCGGGGGCCCCATGAGTTGTCAGTCCGCCCCTGGTGCAAATAAAAAAAGTATCACGGACAGTACTCAAGTGTTCAAATCATGAAATTCTTTGCAGTGCGATCTGAGCTAATTTATTTTGTATGCGCTCAAATCACACCGCAAAGGTATCAGTAATCGGTATCAGCGAGTACTTGAGCAGAAGTATCGATACTCATAATAGTTGATAAAAAATGGTATCGGTGCAATCCTAGACCTCACTGTAAAGTCTGGATGACTGGGTAAGAACAACTCCAAAACTGCAGCTCTTGTGTGATGTTCCCGGTCTGCAGTGATCAGGACCAACTGGAAGTGGTCCAAGGAAGGAAAATCGGGGAACCAATGACGGTATTCAGCAGTCAAGCTCATTGATGTACTGTACATGGGGAGCAAAGGCTGGACCATGTAGTCCGATCCAGTAGAAGAACTACTGCAGCTCAAATTGCTGCCCTCCAGAAGATTTACCCATCTTCATGACCAGGCCATTTTTTTGCTATACTGGCGCTGTGCTACTTTAACTGGTGATTGCACAGTCATGCAACACTTCACGCAAATGAAATTTATACAATTTGTTTTCACACAAATAGTGCATTCATTTAGTGGTATTTGATCACCACTGTTTTTTTTTGCGATATAAATGAAAAAAACCTGAAAATTAAATAAAAACAACAATATTTTTTACGTTGTAAAAAGAAATGTGGTGAGCGCAAAGAGAGAAATTATAGCAGCCGCTAGCAGAAAAGGGCAACCCACTTCATCCACATAACATATAAAAGAAAGAAAGGGCAGCGCTGTTGTGAGTATCATAAGTGACGTGAAAAAAATAACATATAACATAAAAATTGGTGACATGCGTGACCAACTTATCAGTGCATATAAAATTATCAATAAAGCACAAACAATATATATGTGTGTGCGTATATATAAATATATATATGTCCAAAAATGTAGATGAATGAAGTACAGCACTGAGCAAACCCTTTGGCGCTATATAAACTCGATGTAATAATAATGAAGTGACATCAAGAGGTGGGTGAATCCGTGACAATTCTTCCCTCCTAATGCACTCACCAGAAGCACAGAATAATTGCACATTCAAAATAGGAATTCCTTCAGAAGGTGAAACTTTTCCACAACCAGAATGAGTATGTGACCAGAGGTGGACTGACAACTCAGGGGCCCCTGGGCAACAGGGGATCATGGGGCCCCTGTGACCTTGCCCAAACTCAAAAAGCCTATGAAAAAGGTACCAGGGTATCTAATGGGGCCCCCTACTGACCCCGGGCCTTCGGGCAGTGCCCGAGTTTCCAAATGGTCAGTCCTCCCCTGTATGTGACATGTACAACTTGAACTCTATATAGACATCGCTGTAGAGAGACAGATGATTCCTCTACAGTATGACTCGATCCTGGATCCAATATGGTCAAACCCTGAAGGGAAAAGCTCACAAACGGAGCCCAGAGAGAACCGCTTATGGTGTATATATTTTAATTTATTGTATAAAATATTATCCACGTGGAGCATGAACAAATACACTTACAAAGATGGCCGCCGGATCATCGTAATGACTCAGCTGCGTGACGTCTGCACGGAGGGGGTGTTCAAGGGTTGAAGAAAATTGTCATGTAAGTTCACTACAGTTAGCTAAAGAAGTAGAAAAGTCAAACTGGGGTGATTGTTTCCCGTGACACAATATGGCATATCCTAAAGTCCATGCACAAAAAGCTCACCTAGAATTCGCCAGGGCCCATGCTGAAAAAGAAGAAGACTACTAGGACTCTGTACTCTGGAGTGATGAGACCAAGATAAATGTTTTTGTCTACACTGAAACGTGGTGGTAGTGTCCTTCCTATGGGGCTGCATGAGTGCTGCTGGTGTCGGGGAGCTGCATTTCAGTGATGGTATCATGAATTCACAGATGTACTGCTTTATATTGAAAGAGAAGATGCTCCCATCACTCCGTGCCCTTGGTTGTCGTGCACTTTTCCAACATGACAATGATCCAGAACACACATCTAAGGCCACTGTTGCATTTCTCAGAAGAACAGGGTGAAAGTAATTAATTGGCCACGTATGTCTCCTGATCTGAACCCAATCGAACACCTATGGGGAATTCTGAGGAGACAAGCTTGAGGATCACTCTCCATCCAGCATCCAGGCTCTGAAAAAGGTCGTTCTTGAAGAATAGAAAAAGATCGATGTTGCAATATGTCGCCAACTTGTTCATTCCATGCCTAGAATACTTGGTGCTGTCTTACAAATCATGGAGGTCATACAAAGTACTAGATGGTGTAGTTTTTGTTGTGAAGGTATAATCATATTTGCATCAACTAATTTGAATAAAACTGAAGATTTTGTAATCTAAGTTATATTATTAGTCTTACTTTCATGTAATGAGCCAAAAAAATGTTCTATGAAACTCAGTGTTGTCAAAATTTTGGAAATTGTTCTTGTGTTCATTGAGATATTGATTCAAATCTTGCTTTTCAAACGGGGTGTACTCATTTATGCTGTGCACTGTATGTATGCATGTATGTATGTATGTAGCACACATGTATGTACGTACACGTACACTCATACATAAACTCACATCCATACACACTCACATACAGTACATACCAGGGGTGGGACTGACAACTCATGGGGACCCCAGGCAATAGGGGATCATTGGGCCCCTGTGTCCTTGCCCAAATTCAAAAAAGCCTATGAAAAAGGTACCAGGGGCATCTCATGGGGCCCCCTACTGACCCCGAGCCCTCAGGCAGTGCCCGAGTTTCCAAATGGTCAGTCCGCCCCAGTACGTACATGCACACTCATATACATACATACACACTCAAATACGTACATACAGTACGTACATACACACTCATATACATACATACACACTCACATACATACAGTACATACACACTCACATACAGTACGTAAATACACACATATACATACATACTCACATACGTACATACATACATACACACTCACATACAGTATGTACATACACACTCATATACATACATACACAGTCACATACATACATTCACACTCATATACATACATACACACTTACATACATACATTCACACTCATATACATACATACACACTCACTTACGTACTACACTCACATACAGTACGTACATACACACTCATTGTGACAGAAGCGTAGGCAGGACAGAACACACACGGAGGATGATAAACACACAAAGTTTTTATTGAAATAGGAGAGACACTCAATCAGGGTAGGAAGGTAGCGTCCGGATACCCAAAAAGGGGAAAGAGAGGGAGGAGTCCAAAACAGTTATAATCCGGCCCACGATAGGGCGATTTGGGTAGCGATGGCCCGAGCACACATGGGGTAGTCCAGGTAGCTACGATAATCCAGGCACGCAAGGGCAGTTCCGGCAAGGGGTAATAGGAGATTCAATGAGACAGTCCAGGCAGGGAAGGTATGAGTGTTCAATGGGGCAGTCCAGACAAGGCAATAGGGGAGTTCAACAGGGCAGTCCAGGCAGGGAAAATAGGCGCATTTATGGGGCAGTCCAGGCAAGGCAATAGGGGGATTCAACGGGGTAGTCTAGGCAGGGAAATAGGAGCATTCAATGGGGCAGTCCAGACACAACAATATAGGGATCCAAGGGGGCAGTCCAGACAAGAGAATATGAGCACTCACGGTTTGGGCAGGAGTAACCTCTGGCACACAGCGGGCAGCAGGCAGGAGTAAACCTCGGGCACACAGTGGGCAGCAGGCAGGAGTAACCTCTGGCACACAGCGGGCAGCAGGCAGGAGTAACCTCTGGACACAGCGGGCAGCAGGCAGGAGTAACCTCTGGCACACAGCGGGCAGCAGGCAGGAGTAACCTCTGGCACACAGCGGGCAGCAGGCAGGAATAACCTCTGGCACACAGCGGGCAGCAGGTAGGAGTAACCTCTGACACCCAGCGGGCAGCAGTAACCTCTGGCACACAGCGGGCAGCAGGCAGGAGTAACCTCTGGCACGCAGCGGGCAGCAGGTAAGAGTAAGCTCTGGCACACAGCGGGCAGCAGGCAGGAGTAACCTCTGGCACGCAGCGGGCAGCAGGTAAGAGTAAGCTCTGGCACGCAGCGGGCCACAGGCAGGAGTAACCTCTGGCACACAGTGAGCAGCAGGCAGGAATAACCTCTGGCACACAGCGGCAGCAGGTAGGAGTAACCTCTAGCACCCAGGGATCAGCAGAGCACTCAGCGGGGTCTGGGGGGTCTGGCCTCAGCTCAGACCTCCCAACAGCTGTTCTCTCAGATGTACATACACACACATACATAATGTCAAGAAAAAAAGATTGGCCTCACTATCAAGGATGTAGCAGAATAAAATCCTTTACTGGAATCTTCATAAACAGTGTAATAAAAACATCCAAGACTGGACAGAGAAACAGTAAATGTGTTTCACACAAACACACGCTTAGTCATTACTGTTAGTCTGGTTAGACTAGCTACCAAAGTTTCTTTCAAATCTTACATAGATGCAGACAATCTTACCCTGGGTGAAAGGTCTGCTTTACAAGGTTTGATGCTTGCACCATCTGTAGTGATTTGTAATGCTGATAATGGTGGGATAGTAGTAATGGATATTGAGTTGTATAAGAAGGAAGCTATGAGACAATTGTCAGACACTAGGACTTACATGGTATTAAAAAGTGATCCAACTAAAACATTTAAAATTATTGTAGCCAATTTAGTGGACAAGGTGGTATATTTAGGAGTTTTGAGCTCTAAAGAAGCACAATCCATTACTCCAGACCACCCTATTTTACCCACCTTCTATCATCTTCCCTATAGGGCTTGAATCATTTTTTGGGTCACCCTATAGTGACCGGCATTGGTTTTTTGAATGAGAGGATTGGTCAGTGGTTAGATGGACAATTACAGCCCCTTGTTAGCAGGTTGCCAGGATATCTTAGAGATACTAACCATCTACTTCAGGCCTTGCAGAATGTGATCTGGGAAGAGGAGTACATATGGCTTACATGTGATGTGGCAAGCCTATACTCCTCTATCGCACACGATTTGGCTTGTGTAGCAGTCATGTTCTATCTGCAGAATTATACCGATCTGTCTCCTGAACATTGCAATTTCATTGTAGAAGTATTAGAGTATTTACTACAATATATTTATTTCGTTTTTCAGCATGTATATTATTTGCAGAGGTGTGGGGTAGTGACGGGGGCAAAGTTTTCACCCTCTCTTGCCAACCTTTTTATGGGTTGGTGGGAGTGGTCCCACATCTTTGCTAGTAGTAATCCATTTAGAGGCCAGATTATAATTTATTATAGGTATATTGACTATCTATTATTGATTTGCAGTGGTCTGGGTATGCAGCCAAATATTTTCCTGGAATATCTTAACAAGAATAATTCTAATTTGTCCTTTACTGGTCAATTCCAAAAAATACTGTAGAGTTCCTGGATGTATGTCTGTTTGCAGGAGAAGGGCAAATAAGCACTAAACTTTATAGGAAGCCACTGGCTGGTAACAATCTTTTGTTGGCACAATCAAGCCATCCCAGACATACCATCAGTTCTTTCGTTTACGTCGTATATCCAGTGACACTTTGGACTTTGACTAGGAATCTCAGTTACTTTTCCAATGGTTCACAGAGAGGAGATATCCTAAGTGGTCTCTTGATAGAGTCTATTAAATGGCAAAACAAAAAGACAGATCTGAGATGCTAAAAGGTACTAGGAAAAAACAATTGGATAAATTCAGTCGTCCTTCCTTGGTTCTGTCTTATAGTTCAGAGTTTGGACAAGTGAACAACATTGTCAATAGATATTTACTGATCTTATATAATGATGATATTTGTTCTAAGATTCTGAACAAGGATATTAATATTATTCCCAGAAGGGCACCCTCTCTAGGTAGACCTCTGTCCCCTAGTTTCTTCAATCCAGCGCCTATTCAATCTACTTCTTGGCTCCATTTCCAAGGCAATTTTAGATGTGGTGCCTTGGATTGTCTGTCCTGTTCCCACATAGTTATGGGAAACAGTTTTTGTTGCACCATCAGTGGAAAGACATTCCAAATTAAGAATTTTTTTCAATTGTAACACCAAATATGTGATCTATTTAATCACCTGTCATGTTTGCCACATACATATATGTGGGACGGACAATCAGGAAATCAAAAGATCGGTTTTGTGAACATTTGGGTGATGTGAGAAACAATCGCTCCACCAATGTATCTAAACACTTTAATTCTTTACATGAAGGTGATTGTTCTGCGATTGGCATCCAAGTGGTAGAAAGGGTTAAACCTCCTGTACAAGAGTTTCACTTACAGACCTGTATTACCCGAGGGTTAAATGCTGAACGGGATGTTTCTCACTTTTATGTGTAAGATTTGTTTTATTTCCATTGAGGTTTATTTACTTTGTAATTTGTTTGTGTATTTGTCAATCTGTTTCTTTTTTTGGCCAGTTCACTTCCCTGTGTGCACAGAATAGACTGAATATGTTTATGTATAGTTCTCTTTTTTGACAATGTAAGTATGTATATGATACATTGATGCTTTTTGGATACAGAACTGACTAGAGGTGATTTTTCTTTTCTCTTACAGTAATGACTAAGCGCTTGTTCGTATGAAATGTGTTTACTTTTTCTCTGTCCAGTCTTGGAGCTGTGATGTTCTTATTACACTGTGAAGTTTCCAATAAAAGACTTTATTCTGCTACATCATTGCTAGTGCGACCAACCTTCGTTTCTTGGCATTGTTACTGTGGTCACAGATCAAGCCGGCACCATGTATGTGGAGGGGCTATATACTTCCAGCACTCACCTGGAGCGGTCTGTCTATTTTCCATATACATGCATACACACTCACATACATACATACACACTCACATACACACATACATACACACACACTTGCATACATACTCACACACACACTCACATACATACAT